>NC_091984.1:123390304-123763886 GCF_044704955.1 Pristiophorus japonicus
CATCTATGATCCACCAACACACACCCAACCAGAAATTGACCTCACTGTCAACCACGAGGATAAATCCACCTTGCCCAACAGTTCGATCAGACCAGCCAAACTGCCGTGCAGTGATGATTCGACCAATTCACCCATGCCAGGATTTCAACACAGGTGATCGACCAGGGAACGCAAACCGCCTCGACCTGTAAATAACTTGCACTCAAGACTTTGGGAGGGGGGGGGTGGGAAAAAGTGATGTTATGTATATGAACCTCACCTATGTGTAAGACTTGCCACTAGGGGGCACACCTGAGAGAGACCTATGGTTCACCTGTGCACCCTGGAGCAAGCAGGTATAAAAGGCAGTCCACCACACTGCTGCCTCACTTTGGAGTTACATTTAAAAAAAAAAAGAGACCAAGGTCACAATGGTTTGAGCCAACAACAGTCTTGGAGTTATTCTGAACTTAACAGTACCCACTCCTGATCAATATCCAGTGAACTCCCCCCTCTTAGCAAGTGTGGACATGGTCAGTCTTGGCAGTGCACCTCCCCCTCGGTCTCCAAATTGAACAGCCACACACCATCTAGGCTGGCACATGACAAAATGGCCACTTGGAGGGGGGGGGGGGGGACCCAGAGGTCGACAAGTGCCCACAGAACCATCCCCCAGCATGAAATGATGAGAGCAGAGGAGGTTGCAAAAATGAGCATTAAGTGCACCTGATGCTTGCCCAGCTACACTTGTTCTGACTGCAAAGACTCGCAGTGCAGTGCCTCTGGAAATCGTACAGATCATAAATATTGCAACAAAAAGTCTAATCTAAGTAACTGTAAAACTTTAATGCTGTTGGAAAATGTGTCATACACAGCCAGTTGGAGTACTCTGCTGCATTTTACTTTGGTTCCATGAGTGGAATACATGAAATAATTTTTATTGGAGATGCAGTATTACAGGAAGTCAGCACTTGTTCAAAAGGCAAGGGCAGAATTTTATCCTAGTTAGCATCAGTGCTACTGATAACACCATCCACCCCCCCAACAAAAGCATTTAACCTGCACTGTGCTACAAACAGTCTAAATACCATTGGACTATTTGAATCTCAATTAGTGTCCACATACAGTATAGTTATGTGCTACTGCCTAGGTCAGTGATGGGGGAAAAATGTATAAAGCAAGGGGCAAGTCTGAGCTCGTCTCACAGCTATTACTTTGTATGTGTCCCAACATGTGATGGCTGTGGCTCAATTGGTAACAATCTCACCAGAGTCAGAAAGTTGCTGATTCAAGCCCCACTCGAGACTTCAACAGAGGGAGTGCTGAACGGTCAGAACTGAAGTCTTTTCAGACGAGACGATAAACCGAGGCCATGTCTGCACTCTCAGATGGATGTAAAAGATCCCATGGCACTATTCGAAGAAGAGCAGGGAAGTTCTACCTGGTGTCCTGGCCAATATTTATCCATCAAACAACATCACTTAAAACAGATTATCTGGTCATTATCACATTGCTGTTTGTGGAAGCTTGCTGTGCACAAATTGGCTGCTGCGTTTCCTACATTACAACAGTAATGTTGACTGAAGTATTTTGGTATGTTCTGAAGTAATGAAAGGCACTATATAAATGCACGTCTATATTTTTCTCTTTACAGAAAAGATTGTTGA
The DNA here is from genome assembly GCF_044704955.1 of Pristiophorus japonicus. NCBI lineage: Eukaryota > Metazoa > Chordata > Chondrichthyes > Pristiophoridae > Pristiophorus > Pristiophorus japonicus. Next base: position 123,391,951 of record NC_091984.1, read on the forward strand.
CATTTTTTCTAAACTCCGTTAACGTATTAGTGATGCAAAATTGAGTAGCAGGTTTGTAAATTGATGCTACTGGCATTTAATGCACCACAAATTAACCTGTATATCCTTGACTCCTTCATCACCATTGTATAATGGAATCTCAATTTACACCATAATCCCCAACTCGAGGGTCTCCGAGGTAAAGCTGAAAATATCCCCAAATGGATAGTACATTCTCTAAGATACTAAACAATGATTACTTAACCCCGCTGGATCAAGAACTCAGGCCTCTATCTTAAAGCCTCCGCATCCCCCACAACAGGCAAGAAAGCAGGGCAGGGAGGGGGAGAAAGAGGGGGCACCAGAGTTGGCGTTAATATGGGGAATGAATCCTCAACCAGCCTGCCGCCATTTCCTCCTCCCCCAGTGGCACATATCGGGGTGTCGGAGTGTCCCCACAACTCAACACCGAATCGAGCAATCGGGAGCCCAATTCAAAATGAACTGACGCTGCACGGATTCTCACGGGACCAAGAAACCCGGCAGTGAAAAGGAGGCGTCCAATTGTGACCTTGTCACCCCATCTGTTATGTATGTAATAACTCGATAGACTGAATACTGTAAACTAACAGGTACAAACCTGGCTGTGCTTTATTAGGACCCAAAGCGATTACATGACATGATGGCTTGCCTTTTATACTTGGGCCGCACACGTGTGTACAACCCAATGACCTCCAACAGTGGTGCCACCTGGTGACTCGTAACCCCAAGCATGCATACAGGACACCACCCCACCCCCATTTCAGGGGGTCTCATCCTCATTCCCTCCCCCAACAGTTCGCTGTCATTACCACTGCAAAATCCAGGCCAAAAAGTCTTTGTTGTTTAGAAGTCATCACATTTCAATCTAATAAGACAGCGACAATTACAAAAATTACTGCCACCACTACTAGAGACACATTACGGGAAGTCTATGCTTACAAATCAACAAAACTATTAGAAATTTATTGGAAACACTTAAATAAAGGCTGCCAGCTGTCAATACATTGCCTTCCGACCTTTACAACACGCGAGTATTTTTTTTGCCCTCTCCTGTTCCTTCCTCTCTCACACTATTAGTCATTCTTTCCATCTGTTCTGCAATGGAGGCACCAGGCTGTCATGCATCGCCTGCTCAGCTTTCTTCCTCCACAAACTCCCCTCTAAATCACTGGCAACTCATTTATTTTTGTTAGCTTTCTAGATAACCTAACAAAACTGCCCCTGCCGATAATCCTAGGCTTTTAAAAAGGGACGCCCAGAAACAGAGCTCTGTACAGCATCTAGGGTTCACCAGATAGATACTCTTGGCTTCTTCCCACACTTGTCATGGCTTCAGCTCCATCCTGCCCCACCCACACTTTGGTCTTCTTCCCACCCCCTCCACATGGTGTAGCAGAAGAAACAGTGTACATTATGAAAGGACCTTTACTCCAATCACAAATTATTTTGAATGCTCCGTGCCAGCCAAAAAAATATATGCATAATCCAGCACAGCAAGTCACTCTCCCCCACGCCACACAAACACACAGCGATAAATCAAATGGTGTGTTTTTACAGCATATTGAACAGATGGAGCAATTAAGAGATCAACTGGGATTAAGGAACCCTTGAAGCTTATTAATATTCACAGTTAAACCTGACAGGGATGTTGAAGTTAAATATGCAAATGGAGAAAATCAATTATACCTTTATATACACCGGTTAAAATGTTAAAGTCTACATCCCCAAGAACATGGTTTTCTTTGCTTTAATAGTCACACTGCCACAACATGCTGACAGTGAACAGAAGGATTGCCGAGCAGATGACATGTTATTTTCCTGCATCCTGTCAAGGAACTAGTTTGAAAATCTGATTTGAATTTTGATTGTGTTTACCTAATATTGGTTAGAGAACATGTGGCAGACAAGATGGAGGGTGGCCAGCAAATGAAACAGTTAAAGATCCATCATTAACCCCAATTAAAAAAGGTGAAAACATTCCTCAGCAGTTAGTGGTTAAAAAAAAAAATTAGAAATAGGAATCACTTAAATGTAAAGATACAAAAACTGGGGCAGTCAGTCATCACCAGTTGGCATCATGTGGCCTAATCTGGTTTTGATGATTGCATATATAATGTGTTGCCTTCACAGGAGGATGGACAACCAAGTTTGGAATCTACAGGAAATGAGTCCACCATCCTCAGCAGTTAGTGGTTGTTTAAAGTGTCTTTAAAAATTACTCATTGAATGGCGGAGCAGGCTCGAGGGGCCGAATGGCCTACTCCTATTTTTTCTGTTCTTACGAATGACTGACCGCAACGTCAGGATTTCCATGTTTAGCTGCACATGCGCTAAATTCTGAAGTTACGGTTGGTTTCAGAGGGGTAATGACGACGAACACCAAGAGTCAGCATTATTAACCACCACAAAATCCGGTACATTATCACAGTGGCCAAACCCTTCAAAGTTAAAGAGCCAGATTAAAGAAAACAGTTTACCAAGGAGCTACATTTTAAATATATACTATGTTCACTGATTTTCTTACTGTATTTAATATAGGTTTAAAACCTGACGACTTCTTAAATTCTGCATGTCTAGTGGATTGTCCCTTCCTTCCCTCTTAATCCCTTTCCATTTCTCCTTCACCTCTCATTCTCCACCGCCCCCCCCGGGTCACTTCCCCGCCGCTCCAGCTCATTTTGCCCACCCCTTAAACTCAGACTTGAAACGTGCAGTTTGCATCACAAGAGCTTCCCCACATATTTCCTCCTCCCCACCCCCCTCAAGCTATTTTTGACCAGTTGAGGGTTGCAGGTTGATGCTCATCCTGGTTGTTGTATATGTAAACTTGTATTTACTCTGTATAGCCTCCAGAGGACTCATCCCCTCAAGTCCCAAGGGATCCCATAATCCCTTGGGAGCACAGGTATTTAAGGAGGCTTCACAGGTTGGAGAGGCACTCTGGAGACCTGCAATAAAAGACTAAGGTCACACTTTACTTAGTCAGACTGAACACTGAGCTCATTCTCCATACATAACACTGGTCTCAGCTCATATGGAACACAGAAATTATACTTTATGGACATGTGTATATGAGGAAGAGGAAGATAAAAAAAAACACTGGGCTGGGGGGGAGCAATCCATAAATACAGCAAAAAAGAAAGAAAAAAAATACAACCTTTCATGTCAGTGACAGCATTTTGGATAACCAAGGATGTTCCGGACCACAACTAGAAACAAATGCTAAGCTCATTATTAATACTGATGTTGAATACCTATAAATTGGACACTACAAGAAAGTCTTTTTTTCAATCAAGCAGCACTGATTTATTGTCCCTGCAGGGCAGTAGATAGAAAACAAAACTTCGAGAACCTTTACACAAAGGCTTCAATTTTCTATAAGCTACAGAGGCAAGGCAATTTATGCTGAAATCAGGTAGATCACTGCCAATACTGGAAATAAAAATGCTAATGCATTAATTTTTTTTCTATAAAATCGACTCAATCTACCATTTTGAGCTAAAAAAAAAAAAAATTTATAAAAAAGGAAAGCTTTAGACGTGAATCTCGAGCTTAGGAATCCCTCCTCGGAGTTTGAGGCATAGCAGAGGATGGCATTAGTTGCACTGCACATCAGAGTGGAGGAGTTACTATATAGGTTAGCCAAGTCTAAATGAGAAGGCGGCTGGCTCTTTTGCTCTAGGTTATCACAGCCATTATTATGCACCACTCACATTTGGAACTGAGCCAGTTGGCAGGGTAGCTGAAACACTTATTCAAGAGCTGCTATTCAACCTCAGGAGTGTATGCCATTCTCAAGGGCTGGTTGGCCACCTCCAGCGGGAGCTCAGATTTGCTTTTGCGGTAGATTCTCTCCACCCCCTACACCAATATTCTATTTTAGCCCATCTGTAGGAGCAGAATATACAGGAACACAAGATTACAGTCCAAATAACCAACTACAAAGTTAAAGAACAAAATACTTTATCTTGGCGAAAAATACCTATCCAGCCCCTCAAATCCAACAGCCCCATTTCCACTCTACTGCCTTCCCCCAGCAGCCTTTTCCACACATCTACCACATGATTTACTTATATCCAAACTGTAGTTTTGTTCCACCCTTTCAGGAGTTAAAGGTTTAGCCTAAAGATTTTGTTCTTCCAATGCACTCAGTTTGTACTTTTTAAAAATGGTAATGCTATACGCCTCATCATAAAAAAGGTTTGTAGAAAAAGATTTATCTATAAATCAATAAATATATATTTGATTACTTGTATGAGTGTAATTTTCCCTCCCCAAATCAATATTCTATTTTAGTATATGTCCCCAAAAATTCACAATAGTCAATTTAAATACAAAAAATACTAAGTACAAAAACCCATCAGAGCTATTGATAATTATGTCCCAGGGAACATCCACCACTTTCTGCCAATTTCTCTACTGTCCCATTGCAACTTGAACAAAAGCAAAATGCAAAATAGGAAAGATACGAGTCAAAGCTAAACACATACCAGAATAGTACCAGACATCAGTCAAACCGAAATACAAATAAGACCAGCACCAGATTAGTCAAACCTAACTTAAACATGAAAGGTGGAAGACTGCAGTCAAACTTAAATACAAGGTGGATTACAGTCAATAGCAGTTCTTTCTCAAACCCTTATGCCATTATTCCTTTGCCTTTTCAATATCCACATTGTCTTCCTCGCAAAAGTAATTAATATCCCCAGTCAACACTTTTTTTTCTGCATTTGTCCAAATTCAATCTCTCCCAATCCATCTACCTGTATGAACTGCTGATATCCCATGTGACACAGATCTCCTCACACGCAAGTTAAAATGAAACATCTCCCTTCTCTTTACATTTATTTCAGTGAATCAATACCAGCGATCATGGGCTGCCTGATAATCTCATGTTTGCCCCATCCTGAAGATGTGAATTACCTTGTTGGTTGTCCTGTGACATTTTAGAGAGGGTGAGGAAGAAGGAGAGAGAGAGAGAAAGAAAGAAAGGAGAGCGAGAGAGAGAGAGAAAGAGAGCGAGAGAGAGAGAGAAAGAGAGAAAGAGAGCGAGAGAGAGAGAGAAAGAGAGAAAGAGAGCGAGAGAGAGAGAGAAAGAGAGAAAGAGAGCGAGAGAGCGAGAGAAAGAGAGCGAGAGAGAAAGAAAGAGAGAAAGAGAGCGAGAGAGAAAGAAAGAAAGAGAGCGAAAGAGCGAGCGAGAGGAGGAGGAGAGAGGAGGAGGAGGAGGAGGAGGAGAGAGGAGGAGGAGGAGGAGGAGGAGGAGGAGAGAGGAGGAGGAGGAGGAGGAGGAGGAGGAGGAGGAGGAGAGAGGAGGAGGAGGAGGAGGAGGAGGAGGAGGAGGAGGAGGAGGAGGAGAGAGGAGGAGGAGGAGGAGGAGGAGGAGAGAGGAGGAGGAGGAGGGAGGAGGAGGCGAGAGAGGAGGAGGAGGAGGAGGAGGAGGCGAGAGGAGGAGGAGGCGAGAGGAGGAGGAGGCGAGAGGAGGAGGAGGCGAGAGGAGGAGGAGGCGAGAGGAGGAGGAGGCGAGAGGAGGAGGAGGCGAGAGGAGGAGGAGGCGAGAGGAGGAGGAGGCGAGAGGAGGAGGAGGCGAGAGGAGGAGGAGGCGAGAGGAGGAGGAGGCGAGAGGAGGAGGAGGCGAGAGGAGGAGGAGGCGAGAGGAGGAGGAGGCGAGAGGAGGAGGAGGCGAGAGGAGGAGGAGGCGAGAGGAGGAGGAGGCGAGAGGAGGAGGAGGCGAGAGGAGGAGGAGGCGAGAGGAGGAGGAGGCGAGAGGAGGAGGAGGCGAGAGGAGGAGGAGGCGAGAGGAGGAGGAGGCGAGAGGAGGAGGAGGCGAGAGGAGGAGGAGGCGAGAGGAGGAGGAGGCGAGAGGAGGAGGAGGCGAGAGGAGGAGGAGGCGAGAGGAGGAGGAGGCGAGAGGAGGAGGAGGCGAGAGGAGGAGGAGGCGAGAGGAGGAGGAGGCGAGAGGAGGAGGAGGCGAGAGGAGGAGGAGGCGAGAGGAGGAGGAGGCGAGAGGAGGAGGAGGCGAGAGGAGGAGGAGGCGAGAGGAGGAGGAGGCGAGAGGAGGAGGAGGCGAGAGGAGGAGGAGGCGAGAGGAGGAGGAGGCGAGAGGAGGAGGAGGCAGGAGGAGGAGGAGAGAGAGGAGGAGGCGAGAGGAGGAGGAGGCGAGAGGAGGAGGAGGCGAGAGGAGGAGGAGGCGAGAGGAGGAGGAGAGAGGAGGAGGAGAGAGGAGGAGGAAAGAGGAGGAGGAAAGAGGAGGAGGAGACGAAGAGGAGGAGGAGGCGAGAGGAGGAGGAGGCGAGAGGAGGAGGAGGCGAGAGGAGGAGGAGGCGAGAGGAGGAGGAGGCGAGAGGAGGAGGAGGCGAGAGGAGGAGGAGGCGAGAGGAGGAGGAGGCGAGAGGAGGAGGAGGCGAGAGGAGGAGGAGGCGAGAGGAGGAGGAGGCGAGAGGAGGAAGGAGGCGGAGGAGGAGGAGAGAGGAGGAGGAGAGAGGAGGAGGAAGAGGAGGAAGGAAAGAGGAGGAGGAGGAAGGAAAGAGGAGGAGGAGGAAGAAAGAGGAGGAGGAGGAAGAAAGAGGAGGAGGAGGAAGAAAGGGAGGAGGAGGAAGAAAGGGGAGGAGGAGGAAGAAAGGGGGGAGGAGGAGGAAGAAGGGGAGGAGGAGGAAGAAAGGGAGGAGGAGGAAGAAAGGGGAGGAGGAGGAAGAAAGGGGAGGAGGAGGAGAAGAAAGGGAGGAGGAGGAAGAAAGGGGAGGAGGAGGAAGAAAGGGGAGGAGGGGGAAGAAAGGGGAGGAGGAGGAAGAAAGGGGAGGAGGAGGAAGAAAGGGGAGGAGGGGGAAGAAAGGGGAGGAGGAGGAAGAAAGGGGAGGAGGAGGAAGAAAGGGGAGGAGGAGGAAGAAAGGGAGGAGGAGGAAGAAAGGGGAGAGGAGGAAGAAAGGGGAGGAGGAGGAAGAAAGGGAGGAGGAGGAAGAAAGGGGAGGAGGAGGAAGAAAGGGGAGGAGGAGGAAGAAAGGGGAGGAGGAGGAAGAAAGGGGAGGAGGAGGAAGAAAGGGAGGAGGAGGAAGAAAGGGGAGGAGGAGGAAGAAAGGGGAGGAGGAGGAAGAAAGGGAGGGAGGAGGAAGAAAGGGGAGGAGGAGGAAGAAAGGGGAGGAGGAGGAAGAAAGGGAGGGAGGAGGAAGAAAGGGGAGGAGGAGGAAGAAAGGGGAGGAGGGAGAGGGGAAGAAGAAAGAGGAGGAGGAAGAAGAAAGAGGAGGAGGAAGAAGAAAGAGGAGGGAGGAGAAGAGAAAGAGGAGGAGGAGAAGAAAGAGGAGGAGGAAGAAGAAAGAGGAGGAGGAAGAAGAAAGGAGGAAGAGAAGAAAGAGGAGGAAGAAGAGGAAGGAGAGAAAACCCCAAGAATACTTCATTAGGCTGTAATCACTGTTGTAATGTAGGAAACGTGGCAGACTATTTTTGCACAGCAAACGGCCCCAAATAGCAATGTGATAATGACGAGATAATCTGTTTTATTGATGTTGGTCGAGGGAATAAATATTGGCCAGGACAGCGGGGAAAGCTCCTCTGCTCTTCTTTGAATAGTGCAATAGGATCAGTCAAGTCCATCAAAGAGGGCAGACGGAGCCAGAGTTTAACATCTTAGCCGAAAGACATCACCTCCAACAGTGCCACAGAAGAAGCATTCTTCCTCTTGGCCAAGTTTAGATACAGAGTGGACTTTATAAAAAAAAAAAAGTGGTGGGAGCCATTATTACCAAATGCCAGAATGTAGGCATTAGTTCAACAAGCAGATGACTCCCTTCATGCTGCCATTTCTCCCACATCTCGACCACCCACATCTGAATTTGGATCAAAAATGTCAAATTTTTACAAATTCTGGACAACACAAATTGATTTCAAAATACCTCAAATTCCTTCTCACGAGCGCGTGGCTCTGCGTGTATTTGCTCTTTCTCCCTGCTTCAGTTACTGTTAACTGCTCTTTGATTGTTTGTGGCGGAGGAGCAGCAAGAGATTGTGGCAGGGGTGCGGCAAATAAGGGTACGGGGCCCAGGGGCAGCACACACTACGATGTGTGCACGCACTAGGTCTGTGCAGCAGAGCAGGTCTCCAGTTGTCCTGGTTAACCCTTGCCACTGGATAAAACGCCCAGCTCGGTCAAGCCCATGCGGTGGCTGATGTGCAACGGTCACCACACATTAAAAAAATCCACACACAGGCTTCTTCCACCCCTTGGAGTTCAGGACTGGAATATTGGGCCCTTCATTGAAATATCTACGAACTCATGTCGAAGCAAGTCATCCTCGTTCGAGGGACCGCCTATGAAGATGATGATGATGATGATGATGATGATGCTCTTTTTCCGTGCTTCAGTTGCTGTTAACTTTTCTCAGCACATCAAAAATTTTCCAGAAATAAAAAAAATTATGCTTTCATTTATCTTTCGACTTTCCTGGACACTTAAAGTACAATACTGAGGAGGCCCACGTATGTGACTGTCCAAAGGTTCAGATGTTTCCACACACCTGTACTGACTTGAGATCACATACAGCCATACAAGAACAATCCATTACTCTGTCGTCACAGCAGAAACACTTTCCATGGTTACGGTTTATGCTGCAAGAATCAGAGCATTGTGAGGTCAACGGTACATCATATTAGGACAAGGTGACAAGAGTGAGTTTTATTTTAAAAGAAAACAATGTATACAAAGAAAAGTATACAGGGTACTTGGATATTTGTGTGTTGTAAATATCCAAGATTTGTTTCATTTATTTTTGCTTTCAATAATTGTATGAATGGAACTGTGACATACAATAGCAATAGTTATAGTTATAGTTATGTTCACGTGATGGCTGGTGCGAAACAGCCACCACGTTAAAAAAATCCACGCACAGGCATCTTTCATCCTTCAACATGTAGTTCGGAACCTGGAATATTAGATCCTTCATTGAAACATCTGAACTCATCCCTTTTTGGTGTGGAAGCAAGTCATCCTCAATACAAGGGACCGCCTATGATAATGATAGAAATTGCTATCGAGATAGCAAAAGAGATTAGCATATCTGTTGATTTAAAATATTACAAAGTAGTTTGACTATTGAAGCTAGAATTGTTCTCAGAGCTGGCATTGCCATGAAGGGCCAACTGGCCTCCTCCTTTGCTGTACGATTCTATGAAAACTGGAGGCACTGGCAACACTTTTACCAGAGCTGCAGAGAGCCAGGTAGCAGTGAGTGTGGGGGGGCAGAGCAGATCCCTCCGCCTTGTGAGCTAAACATTAGCTGATTTTGGGACCCACTCCATCCGCGATTCTGGCACACTCCAACATTCCAGAGGGCAGGAAGTGACGGCCAATACATTCCGAAGCACCAACAAATGGCGCTCTCTACTGCATTCAGTAACTGACTATTTCACGTCAACATGATCCCATGGAGCATAGGCCCTTACACACACCGCCCACCCACCCTGCCTGATATCTGAACAAATCCAAGTATCTTCCAAGGACAGTCCCAACATTATTAATAATAAACGTATTTAATCCCTTTCAACCTGTATTACACCACCAGAGGCCCTACCTCCCAGCATCCCTTGGAGCACGGTATATAAGCAGGCCACCCACAAGGTACCTGCACTCGAGTCTTAAAGGAGCTAAGGTCACACTTGCTCATTGAGTACTGTGTACAGTTTCATCCTTTATTGAGAGTGCATCTGTCATGTATTCAACCAGCATTGTAACCCATGTATAAACTGATCTAAGTTGTACACCGTGAGAACACTGACCACTAGGTGGGAGACACTCCTAACCTGGACCTTCAGGTATAAAAGGGGAAGCTCCACCCATCTTCATCACTTGAGTGCTAAGGAATAAAGGACAGGTCACAGACTGACAACCTCTCAAGCATGGGCCTCGTGTGCATTTATACTGTGTAGTAAGGATGTATCAATGGCGACAAGAAACTGGGATTTAAACCACGCGAGCATGGTCGCAAGCAGAACAGACGAGAGGTACTGTGTTAAGGAATGGTTGGGACAGAGATTCAACATTGTTAAAGCAGCACAGTTCTCCAGGCAGACAAGGGCAGTCAGGCATGCCCCAACATGTTGTCGAACCCAGAGGGGGAGTTCGACAGAGACAATGGCAAGCTGAACAGCAATTCACGCCATTGCAAGGGACAATGCGGCCAGTAATGGGGCCATCAACACCTGTTAATGGTGCACTCAAGGACAATAACAGGGGCAGTCAGGGACAATCGACTGGCAAGGGACCTTTTGTTTCAAACCGCAACTCATGCTGGAGGTGTGGAGGCATACATTCAGCCGGAGTTTGCAGAGATGAGCAAAATACCTGCAGAAATGGACACTGGGGGAAATCACTGGAAGCTGAAGTTCAGCGAGTTCATGTGGAGCACGTATACAGTTCATACACCAGGACGCCACCGATAATGATGAAAGTACTCCTCAATGGCATCCCAGTATCAATGGAGTTAGACACAGATGCCAGTCCCTGATGGGTATCAAACAGTTCGAAAAGTTGTGGGCATCCAAGGCCAGGAGGCCAAAATTATCGCCGATTGACACACAGCTACAGACTTACACAAAGCAGATCATTCCGGTGCTAGGCAGCGCCACGGTAGTCGCGACCCACAAAGATTCGGAGAACAGGTTGCCACTCTGGATTGTCCCAGGGGACGGTCCCGCACTACTGGGGAGGAGTTGGCTTGCTGTCATGAACTGGAAATGGGGCGATGTCAATGCAATTTCCTCTGTGGAGCGAGTATCATGCTCACAGGTCCTGGACAAATTTGACTCATTATTTCAACCCGGCATTGGCACTTTCATGGGGGCCAAGGTAGTGATTCACATAAACCCGGACGCCAGACCAGTACACCACAAGGCCAGAGCGGTGCCGTACGTGATGCGGGAAAAGATAGAAGGCAAATTGGACCACCTGTTGAGGGAAGGCATCATCTCGCCAGTCGAATTCAGTGACTGGGCGAGCCCGATTGTGCCGGTGCTCAAGGCGGATGGGTCGATCAGGATATGTGGCGATTACAAGGCCACCATCAATCGGGTGTCACTCCAAGACCAGTACCCGCTACCGAGAGCGGAGGACCTCTTTGCGACGCTATCCGGTGGCAAACCTTTTTCAAAATTGGACCTGACCTCAGCTTACATGACCCAGGAGCTGGCGAGTGAGTCGAAGAAGCTGACCACCATCACGACACACAAGGGGTTGTTTGAGTACAACAGATGTCCGTTCGGGATTCGCTCGGCCGCCGCGATCTTCCAACGAAATATGGAAAGCCTCTTCAAGTCGATTCCAGGGACGGTGGTTTTTCAGGACGACATCCTCATTACGGGTTACGATACTGAAGAACACCTCCACAACCTGGAGGAGGTGCTACGCAGACTGGACCGGGTAGGTCTGCGACTGAAAAAGGCGAAGTGCGTCTTCCTAGCTCCAGAGGTAGAATTCCTGGGGATGAGGGTAGCAGCAGACGGGATCAGCCCTACTGCATCCAAGACGGAAGCGATCCAGAGAGCACCCAGACCCCATAACACGACGGAGCTGCGTTCGTTCCTGGGGCTCCTGAACTATTTTGGTAACTTTCTTCCCAAATTGAGCACGCTGCTAGAGCCGCTACACGTGCTCCTACGCAAAGGTCACGAATGGGTCTTGGGGGACAGCCAGGAAAGGGCTTTTAATAGAGCACGCAATTTGTTATGTTCCAACAATCTGTTAACGCTATATGACCCATGTAAGAAACTTGTGTTAACGTGCGATGCGTCGTCCTATGGTGTCGGGTGTGTGTTGCAGCATGTCAATGCCAAGGGTCAGTTACAGCCGGTAGTTTATGCCTCCATGAGTCTGTCCCAGGCAGAAAGGGGCTACAGGATGGTAGAAAAGGAGGCGCTCACATGTGTATATGCGGTAAAGAAAATGCACCAGTACCTGTTTGGCAAACCCCTAACATCCCTTTTGGCCGACAACAAGGCCATAAATGCAAACGCATCGGCCCGCACAGAGGTGGGAACTCACGTTAGCTGCCTATGACTACACAATTCGGCACAGACCGGGCACCGAAAACTGCGCCGATGCACTCAGCAGGCTCCCACTAGCCACCACTGAGGGGGCTACCGAGCGTGGTGCTGAGATGGTCATGGCTGTTGAAGCTTTCTAAAGTGAAGGCTCACCCGTGACAGCCCGTCAGATTAAAGTCTGGACAAATAGAGACCCGCTATTGTCTCCAGTCAAGAAATGTGTCCTGAATGGGGACTGGGGCAACCATGTATAGGGCATGCCCTGAGAAATTTAAACCATTTCACAGGCGCAAGGATGAACTCTCGATTCAGGCCGATTGCCTGTGGGGAAACCGCGTAGTCATGCCTCAGATGGGCAGAGAGGTGTTCATCAGAGAACTCCACAATGGGCACCCGGGCATTGTCACGATGAAGGCAATTGCCAGGTCACACGTTTGGTGGCCAGGGATAGACGCAGATCTGTGTTCGCAGGTGCAACACGTGTGCCCAGCTGGGCCATGCGCTCAGGGAAGCCCCCCTTAGGCCCTGGCCCGCCAAGCCTTGGTCATGCATTCATGTGGACTATGCAGGTCCTTTCATGGGGAAAATGTTTTTGGTTGTAGTAGACGCCTACTCCAAATGGATCGAGTGAGACATTTTAAATTCAAGCACATCCTCTGCCATGGTAGAAAGTCTACGGGCAATGTTCGCTGCCCACGGTCTACCAGACATCTTGGTCAGCGACAATGGCCCGTGCTTCACAAGCACTGAATTCCAGGACTTCATGGCAGGCAATGGAATTAACCAGGTTAGAACGGCACCGTTCAAGCCGGCCTCAAACGGCCAGGCAGAACGAGCAGTGCAGATAATCAAACAGGGGATGCTCAGATTCCAAGGGGGTTCCCTACAAACCCACTTATCACGCCTCCTGTTGGCCTACAGATCCCGACCACACTCGCTCACAGGGGTTCCACCCGCAGAGCTACTAATGAAAAGGATGCTCAAAACCCGATTATCCCTTATACACCCCACCATGAAAGAAATTGTCGAGAGCAGGCGCCAGTCACAATATCACTACCATGACAGGAATGCGAGGGCGCGATGTATTGATGAAAATGATGCTGTTTTTGTCCTCAACTACGCTGCAGGGCCCAAATGGCTCGCAGGCACTGTGGTTGCCAAAGAGGGAAATAGGATTCTGGTAGTTAAACTTACCAATGGACAAATCTGCCGCAAACATGTGGATCAAACAAAAAGGAGGTTCAGTAACCCCATAGAAGCAGAGGAAGAACACGATAGAGTTCACTCCACCACACGTGACCGAACACCAGAACCAAAGGGAGGAGAGCCCAGTCACTGTGGGCAGTCCGGACAGGCCTGAGGCACTGCAAACAGCAGACACTCAGGCCAGCACCCAACAACCGGAGCCCCAACTCAGGCGCTCTACAAGGGAGCGTAAACCACCAGAGAGTCTCAACCTGTGATCCCAATAAGACTTTGGGAGGGGGGGGGGGGGAAAGGTGATGTCATGTATTCAACCAGCATTGTAACCCATATATAAACTGACCTAAGTTGTACACCGTGAGAACACTGACCACTAGGTGGGAGACACCCCTAACCTGGACCTTCAGGTATAAAAGGGGAAGCTCCACCCACCTTCATCACTTGAGTGCTAAGGAATAAAGGACAGGTCACAGACGGACCTCTCAAGCATGGGCCTCGTGTGCATTTATACTGTATAGTAAGGACGTATCAGTATCAATTGGCAACGAGGTAACGAACAACTGCACAAAAATGCAAAGAACAGTTGGTATCCTGGAGAAGTTCTCAGAAGGGGATGATTGGGGGGCCTTCATGGAGAGACTCAACCAATACATCGTGGCCAACGAGCTGGAAGGGGATGAGAATGCTACCAAACGAAGGCAGATCTTCCTAACTGTCTGTGGGGCAACAACCTATGGCCTCATGAAGAACCTCCTAGCTCCGGCAAAAACAGAGAAATCCTATGAAGAATTGTGTACGCTGGTCTGGGAGCACCCAAATCCTAAGGAAAGTGTTTTGATGGCACGATATCGGTTCTACACGTGTCAAGATCGGAGGGGCAGGAAGTGGCGAGCTATGTCGCTGCACTAAGGCGCCTCATAGGGCATTGAGAGTTTGAGGGACTCCTAGAACAAATGTTCAGACTTTTTTGTACTGGGCATTGGCCATGAGGCAATCCTTCGCAAACTGTTGACTATAGAAACTCCAAATCCAAGTAAAGCCATAACAATAGCCCAGGCATTTATGTTCACCAGTGACAACACCAAACAGATTTTGCAAAGTAAAGAAGTTTCGGCCAGTATGATGCATAAAGTAACGTCGGTTTCGAGCAGAACGTACACGCCGGCTGCTACTGCCCTACATCAGATGACCCAGAGACCGCCATCAATCGTTAACTGCCTCGCATTAATACCTTGTTGGCTTTGTGGAGGTGATCATCGGCCCCATCAATGCCGCTTCAAGCACTATGCGTGCTATGGTTGCAGAACAATGGGACACCTCCAGCGAATGTGCAGGCGAGCTGCAAACTACCACGTTGCAGAAGATCGATCCTCTGTGGATCAGGCAGAATTGGAGACTCGTACCGAGGAGGCAGAAGTGTACAGGGTACACACATTCACTACGAAATGTCCACCAATAATGCTGAAAGTTGAACTGAACGGTATTCCAGTATCTATAGACTGGACACGGGGGCAAGTCAGTCCATAATAAGTAAAAAGGCCTTCGACAGGCTGTGGGACAAAAAGACACAGGCCCAAGCTCAGCCCCATTCACACCAAATTAAGGACTTACACCAAGGACCTAATCTCTAATTGGCAGTGCAGAAGTCAAAGTCTCCTATGACGGAGCAGTACACGAACTCCCGCTGTGGATTGTGCCAGGGGATGGCCCCACCGTTGTTTGGCAGAAGCTGGCTGGGAAAAATCTGCTGGAACTGGGACGACATCAGAGCGCTTTCATCCATCGACAACGCCTCATGTGCCCAGGTTCTGAGCAAGTTCCCTTCATTGCTCGAGCTAGACATTGGAAGCTTCTCGGGGGTGAAAGTGCAGATCCATTTCGTTCTCGGTATGCGACCCACCAACCACAAGGCACGGGCAGTACCGTACATGATGTGTGGGAAAGTGGAAATTGAGCTGGACAGGCTGCAGTGAGAAAGCATCATCGGCCAGTGGAATTCAACGAATGCGCTACTCCGATTGTCCTAGTACAAAGAGGATGGCACGGTTAGAATTTGTGGGGACTATAAAGTAACGATTAACCGTTTTTCGCTAGAAGACCAGTACCCACTACCCAAGGCAGATAACCTATTCACGACACTGGCTGGAGGGAAGACATTCACCAAGTTGGACCTGACCTCGGCCTACATGACGCAGGAGCTGGAGGAGTCTTCAAAAGGCCTCAACCTGCATCAAAACACAAAGGTCTGTTCATCTATAACCGGTGCCCGTTTGGGATTTGGTCAGCCGCGGCAATCTTCCAACGGAAGATGGAGCGCCTGCTAAAGTCAGTTCCTCGCATCGTGGTTTTCCAGGATGACATACTGGTTACAACTCAGGACACCATTGAGCACTTGAAGAATCTGGAAGAGGTTCTTAGTCGGTTGGATCGCATGGGCCTCAGGTTGAAACGCTCGAAGTGCGTTTTTCTGGCACAGGAGGGCGAGTTCTTGGGAAGAATAATCATGGCAGATGGCATCAGACCCACCGATGCCAAGACGGAGGCCATCAAGAAAGTGCCGAGACCACAGAACATGACGGAGCTGCGGCCGTTCCTGGGACTCATTAACCAATTTCCTACCTGGGTTAAGCACCCTGCTAGAACCCCCACACGCGCAAGGAAGACGACTGGGTATGGGGGAATTCACAAGAGGCTATCTTCAAGAAAGCCAGGAATCTGTTGTGTTCAAACAAACTGTTTGTCCTGTATAACCCTTGTAAATGACGCGTCGCAAGCTAGCACTAATCATCGTATGGGATCAGGTGTGTTACAACAGGCGCAAAGACAAAATGTCCCTGCAGGCGGATGGTCTGTTGTGGGGCAATCGCGTGGTAGACAAAGAGGGAAAGGAGGTGGGGTAGCTCGGTTAATAAAGGAAAATATCAGGGCAATTGAGAGAGACGATATTGGCTCCAAAGAACAAAATGTTGAATCACTGTGGGTGGAGATTAGAGATAGTAAGGGGAAAAAGTCACTGGTGGGCATAGTTTATAGGCCCCCAAATAATAACTTCATGGTGGGGCGGGCAATAATCAAGGGAACAATGAAGGCATGTGAAAAAGGAACGGCAGTAATCATGGGGGATTTTAACCTACATATCGATTGGTCAAATCAAATCGCACAGGGTAGCCTTGAGGAGGAATTCATAGAATACATATGGGATTGTTTCTTAGAACAGTATGTTACAGAACCTACAAGGGAGCAAGCGATCTTAGATCTGGTCCTGTGTAATGAGACAGGATTAACAAACGATCTCCTAGTAAAAGATCCTCTCGGAATGAGTGATTACGGTATGGTTGAATTTGTAATACAGATTGAGGGTGAGGAAGTAGTGTCTCAAACAAGCGTACTATGTTTAAACAAAGGGGACTACAGTGGGATGAGGGCAGAGTTGGCTAAAGTAGACTGGAAACACAGACTAAATGGTCGCACAATTGAGGAACAGTGGAGGACTTTTAAGGAGCTCTTTCATAGTGCTCAACAAAAATATATTCCAGTGAGTAAGAGAAGGGATAACCAGCCGTGGATAACCAAGGAAATAGAGAGTATTAAATTAAAAACCAATGCGTATAAGGTGGCCAAGGTTAGTGGGAAACTCGAAGATTGGGAACATTTTAAACGACAGCAAAGAATGACTAAGAAAGCAATAAAGGAAAGATAGATTACGAAAGTAAACTTGCGCAAAACATAAAAACAGAAAGTAAAAGCTTTTACAGATATATAAAACGGAAAAGTGTGACTAAAGTAAATGTTGGTCCCTTAGAAGATGAGAAGGGGGATTTAATAATGGGAAATGTGGAAATGGCTGAGACCTTAAACAATTATTTTGCTTCGGTCTTCACAGTGGAAGACACAAAACCATGCCAAAAATTGCTGGTCACGGGAATGTGGGAAGGGAGGACCTTGAGACAATCACTATCACTAGGGGGGGGGCGGGTAGTGCTGGACAGGCTAATGGAACTCAAGGTAGACAAGTCCCCTGGTCCTGATGAAATGCATCCCAGGGTATTAAAAAAGAGATGGCTGAAGTTATAGCAGATGCATTCGTTATAATCTACCAAAATTCTCTGAACTCTGGGGAGATACCAGCAGATTGGAAAGCAGCTAATGTAACGCCTCTGTTTAAAAAAGGGGGCAGACAAAAGGCAGATAACTATAGGCCGGTTAGTTTAACAGCTGTAGTGGGGAAAAGGCTTGAAGCTATCATTAAAAGGAAGAAATAGCGGGACATCTAGATAGGAATAGTGCAATCAAGCAGACGCAACACTGATTCATGAAGGGGAAATCATGTTTAACTAATTTACTGGAATTCTTTGAGGATATAACGAGCATGGTGGATAGAGGTGTACCGATGGATGTGGTGTATTTAGATTTCCAAAAGGCATTCGATAAGGTGCCACACAAAATGTTACTGCAGAATATAAAAGTACGCGGAGTCAGAGGAAATGTATTAGCATGGATAGAGAATTGGCTGGCTAACAGAAAGCAGAGAGTCGGGATAAATGGATCCTTTTCGGGTTGGAAATCGGTGGTTAGTGGTGTGCCACAGGGATCAGTGCTGGGACCACAACTGTTTACAATATACATAGATGACTTGGAAGAGGGGACAGAGTGTAGTGTAACAAAATTTGCAGATGACACAAAGATTAGTGGGAAAGCAGGTTGTGTAGAGGACACAGAGAGGCTGCGAAGAGATTTAGATAAGTTAAGCGAATGGGCTAAGGTTTGGCAGATGGAATACAATGTCAGAAAGTGTGAGGTCATCCACCTTGGGAAAAAAAAACAGTAATAGGGAGAAATTACAACATGCTGCGGTGCAGAGGGACCTGGGGGTCCTTGTGCATGAAACTCTTAGAGTCTACCTGCAAAACATAAACATTAAACCGTGCCACCCGACCTGGGTGACACACCAGACATTTACAAGGTCCTTTTTTTTTCCTTTTTTTGTTTTTTTTTGTGTTTTTCTTTTTTTTTTTGGGCACTGAAATCACAATTTTTCCGGTGCCCCCTATAAAAGGGAAGGGGACACTAAAAACACCGGCAATTAAAACAAATTAAGCTTTAAAACGTAAAATCAAATTAAAATTTGGTTGCCGGGCGTGATGATGCACTCCAGTCCCTCCGGTGCCCACCTCTCGCGGAAGGCCGCGAGCGTACCGGTGGACACCGCGTGCTCCATCTCTAAGGACACCCTGGACCGGATGTAAGAGCGGAAGAGAGGCAGGCAGTCAGGTTGAACGACCCCCTCGACCGCCCGCTGCCTGGACCGGCTGATGGCACCCTTGGCCGTGCCCAGGAGCAGTTCTACGAGGAGGCCTTCGGACTTACCCGCTCCCCTCCGCACAGGGTGCCCAAAGATCAGGAGAGTGGGACTGAAGTGCAGCCAGAATTTCAGGAGCAGCCCCTTCAAATAATAAAACAGGGGCTGCAACCTTGTGCATTCCATAAAAACATGGAACACGGACTCTTCCAGACCGCAGAAATTGCAGGCGGCCTGGGAGTCCGTGAACCGGCTTAAAAATTTGTTGCACGGCACTGCTCCGTGCACCACCCTCCAGGCCAAGTCCCCAATGAATAGTGGGAGGACCCCTGCGTAGAGTGCCCTCCATCGGGGACCCCCGCCTCCTCCGGACGGCAAGATGGTACGCCATGGCGTGTCCGGACGGCCGGCGAGGATGGCAAAGTTGAGGGTGTGCAGGAGCAGCCCGTACAGGAAACCCCTCCGTGCGGAACTGAAAGGCACGGAGGGGATTTCCCCGAGGCGGCTCAAGTTGTGAGGCGCCGGCCCCCGAGGGAGGTTCCGGGGTTTGGCGCCGATGAGGAATTCCGTCCGGACGGGGGTCAGTTCGGACGGGATCTCCCCACGTGCTTGAGCCTCCTCGATGCACCTAACGGAGTCAGGGCCCAGAGCTGTTTTTAGCGACTCGATGGCATCGGCCGCGTGGCGGACGTTGGCAGAATTTAGGCGCCGCGCCAGCGTGTCTGGCGCCATCCAGCCCGCTCCTCCGCCATCGAGCAGGTCCCTGGTCACCTCACCAGCCACAGCCCTCTCTTCCGACCGCCACATAAAACCTCGGCCGTGGAGGTACGGATTCCCGAGCAGCGGTTCCTGCAGGACGGCCGCCACTCCAGCCGGCGGAGAGCTGCGCTTGGTGGAGACTTTGTTCCAGACCCTGATGAGTTCCCTGTAAAAGACAGGCAGCTCCCGGAGGGCGGTCCTGGCACCCCCCAAGTTCACAAACAGGAGCTGCGTGTCATAATTGAGGTCGCGCTGCTGGCGGAAGAAATACCTCGCCAGAGCACACCACCTTGGAGGGGGCTCGACGTAAAGGTATCTCTGCAGGGTCTGAAGACGGAAAGTCGCGAGCTGGGCGCTGACGCACACCAACGACTGACCGCCCTCCTCAAGCGGGAGACTCAAGACCGCAGCAGAGACCCAGTGCTTCCTGTTGTTCCAGAAGAAGTCCACCAGCTTCTTCTGTATCTTGGCGACAAACGCAGGGGGAGGGGTCAAAGTGACCAGCCGGTACCACAGCATTGCGGCCACCAGCTGGTTTATGACTAGCGCTCGACCCCTGTAGGACAGCACTCGGAGCAGTCCTGTCCAGCGCCCTAGGCGAGCGGCGACCTTTGCCTCCAGCTCCTGCCAGTTCGCCGGCCAGGCTCCCTCGTCGGGGCTAAGGTAGACTCCCAGATAGAGGAGATGGGTCGTGCTCCAGGCAAAAGGCCTGAGCTCCTCCGGCAGGGAGTCCACCCGCCACTGACCCACCAGGAGTCCGGAACATTTCTCCCAGTTGATCCTGGCGGAGGACGCGGCCGAGTAAATCTCCTGGCACTCACGCATCCTCCGCAGGTCAGCGAGATCCTCTACAGCGAGGAGCACGTCATCGGCGTAAGCCGAGAGGACGACCTCCACGCCCGGCCCTTGCAGAGCCAGTCCCGTCAACCTCGTCCGCAAGAGGCGCAGGAAAGGCTCCACGCAAACGGCGTATAACTGGCCGGACATGGGGCATCCCTGGCGCACCCCCCTCCTAAAGCGAAGGGGCGCCGTCAAGGACCCGTTAACCTTAATCAGACACTCCGCGGCGGCGTACAAAAGTCGGATCCGGGCGACGAAATGCGTCCCGAACCCGAAAGCGCGCAGAGTTCCGAGCAGATAGTCGTGATCCACCCTGTCGAACGCCTTCTCTTGGTCGAGGGATAGGAAGGCGACCGACAGACCAGCCTCCTGGGAACAATGGATGAGGTCCCGGACCAGATGGATGTTATCGTGGATTGTCCGGCCCGGGACCGTGTAGGACTGGTCGGAGTGGATCATGTGGTCCAGCACGGCACCAAGGCGAGCAGACATCGCCCTGGCGAAGATTTTGTAGTCCGTGCTGAGGAGGGAGACCGGGCGCCAGTTCTTAAGGAGGCGGAGATCGCCCTTCTTAGGCAGCAGGACAATGACTGCCCTGCGCCAAGAGAGGGGCATCTCCCCGGTCGCCAGACTTTCCCCCAGGACCCGCGCGTAGTCGCCCCCCAGGACGTCCCAGAACGCCCTGTGGAACTCCACGGTCAGCCCGTCCAGCCCCGGGGATTTTCCCCTCGAGAGCCGGGCGAGGGCACCGGTCAGCTCCGCCAGGCTTAGCGGAGCTTCCAGATTTTCGGCGCCCTCCGGGCTGACCTTCGGCAGGTCCTCCCACAAAACTCTACGCGCTTCCTCGCTGGACGGATCCGGAGAGAACAGAGCCCCGTAATATTCACGGGCCCTGTTGTTGACGCCCTCCGGATCCGAGACGAGAGAGCCGTCGTCGGTCAGCAGCATCAAGAGCTGCTTACGGACACTCTGCCTTTTTTCCAGCGAGTAGAAGAAGGGGGAGCCGCGGTCCAGATCCCGCAGGAACCGGATCCGCGACCTCACGAACGCGCCTCGGGACCCGACGAGCTGCAGGTCCTTCAGCGCGGCCTTCTTCGCTTCGTACACCGTCCGCAGGGCCGGGTCCTGGACGACTTGACCGAGACGGGCTTCCAGGTCGAGCACCTCTTTTTCTAGGCGCCCGACTCTGGCCGCCCGCCTCTTGGTCGACCCCCTCACGTACTCTTGACAGAAGACGCGGACGTGAGCCTTGCCCACGTCCCACCATAGCCTCAAGGAGGGGAAGCCCCCCTGCTTCCTTCTCCAGTCGGACCAGAATCGACGGAACGAGTCCTGGAATCGCACGTCCTCCAGCAGCCGGTTGTTAAAGTGCCAGTACGCGGACCCCGTCCTCGCGCGGAGCGAAGCGAGCTCCGCCCACACCAGGTGGTGGTCCGAACACGGCACCGGCCGCATGGAGGCCGCCGGGACGCAGGAAACGTACGCCCGAGACACGTAAAGGCGGTCGACTCTAGACCATCCTACTCCAGGCCTCACCCAAGTAAAGGCGCTGGAGTCGGGGTGGAGATTTCGCCAGACGTCCACCAAGTCGAAGGACCCGACCAGGTCCCTCAACTTCTCCATCGCCGTCATGCACTGCGGGGCACCGGAGCGGTCCCTCGCCTCGAGGGTGCAGTTAAAATCCCCCCCGAGGACAATGCAATCGCCGACGTCGACGGAGCCAAGAAGAGCGGACACCTCTTCAAAGAAGCGCGTCTGCTGCGGGCCGGGCTGAGGGGCGTACACGTTCACGAGATGGAGCGGCACGTCACCCAGGCGAACCGTTACGTGCAGCAAGCGGCCTGGCACGGGCTCCTCGACCCCCAAGATCTCCGGCTGAAAATGCGGGCCCAGCAAGATGGCCACCCCACTAGAAATGGCGGTGAGGTGGCTCATGCGGACCTCTCCTTGCCATTCCAGGAGCCACGTGGCTTCGTCTCCCGGAACGGTGTGGGTTTCTTGCAGGAAGCACACCGCATATTTCCCCTCCCGCAGGAGCGAAAAATTGTCAAATCTACGGCGTGCCCCTCTGCCGCCGTTGATGTTGAGGCTGGCTATGGTTATCTTCATGGCAAAAGCATAGTGCAACCTCTACCTTAACCTATTGTGGGGGAGGGAGCGGAGTCTTTTGTTGAACTCCGCTCCCTCCGCAGCCCAGCGAGGAGTCCCTCGAGCTCGCGCAGCTCAAGGTGTTGCGCCTTTGTCAAGGGCCCGCCCGCGGCCAAGGTTTTGACGGCGGCGCGGACGGACCCCTTGATCAGCTCTGGCTCGGACCATTTTTCCAGGGACAGTCGGGCTTGGTTGCAGCGACCCCGGCTCTGGGCCAAAAAGTCCCGGAGTTCCTTTGCAGGAATGAGGATGGTCTCGGCGGCGGCCGCGAGCAGATCCACCGCCTCGCTGGCGGTGGTCTCTAGGTCTTCACCCGCGACCCCCACCGAGTCCCCGTCCTCCTCCGGGAGGTGGCCGCCAGCAGCCGGCCCATCGACCGCACAAGGTACGGCAAATGAACCGGCCGCTCCAACCGGCCCTGGCTCTGCCCCGATCCCACCCCCAGGATCGTCGGCAGAGGAGTCCCCACTGGGCTCTTTTAAAAATGGTGCTGGGTCGGGAAATGACAGCGGAAGGGGTTCCCCCTCCGCCCCAGGAACTGGGGAACAAGGAGAGACCCGGCCATAGGAAATCCCCAGGCTCCCCAAGTGCACCAGCTCCAAAGTAAGGGGCGAGGGTGGGTGTTCCTCCCCCTCCCCGCTGCCACCCCCCGGCCCAGCATCTACAGTGTCATTAAAAGCACTCATTTGTGTTTCTGCCGGGTCGAGCGACTCCCGGGGAAAGTTGGGTATTGGCTGGACGGGCTCAGGTTCGGCCTTTTCGGCCCCGCCCGCCTCAGTCCGGCGGCAATGCATTCCTCCGCGATCCCCACGACAGGCAGATCTTCCACGCCACACGCTGGGCAGCCTCGACTGTCTCACCCTCCCCGGGGGCAGACTCCTCTCGCCTACAGCGCAGCTTGGGGGCGCTGGTTGGGGACGCGGGACACGCGGCGGGCACCGACTCCTCCGCGGAGGGATGTTATTCCCCCTCCGCCTCATCGGAGCCGTGCCTCCTTTTGTTCCTGGGGGTGCGCGGAGGCAGGGAGACCCCCATGTCTGCCGAGGCCTCCCGCTCCGCCCCCCCCCTTTTCCTTTTCTTGCCCGCGCCCCTCTGTGGTGTTGTTCAAGGGCTCGGGCACGAGCTCGGGGCACCCCGCGCTCGCCGGTGACTGGGTTGGGCCGAGCGCGGTAAACAAATTATCTGGCGCACCGAGGGGACCCGCCTCTAGATGTTTCTCCTTGTTCCGCGCCTTCTTTCCGTTCGGACGCTCTCCCTCCCCCCCGCCGGAGGCCCTGAAAACAAAGGCCTCCGACGATGCCCGCGCACCTATGGCTCCCGGCACGCGGACGCAACGAGGGGGAGAGGTGGCGGCGGCGCCAGCCTTGGCCGCCTTCGGTGGTTTGGCGGCCTTGGAGGCGGGGCAGTTCTTGCGAATGTGCCCCACCTCCCTGCAGGCATGGCACCGCACGCCGTCCGACGTCCAGAAGACGCGGTAGGCAGTCCCCTCGTGCACCACATTAAAGTGCCCTTCCGTCATGTCCTCCCGCGCCAGCCGGACAAAGAGCTGGCGGCGGAATGAGAACACGTGGCGCAGGCTGTTCTCCCTGAGGCCGAGCGGTATGGGGTTGATCCCCGACCTTACCTCCCCCAGTTGGTGTAGGTGAGGGAGGAGGAGCTCAGCGGAAACAAAGGGCGGGACGCTTGACACGATGACCCTCTGCGCGGTGGCCTCGAGAGGGTCCACCGGCAGGAACGTCCCGCCCACCGTGAGCCCCTTTTCGAGGGCCAGGGACACCGCCCGCTCCGACCCCAGGAAGAAAACAGCCTTCCTAGACATCTTGGAGGCCGCGACAATGGCCGAGGGGCCGACTACCCCAGCCATCGCCCGCACGCACTCCTCAATGCTCATTGTGGGGTGAGTGTAGCTCTTGACCCCGTGTTTCCTGGTGATAAGTTGAAAAGGTGGCAGGGCAGCGGGTGGCGCAGGAGGTGCCGTGGAAGCGGTTGCCACCTGCGCATATGTCTTCGCTGGCCCTGCCACCGGCGTGGATGGGGTCGCCATCACGGGGTCCCTTTAAGGGCTACACCCACCCCAAAGTCACAGGCCTTAATGGTCTTTATTAGCCTCGTTGTTGTTTGAACAGAGGGAGCTCTGAAAGAGGCACACCTCTCCCCTTGTTAATGATTGGGGAGGGGCCTTGTTCCCTCTGCTCAGTGTCTTAATTGTTTTTTTTTAAATTAGGAGAAAGGGGCCTCAGAGAGAGAGGGGAGAAACAGAGTAACAGAGAAAGAGAGAGGGGGGTGGGAAGGGGGTGGGAAGGGGGGGGGAACTGCGAGGGGAGGTCTCCCCTCGCAGCTGTGGGTGGGTGCACTTCCCAGATGGCAAAACACAAAAAACACAGTCCTTGGGGTGGGTCTTCAGGTGGGGGGAGAAGACGTCTTCACCTGGGGCAGCAAGAGCCACCAGGCACACACTCCTAACGATGTTAATAGGGTAAATGAGAAAAATCTTCAGCCTGGTAGCTCCAGCTATCCCAGGCTCGGCAATTGGGGGGGGGGGGTTTCAATTGTGGGGGGGCCTAGTTGTAAGCAAGGCCCCCACACACACCACCACACACACACACACACACACACCCCACGATGTTCCGGCCCTCAGTGGTCTTCTTTCCTCCCCCCACCGATACAACAAAGTCTGTTTGGGAAATGCACCCACACCCACCTGTAGAAATGTAGAGTCTCCCTCCTTCCACACTGGATGTTTGTTGTTGGTTTTTCCCCCTCTCTCCAACTCTTTGCAGAATGGTAAAAGTTGTTTAAAGTTTTCTGTTTTCCTCCTCTCCCTCTGGGTAAAAGTTGGTGGTGAAGCCCCTTCCTTCCTTCTCTTCCTGGGCTGGTCTCAGGGCTCTCCAGGCAGGAGCTCAAGTTGATAGCTGCTCTCCTCTCTGCAGCTCAGCTCCAACTGAGCAGGACACGCCTCCACTGCTCCACAATTGGTCCTTGTGCATCAATGACAGAAGGATAGTTTGCAGGTGAAGCAGGCAATCAGGAAGGCGAATGGAATATTGGCCTTCATTGCGAGAGGGATGGAGTACAAAAGCAGGGAGGTCCTGCTGCAACTGTATAGGGTATTGGTGAGGCCGCACCTGGAGTACTGTGTGCAGTTTTGGTCACCTTACTTAAGGATATACTAGCTTTGGAGGGGGTACAGAGACGATTCACTGGGCTGATTCCGGAGATGAGGGGGGGGTTACCTTATGATGATAGATTGAGTAGACTGGGTCTTTACTCGTTGGAGTTCAGAAGGATGAGGGGTGATCTTATTAGAAACATTTAAAATAATGAAAGGGATAGACAAGATAGAGGCAGAGAGGTTGTTTCCACTGGTCGGGGAGACTAGAACTAGGGGGCACAGCCTCAAAATACAGGGGAGCCAATATAAAACCGAGTTGAGAAGGAATTTCTTCTCCCAGAGGGTTGTGAGTCTGTGGAATTCTCTGCCCAAGGAAGCAGTTGAGGCTAGTTCATTGAATGTATTCAAATCACAGATAGATTGATTTTTAACCAATAAGGGAATTAAGAGTTACGGGGAGCAGGTGGGTAAATGGAGCCGAGTCCACGGCCAGATCAGCCATAATCTTGTTGAATGGCAGAGCAGGCTCGAGGGGCTAGATGGCCTACTCCTGTTCCTACTTCTTATGTTCTTATGTTCTTGCCCAAGAAAGGCAGAGATACATTCATTTGTGAACTGCACAGCACCCACCCAGGCATTGTAATGATGAAAGCCATAGCCAGATCCCATGTATGGTGGCCCAGCATCAACTCAGATTTAGAGTCATGCGTGCGCCAGTGCAACATTTGCTCTCAGCTGAGCAATGCACCCAGAGAGGCACTGCTAAGTTTTTGGTCATGGCCCTCCAAATCGTGGTCAAGGATCCACGGGCCCATTTCTAGGCAAAATGTTTTTGGTTGTCGTGGACGCTTACTCAAAATGGATTGAATGTGCGATAATATCTGTAAGCATGTCCACAGCCACTATTGAAAGCCTATGAGCCATGTTTGCCTGATATCCTGGTCAGTGACAATGGGCCGTGTTTCACCAGTGCTGAATTCAAGGAATTCATGACCTGCAATGCGATCAAGTCAGTCACATCTGTCCCGTTCAAGCCCACATCCAATGGCCAGGCAGAACGGACAGTTCAGACCATCAAGCAAAGCTTGAAATGTGTGTTGGAAGGCTCCCTGCAGACCCAGCTGTACCGAGTGCTGCTCAGCTCCCGCACCAGGCCCCATTCACTTACCGGAGTTCCCCCAGCCGAGCTGCTCATGCAAAGGGCTCTCAAAACAAGGCTCTCTCTTGTCCACCCTGATCTCCATGGTCACGTGTAGCTGCACAAATTTGTCATGCAATATTGAGATCAATGATCCTGTATTTGTACTCCATTATGGAAATTGTCCCAAATGGCTGGCTGGCACGGTCACAGCCAAAGAGGGGAATAGGGTGTTTCAGGTCAAATTAGCCAATGGACTAACATACAGAAAACATTTGGACCAAATCAAATTGCGGTTCACCAACAGCTACGAACAAACCAAAGAAGACATCACCAACTTTGACCCCCCAATACACACATACACACGCGTGGCAACTGACATCATGGCTGACCATGAAGCCAAACTCACCATCCCCAGCAGCCCGGCAAGGCCAGCTGCCCAGCAGCCCAATGAAGAACTAACCGACTCACCTGCACCCACATTTGTACTGAGATGATCGACAAGGGGGCGAAAAGCCCCAGATCGTCTCACCTTGTAAATAAGTGTACTATTGACTTCATGGGGGAGTGATGTTATGTATTTAGCCCCTTGAAACCTGTATTACACTACCACCAGAGGGCCTACCTGTTGGAGTCCCAAGGGATCCTAGCATCCCTTAGGAGCATGGTATATAAGCAGATCACCCACGAGGCACCTGCACTCTGGAGTCTCATTTAAAAAAGGAGCTAAGTTCACACTTGCTCATTGTACACAGTACTCAGTTTCATCCTTTACTATGAGCTGAATAATAAAACTTTTATTTATATAGTGCCTTTAACTTAGTAAAATGTCTCACAGTGCTTCACAAGTGTGTTTCAAGACAAAACAGATAAATTTGACACTGAGTCACAAAAGAAGAAATTAATCAGATGACCAAAAGCTTGGTTAAAGAGGTAGGTTTTAAGAAGCGTCTTAAAAAGGAGGAAAGAGGGGTAGAGGTGCGGAGGGGTTTAGGGAGGGAGTTCCAGAGCTTAAGGCAGCTGAAAGCATGGCCACCGAAGCTGGGCAGTTATAATGAGGGATGTTGAAGAGGGCAGAATTTGAGGAACGCAGGCAACTTGTGGGTCTGAAAGGTTATAGAGATAGGGAGGGGCAAAGCCATGGAGTGATTTGTAAACAAGGATGAGAATTTTGAAATTGAGGCACTGTTTAACTGGGAGCCAATGTAGATCAGAAAGCACAGGGGTGATGGGTGATCTTGACTTGGTACGAGTTAATACACAGGCTGCTGAATTTTGGATGACCTCAAGTTTACATAGTGCAGAATGTAGGAGGCCGGCCAGCAGTGAGGAGTTGGAGTAGTCAAGTCTAGAGGTAACAAAGGCATGAATGAGGGTTTCAGCAGCAGAATAGCTGAGGCAGGAAAGGAGGCCGGCAATGTTAGAGATGGAAAAAGGCAGTTTTAGTTATGCCGTGGATATTCAGCTGGAAACTCATTTCGGGGTCAAATATTACACCTAGATTGCAAACAGTCTTATTCACCCTCAGATTGATGCTAGGGAGAGGGATGGAGTTAGTGGTTAGGGAACACAGTTTGTGGCGGGGACCAAAGATCGCCCCAATATTTAATTGGAGAAAATTTCTGCTCATCCAGTACTGGAAGTCAGACAAGCAATCTGACAATTTAGATAGCAAGCAGGGGCCGAGAGAAGTGGTGGAGAGAAGCTGGGTGTCGTCAGCGTACATGTGGAAACAGATTCCATGTTTTCAGATGATATCGCCAAGGGGCAGCTTGTAGATGAGAAATAAGAGGGGGCCAAGGACAGATCCTTGGGGGACACCAGAGGTAATGATGCAGGAGTGGGGAGAGAAGCCACTGCAGGAGATTTTCTGGCTACGATTAGATAGATAAGAATGGAACTAGGCGAGTACAATCCCACCCAGCTGGATTGGATGTTGGTGGAGAGACGTTGGAGGAGGATGGAGTGGTCAACTATGTCCAAGGCTGCAGACAGGTCCAGAAGAACAAGGATGTCATTTGTGACTTTGATGAGCAGTTTTGGTACTGTGGAAGGGGAGAAAACCAGATTGAAGGGATTCAAACATTGAATTCATGGAAAGATGGTCATGGATTTGGGAGGCGACAACACGTTCAAGTACTTTGGACAGGAAAGGGAGGTTAGTGATGGAGTGATAGCTAGCAAGCAAAGTGGGGACAAGGGTTAGTTTTTTTTGAGAAGAGGGATGATGACAGCAGATTTGAAGAAGAGGGGAACAGTACCCGAGGAGAGAGAACCGTTAACAATATCGACTAACATGGGAGCCAAAAAAGGAAGTTGTGTGGTCAGCAGTTTAGTGGGAATAGGGTCAAGAGAGCAGGAAGTGGGTCTCAGGGACAAGATGAGTTTGGAGAGATCAAGAGTGGAGATCAAAGAGAAACGAGAGAAAGATATGAATTTAGAGCGATGGCAGGTGGGAGCCTCAGATGAAGTTTGGCCCTGTGAGCTAGGGAAAGGAAGGGAACGCGCAGAGGCAGCTGATCGGATGGTCTCAATCTTTGAGACAAAGAAGTCCATGAGCTCCTCACACTTACCGTTAGAGATGATTGTGGTGGAGACAGGGGAAAGGGGTTTAAGGAGACGATTAGCAGGAGAATAGTAGCTGGGGATTATTTTTGCAATCCAGAATGATCCTGGAATAGTGAGCAGTTTTTGTAGACAAGAGTAGGATGTTTTATGTGCTGGAGCCAGATCTGGCAGCGAATGGCTAAACCAGTTGTCCACCACATCCATTAAAGTCTGCGCCCTTTTGACTTGACGGAGCAAAGATGAGGGCTGTACCAGGGGGAACGGCCAGGGTGGGAGGGAGTAATCGTTTTAAATAGGTACTAGAGCACCAAGGTGGTGGTTAGGGTGTAGTTGAGCAGATCGGTGGCTGCAGAAATATTATACCAGCTGTTTAACACTATTAATCCATCCGTCTCAGTAGCAAGAAGAATTTCCAAACTGTTGTAATACAGACTAACTGTAGGGAAGTCATTTGCAAAACTAGATGAAATCCTCTCTTACCATGAAACTGTGTGCAACTTTGTCAATAGATTATTTTTTTTCCTTCCTCTTCCTGCTAATTTTCCTCCCTCCACCCAATGAAAAAGGTTGGCCCCTTCTCTGGAGCAGTTCCTTGCACCCATGACTCAGACACTTCTCCAAAGTGGCCGTTCGCGTTTGAGCCAGGATGGTGAAGGCACACAGCCTAACCTGACTGCACTGAGGGGAAGTGAGAGTTCACCACCCCAGCTGAATCTCACTTGTAGTCATCACTCAATGGCAGTCAGCATAAAGAATGAATTGCATTTCTATAGCACCTTTCATAACCACCGGACGTCTCAGCGCTTTACAGCCAATGAAGTATTTTTGGAGTGTAGTTACAATTTTACCCTCCCTAATCAGAGGGAAGGAGAGGCCAATTTTGCCAGGTCTAGCCCCACCCAGCTGAGATTAACTAAAGTAGCAAAGACTGCAAATTGAACCTGGAACCTTCCTGGTCTGTATGACTCAGTTATTCATTGTATTTGTCAGTGGCACCACCAAAAGACAGGAACACAGGAATCGCTTGACAAATACAGACCAAGATGTATCTCGTTCACCTTCCACCATCCTGCTAATAGTGCGATACAATGAGTTGTTGATTAAAATCGGAGCAAATTGATCTCCATCAATTAGTCTACAACTGACCCAGACATGAGGCGAAGGAAACCCCCAGTGATGGCGAGCTTAGCAAACCAGAGGTCCAACGTCACTTTTTCCTTCCCAAACACACTACACTTACCACGTCATATTTCAAGTTACTCACGTACTGTATCCCAAAATGTTCATTTCTGACGTCACGATATGGATTTTTGTTTTAATAGGACTAAAGTAATTTCCTCCCTCCCCCAGCCAAACACCAATGGAGCTTTCCGCTGTAAAAAGGTGGTCATCTACAGATCACATGTCACCACAGCTCTATTACACCTGTGACGTCGCTGGTGCACTGCTTTAACCAAATTATATTTTTGCTTCTTATTTTAAGAAAAAGAATTGTATCCTTAAATATCAATACAGGCAGATTGCCAAAACATCACAAAAATACCAGTAAAATTATTAGCAAAATAAATTCTCATAATATTTCAACCGTGGCCAGAGCAACCTAATCCACGAGTGAAGAAGTCACAAATCAGTTGTGAAAGTCAGATCACCCATTGAAAAACAAAAATCAACAGATAGACAGCAGATAAGCTGTTAATACTATGACTGCATTTCTAAATATATCTATGCTGATGAATTTTCCATAGCATTGCTCTTGGAGAGGCAGGGGATATAGCAGCTGTTTGAGTATTGCGATGAGGGATAGTGAAATAAGTGGATACTGGATAAAAAGTGGACAATGAGCAAGTGTCTTCTCATTAGTTTATCAAGTTTCCCCAGAACCAAAGAAAAGTCTACTTGTTAAAGCAAAAAACTAGATACTGGAAATCTAAAATTAACACAGAAACTGCGACAAACACTCAAATCAGACAGCATTTGTGAAGAAAGGTGTTGTGTATCTGTAAAGCATGCACTCCCATGTTCTGCCACCAGGGAGCTCATCCCCTGAAGTCCCAAGGGATCCCAGCATCCCTTGGGAGCACTGTTTATAAGCCAGCGCCCAAGGCCTGTTCCTCACTCGAGTGTCTTATTAAAGACTGAGGTCACTGTTACTTTAACCTCCCTGTGTGCAGTCTCATCTAGGTTAGGAACAATAACTGGTGACGAGAATACAAATCCAACGCAAAGATGCAGCAAACTGTGGGCATCTTGGAGAAGTTCTCGGAGGGTGAGGACTGGGAAGCCTATGTCGAACGGCTAGACCAGTACTTTGTAGCCAATGAGCTGGATGGAGAAGGAAGCGCTGCAAAAAGGAGAGCGGTCCTCCTCACGGTCTGTGGGGCACCGACCTACAGCGTCAAGAAGAATCTTCTGGCTCCGGTGAAACCCACAGATAAGTCGTATGAGGAGCTGTGTACACTGGATCGGGAGCATCTTAACCAGAGGGACAGCGTGCTGATGGCGAGCTAACGGTTCTACATGTGCCAGCGATCTGAAGGTCAGGAAGTGGCAAGCTACGTCGCCAAGCTAAGGTGACTTGCAGGACAATGAGAGTTTGATGGCTACCTGGAGCAAATGCTCAGAGACTTTTTTGTACTGGGCATTGACTACGTGACCATCCTACGAAAACTTTTGACTGTAGAGACACCGACCCTCAGCAAGGTCATTGCGATAGCACAGGCGTTTACGTCCACTAGTGATAACACCAAACAAATCTCAGCACACAAGTGCGAGCAATGTTCATAAATTAACTGGAACTGTGTTTGCGAACAGAAATGTACAGGGCAGAACACACGAGTCTGCAACTGTCAGCAGGCCTCAGGTGACTCAGATGACCGAGTCCCCAACAAAGGATAAATGCAAGGCAATTCACACCATGTTGGCGTTGTGGAGGCTTCCATTCAGCCTATTCATGCCGCTTCAAAAGGGTATGTTTGCAAGAGCTGTGGAACAATGGGGCACCTCAAACGAGCTTGCAAACAAGCTGCAAGCTCTGCAAAAGCTGCTAACCACCACGTGGCAGAGGAAGATCAGTCCATAGTGGATCAAAGCAATTTCGAGCCTCCGGAGGAGGCAGGTGCTGATGTACAGGGGGTGCACGCATTTGATGAAATGTCCACCTATAATGCTAAACGTAAAATTGAATGGCTTACCCGTAGCCATGGAACTGGCCAATGGCGTGAGCCAATCCATCATGAGTAAAAATATGTTAGAGAGACTGTGTTGCAACAAGGCATTCAGACCTGCCAAGCCCCATCCACACGAAACTGAGAACGTACACCAAAAAGCTTATCACTGTCCTGGGCAGCACCACGGTCAACGTCACCTACAAGGGCACAGTGCACAAACTGCCACTCTGGATGGTCCAGGGCAATGGCCCCACACTGCTTGGAAGGAGCTTGCTGGGCAAAATCCGCTGGAACTGGGATGACATCCGAGCACTATCACATGTCGACGAGGCCTCATGTACCCAGGTTCTAACAAATTTCCTTCCCTTTGAGCCAGGCATTGGAAACTTTTCCGGGGCGAAGATGCAGATCCACTTGGTCCCAGAGGCACGACCCATTCACCACAAGATGCGAGTGGTACCTCACATGATGAGGGAGAGAGTGGAAATCGAGCTGGACAGGCTGCTACGCGACAGCATCAACTCCCCAGTGGAATTCAGCGAGTGGGCCAGCCCGATTGTTCCAGTACTCAAAAAAGTGATGGCACGGTCAGGATTTGCGGCGATTATAAAGTAACTATTTATCGTTTCTCACGACAGGACCAATACCCGAAACCTAAGGCAGACGATCTATTTGCGACACTGGCAGGAGGCAAGACGTTCACCAAGCTCGACCCGACTTCGGCCTACATGACGCAGGAGCTGGAGGAATCTTCAAAGGGCCTCATCTGCATCAACACGCACAAGGGACTGTTCATCTACAACAGATGCCAGTTTGGAATTCGGTCGGCTGCAGCAATCTTCCAGAGAAACATTGAGAGCCTACTCAAGTCGGTACCACACACTGTGGTCTTTCAGGACGACATATTGGTCACTGGTCGGGACACCGCAGAGCACCTACAAAACCTGGAGGAGGTCCTCCAGCAACTGGATTGCATAGGGCTGCGGCTGAAGAGGTCGAAATGCGTCTTCATGGCAACAGAAGTGGAATTTTTGGGGAGAAAGATCGCGGTTGACGGCATTCGGCCCACAGACGCCAAGACAGAGGCTATCAGGAACGCGCCCAAGCCACAGAACATCACGGAGCTGCGGTCGTTCCTGGGACTCAACTATTTTGATAACTTCCTACTGGAGTTAAGCACCCTCTTAGAGCCCCTACATGTGTTATTTCGTAAAGGTGAGAACTGGGTATGGGAAAAAAAACCCCAAGTAATTGCTTTTGAGAAAGCCAGAAACATTTTATGCTCCAACAAGCTGCTTGTATTGTATAACCCGTGTAAAAGACTTGTGCTAGCATGTGGCGTGTCGTTGTACGGAGTCGGGTGTGTCTTACAAGAATCTAACGTTGCGGGGAAGTTGCAACCTGTTGCCTATGCTTCCAGGAGCTTGTCTAAGGCCTACAGCATGATTGAGAACGAGGCATTAGCGTGTGTTCGGGGTAAAGAAAATGCATCAGTATCTGTTTGGCTTCAAATTTGAGCTGGAAACCGATCACAAGACCCTCACATCCTTGTTCGCTGAAAACAAGGGGATAAATACTAATGCCTCAGCCTGCATACAAAAGGTGGGCACTCGTGCAATCCGTGTATAACTATACCATCTGCCATAGGCTAGGCACCAAGAACTGTGTGGATGCTCTCGGTCGGCTACCATTGCCCACCACGGGTGTGGAAATGGCGCAGCCTGCAAACTTGTTGATGGTGGCGCAGCCCGCAGACTTGATGGTCATGGAAGCGTTTGAAAATGATAAATCACCTGTCACAGCCCACCAGATTATGACTTGGACCAGCCAAGACCCTCTGCTGTCCCTAGTTTAAAAAAAAACTGTGTACTGCATGGGAGCTGGGCCAGCATCCCCGTTGAAATGCAAGAGCCAATCAAGCCGTTCCAGCAGCGAAAGGACGAGATGTCTATTCAGGCAGACTGCTTGTTGTGGGGTAACCGCGTAGTGCTAACAAAAAGGGCAGGGAGACGTTCATCTCGGATCTTCACAGCCCAGGTATAGTAATGATGAAAGCGATAGCCAGATCCCACGTGTGGTGGCCCGGTATCGACTCTGACTTAGAGTCCTGTGTACGCCAAGCAGTGTATGTGCTCAGTTGAGCAACACGCCCAGAGAAGCGCCACTAAGTTTGTGGTCCTGGCCCTCCAGACCATGGTCGAGGATCCATGTCGACTATGCGGGCCCGTTTCTCGGTAAAATGTTCCTGGTGGTGGTGGATGCTTTTTCAAAATGGATTGAATGTGAAATAATGTCAGGAAGCACCGCCACCATTGAAAGCCTGAGGGCCATGTTTGCCACCCATGACCTGCCTGACATACTGGTCAATGACAACAGGCCATGTTTCACCAGTGCCGGAGTTAAAGAATTCATGACCCACAATGGGATCAAACAGGTCACCTCGGTCCCGTTTAAACCAGCCTCCAATGGGCAGGCAGAGCGGACAGTACAAACCATCAAACAGAGCCTTAAACGAGTCACAGAAGGCTCACTCCAAACCCGCCTGTCCCGAGTACTGCTCAGCTATTGCACGAGACCCCACTCACTCACACGGGTGCCCCTGGCTGCGCTACTCATGACAAGGACACTTAAAACCAGACTCTTGCTGGTTCACCCCAACCTGCATGATCAGGTAGAGAGCAGGTGGCAGCAACAATATGTAAACGATGGTCACGCCACTGTGACGGGAAATTGATCTGAATGACCTTGTGTATGTGCTAAACTATGGACATGGTCCCAAGTGGATTGCAGGCACGGTGATAGCTAAAGGAGGCTATAGGGTGTTTGTTGTCAAACTAGACAATGGACAAATTTGCAGAAAGCATCTGGACCAAACGAGGCTGTGGTTCACAGACTGCCCTGAACAACCCACAGCAGACACCACCTTTTTCAAGCCCACAACACACACCCAAAGGATTAACGACACCACGCCGGAACAGGAAATCGAACCCATCACACCCAACAGCCCAGCAAGGCCAGGCTCACCTAGCAGCCCTGCAGGGCCAACAACACGCCAGCCCAGCGAGGGCACAGCCAACACACCAGAACAGACATTTGTACTGAGGCGGTCCCCCAGGGTAAGAAAGGCTCCCAACTGCCTCCCCTTGTAAATAGTTTTAACTTTGACTTGGGGGCGGGGGAGTGATGTTGTGCATCTGTAAAGCATGCACTCCAATGTTCCGCCACCAGGGAGCTCTTCCCCTAAAGTCCCAAGGGATGCTGGGATCCCTTGGGAGCACTGTATATAAGCCGGCTTTTAAGGCCTGTTCCTCACTCTGAAGTGTCTTATTAAAGACTGAGGTCACTGTTACTTTAACCTCCCTGTGTGCAGCCTCCTCTGTGTTAGGAACACAATAAAAGGAAGGTAGGGGAAAAGTTTCAGGTCACAGACTATAATCAACCAAAACTCAGCAACTTGAAAGGTTAACCCCATCCTCTCTCTCCTACATTACAACAGTGACTACACCCAAAGTATTTCATTGGCTGTAAAGCACTTGGAGACATCCAGTGGTCATGAAAGGCACTATATAAATCCATGTCTTTCTTTTGCCAAGGGTTGCCAACTCTGGTTGGGTGTAGTACTGGAGGCTTCATCACATAACTTCCTGCCCCTACAATCCTATCATTGGTCCATCTTCCAGGCATTGCTCTGCCAAGCCAATTGGAAAGTGAAGAGACTGTTACACAACTGGATTCATTTTTACTGTCAAACAATCTTCTCCCCCACATCAACCAATATTTTTACAAATATACAGATCCCCCAAAGCCTTCCCACCATCTACAAGGCACAAGTCAGGAGTGTGATGGAATACTCTCCACACTTGCCTGGACAAGTGCAGCTCCAACCACACTTGAAGCTTGACACCATCCAGGACAAAGCAGCCCACTTGATTGGCACCCCATCCACCATCTTCAACATTCACTCCTCCACCACCAGCACACCGTGGCTGCAGTGTGCAGCATCTACAAGATGCACTGCAGCAACTCACCAAGGCTTGGTTGGCAACACCTCCCAAACCCGTGACCTCTACTATCTAGGACAAGGGCAGCAAGCCCATGAGAACACCACCACCTCCAAATCACACACCATCCTGACATGGAAATATATCGCCATTCCTTCATCATCGCAGGGTCAAAATCCAGAAACTCTACCCAACAGCACGATGGGAGTACCTTCAGTTAATTCAGAGACCATGGTCCAGAACTTAAAGGGTAACTTTGAAGGTATGAGGCGTGAATTGGCTAGGATAGATTGGCGAATGATACTTAAGGGGTTGACTATGGATGGGCAATGGCAGACATTTAGAGACCACATGGATGAACTACAACAATTGTACATTCCTGTCTGGCATAAAAATAAAAAAGGGAAGGTGGCTCAACCGTGGCTATCAAGGGAAATCAGGGATAGTATTAAAGCCAAGGAAGTGGCATACAAATTGGCCAGAAATAGCAGCAAACCCAGGACTGGGAGAAATTTAGAACTCAGCAGAGGAGGACAAAGGGTTTGATTAGGGCAGGGAAAAATGGAGTATGAGAAGAAGCTTGCAGGGAACATTAAGACGGATTGCAAAAGTTTCTATAGATATGTAAAGAGAAAAAGGTTAGTAAAGACAAACATAGGTCCCCTGCAGTCAGAATCAGGGGAAGTCATAACTGGGAACAATGAAATGGCAGACCAATTGAACAAGTACTTTGGTTCAGTATTCACTAAGGAGGACACAAACAACCTTCCTATATAAAAAGGGGTCAGAGGGTCTAGTAAGGAGGAGGAACTGAGGGAAATCCTTATTAGTCGGGAAATTGTGTTGGGGAAATTGATGGGCTTGAAGGCCGATAAATCCCCAGGGCCTGATGGACTGCATCCCAGAGTACTTAAGGAGGTGGCCTTGGAAATAGCAGATGCATTGACAGTCATTTTCCAACATTCCATTGACTCAGGATCAGTTCCTATGGAGTGGAGGGTAGCCAATGTAATCCCACTTTTTAAAAAAGGAGGGAGAGAGAAAACAGTGAATTATAGACCAGTCAGCCTGACCTCAGTAGTGGGTAAAATGATGGAATCAATTATTAAGGATGTCATAGCAGCGCATTTGGAAAGAGGCTACATGATAGGTTCAAGTCAGCATGGATTTGTGAAAGGGAAATCATGCTGGACAAATCTTCTGGAATTTTGAGGATCTTTCCAGTAGAATGGACAAGGGAGAACCAGTTGATGTGGTATATTTGGACTTTCAGAAGGCTTTCAACAATGTCCCACACAAGAGATTAATGTGCAAAGTTAAAGCACATGGGATTGGGGGTAGTGTGCTGATATGGATTGAGAACTGGTTGTCAGACAGGAAGCAAAGAGTAGGAGTAAATGAGTACTTTTCAGAATAGCAGGCAGTGACTAGTGGGGTACCGCATGGTTCTGTGCTGGGGCCCCAGCTGTTTACACTGTATATTAATGATTTAGACGAGGGGATTAAATGTAGTATCTCCAAATTTGCGGATGTCACTAAGTTGGGTGGCAGTGAGAGCTGCGAGGAGGATGCTATGAGGCTGCAGAGTGACTTGGATAGGTTAGGTGAGTGGGCAAATGCATGGCAGATGAAGTATAATGTGGATAAATGAGGTTATCCACTTTGGTGGTAAAAACAGAGAGACAGACTATTATCTGAATGGTAACAGATTAGGAAAAGGGGAGGTGCAATCTGGGTGTCATGGTTCATCAGTCATTGAAGGTTGGCATGCAGGTACAGCAGGCAGTTAAGAAAGCAAATGGCATGTTGGCCTTCATAGCGAGGGGATTTGAGTACAGGGGCAGGGAGGTGTTGCTACAGTTGTACAGGGCTATGGTGAGGCCACACCTGGAGTATTGTGTACAGTTTTGGTCTCCTAACTTGAGGAAGGACATTCTTGCTATTGAGGGAGTGCAGAGAAGGTTCACCAGACTGATTCCTGGGATGGCAGGACTGACCTATCAAGAAAGACTGGTTCAACTGGGCTTGTATTCACTGGAGTTCAGAAGAATGAGAGGGGACCTCAGAAACATTTAAAATTCTGATGGGTTCAGATAGGTTAGATGCAGGAAGAATGTTCCCAATGTTGGGGAAGTCCAGAACCAGGGGTCACAGTCTAAGGATAAGGGGTAAGCCATTTAGGACCAAGATGAGGAGGAACTTCTTCACCGAGTGGTGAACCTGTGGAATTCTCTACCACAGAAAGTTGTTGAGGCTAATTCACTAAATATATTGAAAAAGGAGTTAGATGAAGTCCTTACTACTATGGGGATCAAGGGGTATGGCAAGAAAGCAGGAATGGGGTACTGAAGTTGCATGTTCAGTCATGAACTCATTGAATGGCAGTGCAGGCTAGAAGGGCCGAATGGCCTACTCCTGCACCTATTTTCTATGTTTCTATGTTTCACCACATGGACTGCAGCAGTTCAGGAATGCAGCTCATCACCACCTTCTCACAGGCAATTAGGGATGGGCAATAAATGCTGGCCTTCCAGCAATGTCCACATCCAGTGAATGAATTTAAAAAAAAATAATAATGTTCAAAGTAAATGCATACAAAACCAATTTCAACACCCCTATGATTTTTTTCCCCTGGATTTGCTTGTAGCAGTGTCCTGGAGGTTAATCATCAACTCTGAAGGGTTGTCAATCCTAAACTCTCCACAGATGTTGTCTGACATGCTGAGTGTTTCCAATGTTTTCACTTGAGATATTTTGCTTTCTCATGCCTTACACTCTTCAGGCATTGGCTAATTTCTTGAGATTAAACCCCTCATGGTTTGTGTATTGATGCTGCTAACATCCACTTTGACCCCAGGCTCACTCTGGCTGCACAATTGACAGTAACCCTGCAGCATAGCAGAGAGCTGAGAGAAGCTTGTGCACATACTGTGCATTCACATCATGATCATGATCAGAAACATAGCAATATTTTGACAATGAATTACATTAAAAGAAAAAAAAGTTACAATCATGTAGCTCCCATCTACAGGTCATCATGTCAACTTGGCTCAGTTGATAGCACACAGTTTTCAAAGTCAGAATTTGTAGGTTCAATCCCCATAACCTGCCTTGAGACTCCTGTGCAGCACTTAGAGAATTCTGCATTGTTAGAGGCTTTCTCCTTTGGACAAAATGTTAAATCAAGGTCCCATATGCCTGCTCCACTGGTTCAAGTCAATGTTAAAGGTCCTATGTTACTATTCGGAAAACAGCTCGAGGTTGTCTGTGGCCTAGCTAACATTCCACTCCCACCACAAAGCAGATCGACTGGTCAGTCATCTCATTCCCACCTTGACTACTGGTGCTGCAGAATAGCTTCTGCATCTGCCTACATAACAGTTATTATACCTCAAAATAATTCATTTTGATGATGTCCTTGGGGGTATCTTCACACAAGGATGAATAAAAATGCAAGGTTTCCCTTTAAAATTAGGAAAAAATTCAAGTAAAATATGTGGCACCTTTGAAAGCTCTTGATTGGGAACTGTGCCTTTAGATTGAAAATTTGGAATCACTCCATTATTTAAGAAGCGAGGGAGAAGCCAGACCATGTCAGTTTAATGCCAGTTGTGGGAAACCTACTAAAATGTGTCATTAGGGAGAGAGTGACTGAGCTTTTGAACAAATATGAGTTGATCAAAGAGTGTCAACACATTTGTGTTCAGGGCAAGTCATGTCTGATTAATCGAGTTGAACTTTTTGAGGCAGTCACTATTAAAGTAGACAAGAGTGAGGGTCTATAGGTGTTGTCAGCATGGATTTCCAGAAGGCACTGTGTTATGTATGCAACACTATGTAACCAACATTCTACTGCCACCAGAGGGCATATCTGTTAGAGTCCCAAGAGATCCCAGCATCCCTTGGGAGCACTGTATATAAGCAGGCCTCCCATGCTGTACTGGCACTCTGGACTTAGAATAGAGACTAAGGTCACACTTACTCACGGCTACAGTACTCAGTCACATTGCTTTATTCAAGACATAACACATTCGATAAGAGATTAACAGCAAAATTGAAAGCATATCAATTGGAGCTACCCTTTTGATCAGGGTTGGAAATTGTTTGGGAGGTAGGAGACAGAGTGGGGATAAAGGTTGGGTACACAGATTGTTGGGATGTGACAAGTGGCATTCCCCAGGGATCTGTTCTGGGTCCTCCACTTTTCATCATAATTATTAATGACTTGGCTGAAGGAAGAGAGTTGTATATCAAAGTTTGCAGACAGCATCATGTTAGGAAGGACAGCAAGTACTGCAGGTGGGAGCAGGATGTCAGAAAGGGACAGACAGATTAGGAGAGTGAGCAAAACTATGGTAACTGGGGTTCAATATGAGCAAGTGTGAGGTCACCCATTTGGGACCCAAGAAAGATCAAGAGTATTTTCTAAATGCTGAAAAGCTGGGAACTGTAGAAGAGCAGAGATTTGGAGTCCAAGTAAATGAATAATTAAAAACCATTGACAGATACAAAAAGCAATCAAAGACAGTTAATGCAATGTTGCCTTTTATTTCAAGGCAGCTGGAATACCAAGGCCCAATTTAAAAATACAGAATGCAGGTAAATTCACTGCAAGTTCTCTAATACCAGGCATTTATCTCAATGTATACTGAACGTCAGTGATCAGGAGCTGATTATCACACAGGCATACAGAACACAGCCAAATATGGGGCCCCTGGGAAAAACTCATCATCATTTTCTAAATGGTGAGAAGCTAGAAACTATGGAGGAGCAGAGAGATTTAAAAGTCTATGCACAGAAATCACTAAAAACTATTGGACAGGTACAACATTTTTTTTTTTTAAAAAAAGGCTAATGGAATCATAGAAGTTTACAGCACATAAGGAGGCCATTTTGGCCCAATGTTGGTCTTTGTCTCAAGGAGGCTGGAATACAAAGTGGTGAAAATTATGCTACAGTTGTATAAAGTTCTGGTTCGACCCCATCTGGAGCACTGTGTTCAGTTCTGGGCATTGTACCCCCAAAGAATATTTTGGCTTTGGCGGTGCAGCACAGATTCACCGGATACTGGGGCCAAAAAGGTTAAATTATGAGGGCAGGTTGCATCAACTGGGCTTGTATTACCTTAAGTATGGAGGATTGAGGTGTTTAAGATGATTAAAAAGGAGTTGATGGGGCAGAGAGAGAGAAGACTATTTCCTCTAGTGGAGAGATTCCAGAACAAGGGAGCATAACCTTAAAATTAGAGCTTGGTCATTAAGAGGGTTATGTCAGGAAGCACTTCTTCACACAAAGGGTAGTGCAAATCTGGAACTCTCTCTTCCCACCCACCCCCGCAAAAAAAAAGCTGTTGAGGCTGGGGATCAATTGAAAATTTCAAAACTGAGGTGGATTAGAGTTATTTAAAAAGGTATTAAAGGATATGGAACAAAGGCTACTGAGTTAAGCTACAGACCAGCCATGATCTAAGTGAATGGAGGTACAGGCTCAAGGGGCTGAATAGCCTATATTTATTAGGCAGAAAAACTGCACACATCAGCTTGATCAAAATATTCCAGCATTTAAAAGTAGTCAGAAGGGGGCGTCTAAGAGTCATCAGATTCGTTAGAATAAAGACGGATTCTTGCCGTTGCAAGAGTTTCAATGGATTGGGGGCGGGGATATTCAGGGAGACTATCAAGAATAATTAATCTAACTGTCAGTGAAAGACACACACACATACGTAGCACTACTCTCCCTCCCAAAAACTGTCGTTCCCGTTAGCACCCAGGATGCTCCATTCAGTAGTGCCTCGTTGAATGATTACATTTGTGATTTAGTTAATAGCTGTGATAGCAGAATTTAATATACATTGGGTTACTAGGGCTGCTCTATACGCTTTGAAAAAGTAGCAATTTATTGAAAGGGCTGAAGGAACATGAACTGAACTCCATTGTGGGATATCTGCTAAATTGACATAACCTGCGGTTATTTTTTATTTAACCCGATTCGGTCTTGGGAATATGCATTTGCGCTTCACAAAGTGTTCCCCTTGCCACCAACTATGAATTTAAAAAAAGGAATTAACTGAATTTTGAATCAGTCAAAATGTTGCAACATAGGACTTTCTACAGTCAGGTTTGCGACAGCACGCCAGCATTACGGACAAATAACTTTAAAAGCAGTTCCAGAACATGGATAAATTGGACCCAAAAAAGCTCTCAAGGTAAGATTTAGTATTAACAGTGCCAAAATAGCATAGAATGAACAGTTTGTGCAACAGCTCAGGTGAAGAGCACCTGCATATCCTGTCCCAGACTAGAATCAGTGAACGGGAGAATCAAGCAGACGAGAGAGATTAAGGAATCTCCCTCAAACAGTTCTATAAATAACCATTTCCAAATTCAATACAGCAGCTAATTCAATCGTTAAATGTTGGAAGGACATTGGCATCAATGTTTTTCCTACCTGGAAACACAACGTCAGGGAATAGGTGCTTTACAGAGCAGTCGCTTTAAGAACCCTTTTGGCCAGAATCTAACAGGAGTGAACATTTGCAGATAGCCGACTGTCAATTCAAGAGGAGTAGCAGAACCTCCTCCCCTGCCCACCGCGTTTGCAGCGTAAGCGCCGTAGACACATACCTGACAGTCAAGAAGAAGGCACTCCATTACTCGCGAGTAAAGGCTGCCCCTTTGTACTTCATTTACCGCCGTGCCTTTGCTCCTGCAGCCCAAGCACCCGGCCACTGCTCTCCGCGGTAAGGTGCCGCTCCAAATAACCCACTACTCCCTCAAATAGACTCCCAGCCAAGCAGTGCGCAGCTCCCGCTTAAAGAGACAGGCCAGGTGCAAAAAAACACACACACACAATTATTTGAAATATATAAAAAAGTGATTACTCTTTCGTTTTTTTAAATATAATTGTAATATGCTTTATACGTGGGGGGAAATACCATTGTTTCTGCATTTGTGGAGAGATTTAATGGGATTGTTTTCTTTATAAATAACAATTAGCGAACGTGATAATTGCACTGGAGCCAGGCATTTTTTTAAATTTAAAATTGATTCATTTTGTTGAATATATATATACATATTATGTTGGATGCAGTTATTTGCACTATGAAAATG
Organism: Pristiophorus japonicus; assembly: GCF_044704955.1. Classification (NCBI taxonomy): domain Eukaryota; kingdom Metazoa; phylum Chordata; class Chondrichthyes; family Pristiophoridae; genus Pristiophorus; species Pristiophorus japonicus. The sequence goes on from NC_091984.1 coordinate 123,435,340, forward strand.
CTCTGATTGGCTCTCCATTATCACATGACCATGACAGGCATCACCTGTTACCTAAAAATCGATGTCACCATTTCAAAAGGGAATTGGATAAATACTTGAAAAGGAAATATTTGCAGGTCTATGGGGAAAGAGCAGGGGAATGGCACTGATGGGACAGCTCTTACAAAGAGCCAGCACAGGCCCGATGGGCTGAATGGCCTCCTTCTGTGCTGCATCACTCTATGATCTGGCAGGCAGCTACGACACATTCTCTATTTATAAATATGCCAACTGGGGAGCCTGGATACTCTTTTCCTCATTTCAGCCTAAATCTTTTATAAGACATGATGCATTGAACTGACGTCCATTAACCGATGGCCATACTTAAACATGTTCATGTTTTTTAAAAATCAGATCATATCTTTCAAACTATTAAAAAGCCCCCCAGCCATGAAAGTGATTACGAGGTACAACCTAAATATTCATTCCTGTTCATATGCACAAAATTGGTAATTCTGAATTTATGACCATGTCCCTTTAAAAATAAAGAGTTCTTTCAAACTAGACAATTATATTCTAGTGTAGAAGTACAAGGTCATTAAAATAAACATTCGACAAAATCAGTACAGGGATTAATTCCTGTTTTTAATGTTCATAATTAATAGGCAGACAGGCCACCAAACCCTCTTTCCAAAGATAGCAACACATTGGAAAGCCACATAAAATACGTATTAGGTTTATGATTGCAGTGAAATAATTGTACTAATACAGATGACCGCATGATAACAGTGGAGGAGGAAACACCTTAGAATTGCTGACTCATCTGGGTTGTTCTACTTGACTTGAGATAATTAGAAATGTTGTGTTCTCTTGGCTTGCTTCCCCCTGGCAGTACAATCCAAATCTCACACTCTGAGCTAGCCCCCTGTACCATATTACATTTTGACCGCACATAAACTCACACTCCTGCTTGGCAGTGCTTTATAACGACATGGGGTATCAACTGGAGCGTGCTGTCGCATACTGCTTCTTCAATGGCTCATAACAAAGATGATGCAATAATATGGCCTCGAGATGGTTACCAGGGAGCAATGTTACATCTTCCCCATGCCTGGGCAGACTATTCTCAGTAATGCCTTCACTCTGCTCCAAGAGCGAGGAACTGTAAATTATGTTTTTTGACTGGATGGCACAACCCCTGAGAGTATTACTGTGTTTCAGCAAATCATTTCTGAAATCCTATTGAGAACATGGCAGAATATGAATGATTTCCTTAGGGATAGACTGGAGATGTTAGTCAAAGCCAACCCAAACCAAGATTAGTCATGTTAATTTCCACACTTAAAAAGAAAGACTTGTATTTATATAGTGGCTTTCATGAACAACGGATGTCTCAAAGCGCTTTACAGCCAATGAAGTACTTTTGAAGTGTAGTCACTGTTGTAATGTGTGAAACATGGCAGCCAATTTGCACACAGCAAACTCCCACAAACAGAAATGTGATAATGACCAGATAATCTGTTGTTGTTATGTTGATTGAGGGATAAATATTGGCCAGGACACCGGAGATAACTCCCCTGCTCTTCTTCAAAATAGCACCATGGGATCTTTTACATTCACCTGAGAGAGCAGACGAGGCCTCGGTTTAACATCTCATCCAAAAGACGACAACTCTGACAGTGCAGCATTCACTCAGCACTGCACTGGAGTGTCAGCCTAGTTCTGGTGCTTAAGTTCCTGGAGTGGGACTTGAACCCACAACCTTCTGACTCAGAAGCAAGTGTGCTACCCACTGAGCCACAGCTGACACCTTACTAAAGTATAACTTGCATATATCTACATGTAAAACCTTCCTAAGGTAGACTTTCTATTTCATGCTTCTTTGGGTGCAAAGGTATGATAAACTGGTTCTTGAGTGTAAAAGAGCATGCCAGGAGCAGCACCAAGCGTACCTAAAAATGAAGTGCCAACCTGGGGAAGCTGCAATACAGGACTACATGCATGCTAAACAGCAGAAGCAGCATGCTATAGACAGAGCTAAGCGATCCCACAATCAATGGATCAGATCAAACCTCTGCAGTCCTGCCACATTCAGTCGTTAATAGAGGTGAAACATTAAACGACTAATGGGAGGAGGAGGCTCCATGAATATCCCCATCCTCAATGATGGAGGAGCCCAACACGTGAGTGCAAATGACAAGGCTGAAGCATTTGCAACCATCTTCAGCCAGAAGTCTGAGTGGATGATCCATATCGGCCTCCTCCTGAGGACCCCACCATCACAGAAGACAGACTTAAGCCAATTCGATTCACTCCACGTGACATCAAGAAATGGCTCAGCGCACTGGATACCCAGAGGCTATGGGCCCCGACAACATTGCGGTTGCCGTGCTGAAGACTTGTGTTCTAGAACTAGCCACACATCTAGCCAAGCTGTTCCTGTACAGCTACAACACTGGCATCTATTCGACACTGTGGAAAACAGCCCAGGTATGTCCTGCTCACAAAAAGCAGGACAAATCCAATCCAGTCAGTTACCACCCCATCTCTACTCTCAGGCATCAGGTGTCGTCGACAGTGCTATCAAGCGCCATTTCCTCACCAATGACTTGCTCACAGATGTCCAATTTGGGTTCCACCAGGACCACTTGGCTCCAAACCTCATTGGTCTAAACATGGACAAAATAGCTGAATTCCAGAGGTGAGGTGAAAGTGACTGCCCTTGACATCAAGGCAGCATTTAACAGAGTGTGGGATCAAGGAGCCCTTGCAAAATTGAAGTCAATGAGAATCAGGGGGAAATTGTCCACTAGCTGGAGTCATACCTAGCACAAAGGATGATAGTTGTGGTGGTTGGAGGTCAATCATCACAGCCCCAGGATGTCACTGCAGGGCTTCCTCAGGGCAGTGTTCTAGGCCCAATCATCTTCAGCTGCTTCATCAATGACCTTCCCTCCATCATAAGGTCAAAAGTGGGGACGTTTGCTGATGATTGCACAGTGTTCAGTGCCATTTGCAATTCCTCAGATAATGGAACAGTCCATTCCCGTATGCAGCAAGACCTGGATGACATTCAGGCTTGGGCTGATAAGCGGCAAGAAACATTCGAGTCACACAAGTGCCACGCAATAAGCACCTCCAGTAAACGAGTGTCTAACCACCTCCCCATTACCATCACCGAATCTCCCACATCAACATCCTGGGGTCACCATTGACCAGAAACTTAACTGGACCAGCTACATAAATACTGCGGCAACAAGAGCAGGGTAGCGGCTGGATATTCTGGGTATTCCTGACTCCCCAAAGCCTTTCCATCATCTACAAGGCCCAAGTGTGATGGAATACTCTCCACTTGCCTCAGTCAGCGCAGCTCCAACAACACTTAAGAAGCTCGACACCATCCAGGACAAAGCAGCCCGCTTGATTGGCAGCCCATCCACTACCTTCAACATTCACTCCCTCCATCACCTGCGTACCATGACTGCAGTATGTACCATCTACAAGATGCATTGGAGCAACTCGCCATGGCTTGTTCGGCAGCACCTCCCAATCCTGCCACCTCTACCAACAACAACAACAACTTGTATTTATCTAGCGCCTTTAACATAGTGAAACGTCCCAAGGCACTTCACAGGTATAAGAAATTGTGAATTGGAAGAAATTACTGGAGACCAAAAAGTCTCCAGACTGGTGTTAGAATTGAATGATTCATTCCATGGTACAATAGCTAAAGCGACTTGAACAGCATAAGAACAAAAGAAATAGGAGCAGGAGTAGGTCACTGGCCCACTCGGGCCTGCTCCGCCATTCAATAAGATCATGACTGATTTGATTTTGGCCTCAACCCCACTTCCCCGCCCTCTCCCTATAACCCTTGACTCCCTTATCTTTCAAAAATCTGTCTATCTCCTCCTTAAATATATTCAATGACCAAGCCTCCAGAGCTCTCTGGAGTACAGAAGTCCAAAGATTCACGACACCCTGAGAGAAGAAATTCTTTGTCATTTCCTTTTGAAATGGGTGACCAATTCGGAAACTATACTCCCTAGTTCTAGATTCCCCCACGAGGGGAAACGTCCTCTCTGCATCGACCCTGTCAAGTCCCTCAGAATCTTATACATTTCAATAAGATCACCTCTCAGTCTTCTAAACTGTAATGAGTATAGGCCCAACCTGCTCAATCTTTCTTCATATGACAACCCCTTCACCTCAGGAATCAACCTCATGAATCTTCTCTGAACTGCCTCCAATGTAAGTATGTCCTTCCTTAAATAAGGAAACCAAAACTGTACGCAGTACTTCAGCTGTGGTCTCACCAATGCCCTGTACCATTGTAGCAGGACTTCTCTACTTTTATATTCCATCCTCCTTGCGATAAAGGCCAATGAGAGTAGGCTTGCAGGAAACATAAAAACTGACTGCAAAAGCTTCTATACGCGAAGAGAAAAAGATTAGTGAAAACTAATGTAGGTCCCTTGCAGTCAGAATCAGGTGAATTCATAATGGGGATCAAGGAAATGGCAGACCAATTGAACAAATATTTTGGTTCTGTCTTCACTAAGGAAGACACGAATAACCTCCCGAAAATACTAGGGGACTGAGGGTCTAGCGAGAAGGAGGAAACATAGAAACATAGAAACATAGAAAATAGGTGCAGGAGCAGGCCATTCAGCCCTTCTAGCCTGCACCGCCATTCAATGAGTTCATGGCTGAACATGAAACTTCAGTACCCCCTTCCTGCTTTCTCGCCATAACCCTTGATCCCCCGAGTAGTAAGGACTTCATCTAACTCCCTTTTGAATATATTTAGTGAATTGGCCTCAACTACTTTCTGTGGTAGAGAATTCCACAGGTTCACCACTCTCTGGGTGAAGAAGTTTCTCCTCATCTCGGTCCTAAATGGCTTACCCCTTATCCTCAGACTGTGACCCCTGGTTCTGGACTTCCCCAACATTGGGAACATTCTTTCTGCATCTAACCTGTCTAAACCCGTCAGAATTTTAAACGTTTCTATGAGGTCCCCTCTCATTCTTCTGAACTCCAGTGAATACAAGCCCAATTGATCCAATCTTTCTTGATAGGTCAGTCCCGCCATCCCGGGAATCAGTCTGGTGAACCTTCGCTGCACTCCCTCAATAGCAAGAATGTCCTTCCTCAAGTTAGGAGACCAAAACTGTACACAATACTCCAGGTGTGGCCTCACCAAGGCCCTGTACAACTGTAGCAACACCTCCCTGCCCCTGTATTCAAATCCCCTCGCTATGAAGGCCAACATGCCATTTGCTTTCTTAACCGCCTGCTGTACCTGCATGCCAACCTTCAATGACTGATGTACCATGACACCCAGGTCTCGTTGCACCTTCCCTTTTCCTAATCTGTCACCATTCAGATAATAGTCTGTCTCTCTGTTTTTACCACCAAAGTGGATAACCTCACATTTATCCACATTATACTTCATCTGCCATGCATTTGCCCACTCACCTAACCTATCCAAGTCACTCTGCAGCCTAATAGCATCCTCCTCGCAGCTCACACTGCCACCCAACTTAGTATCATCCGCAAATTTGGAGATACTGCATTTAATCCCCTCGTCTAAATCATTAATGTACAATGTAAACAGCTGGGGCCCCAGCACAGAACCTTGCGGCACTCCACTAGTCACTGCCTGCCATTCTGAAAAGTACCCGTTTACTCCTACTCTTTGCTTCCTGTCTGACAACCAGTTCTCAATCCACGTCAGCACACTACCCCCAATCCCATGTGCTTTAACTTTGCACATTAATCTCTTGTGTGGGACCTTGTCGAAAGCCTTCTGAAAGTCCAAATATACCACATCAACTGGTTCTCCTTTGTCCACTTTACTGGAAACATCCTCAAAAAATTCCAGAAGATTTGTCAAGCATGATTTCCCTTTCACAAATCCATGCTGACTTGGACCTATCATGTCACCATTTTCCAGATGCACTGCTATGACATCCTTAATAATTGATTCCATCATTTTACCCACTACTGAGGTCAGGCTGACCGGTCTATAATTCCCTGTTTTCTCTCTCCCTCCTTTTTTAACTGAGGGAAATCCTTACTAGTCAGGAAATGGTGTTGGGGAAATTAATGGGATTGAAGGCCGATAAATCCCCAGGGCCTGATAGTCTGCATCCCAGAATAATTAAGGAAGTGGCCCTAGAAATAGTAGATGAATTGGTGGTCATTTTCCAACTCTTGGATCAGTTCCTATGGATTGGAGGGTAGCTAATGTAACACCACTTTTTAAAAAAGGAGGGAGAGAGAAAACAGGGAATTATAGATCGGTTAGCCTGACATCGGTAGTGGGAAAAATGCTGGAATCAATTATTAAAGATGTAATAGCAGCGTATTTGGAAAGTAGTGACAGGATCGGTCCAAGTCAGCATGGATTTATGACATGCTTGACAAATTTTCTAGAATCTTTTGAGGATGTAACTAGTAGAGTGGATAAGGGAGAACCAGTGGATGTGGTGTATTTGGTCTTTCAAAAGGCTTTTGACAAGGTCCCACACAAGAGATTAGTGTGCAAAATTAAGGCACATGGTAATGGGGGTAATGTATTGATGTGGATAGTGTTATATATGTGGACTTGTATTTGCTCTGTACAGCTACCAGAGGGCTCATTCCCCAGAGTCCCAAGGGATTCCATAATCCCTTGGGAGCACAGGTATTTAAGAAGGCTTCACAGGTTGGAGAGGCACTCTGGAGACCTGCAATAAAAGACTAAGGTCACACTTTACTTTGAGCTCACAGTGTTTAGTCTGACTCTTTCTCCATACACAACAGATAGAGAACTGGTTGGCAGACAGGAAGCAAAGAGTGGGAATAAACGGTCCTTTTCAGAATGGCTGGCAGTGATTAGTGGGGTACCGCAAGGTTCAGTGCTGGTACCCCAGCTATTTACAATATATATTAATCATTTAAACGAAGGAATTGAATGTACTATCTCCATGTTTGCAGGTGACACTAAGCTGGTTGGCAGTGTGAGCTGTGAGGAGGATGCTAGGAGGCTGCAGGATGACTTAGACAGATTAGGTGAGTGGGCAAGTGCATGGCAGATGCAGTATAATGTGGATAAATGTGAGGTTATTCACTTTGGTGGGAATAACAGCAAGGCAGATTATTAACTGAATTGTGACAGATTAGTAAAAGGGGAGGTTCAACGAGACCTGGGTGTCATGGTACATCAGTCATTGAAAGTAGGCATGCAGGTATAGCAGGCAGTAAAGAAAGCAAATGGCATGTTGGCCTTCATAGCGAGAGGATTTGAGTATAGGAGCAGGGAGGTCTTATTGCAGTTGTACAGGGCCTTGATGAGACCACACCTTGAGTATTGTGTACAGTTTTGGTCTCCTAATCTGAGGAAAGGTATTCTTGCTATTGAGTGAGTGCAGCAAAGGTTCACCAGACTGATTCCCGGGATGGCAGGACTGAGATATGAAGAAAGACTGGATCGACTAGGCTTATATTCACTGGAATTTAGAAGAATGAGAGGGGATCTCATAGAAGCCTATAAAATTCTGACAGGAAGAACGTTCCCGATGTTGGGGAAGTCCAGAACCAGGGGTCACAGTCTAAGGATAAGGGGTAAGCCATCTAGGACCGAGATGAGGAGAAACCTTTTCACCCAGAGAGTTGTGAACCTGTGGAATTCTCTACCACAGAAAGTTGTTGAGTCCAATTCGTTGGATATATTCAAAAGGGAGTTAGATGTGGCCCTTACGGCTAAGGGGATCAGCGGGTGTGGAGAGAAGGCAGGAGTGGGGTACTGAAGCTGCATGATCAGCCATTATCGTATTGAATGATGGTGCAGGCTTGAAGGGCCGAATGGCCTACTCCTGCATCTATTTTCTATGTTTCTAACATCCATTTGCTTTCCTAATTACTTGCTGTATCTGCAGGCTAGCCTTGTGTATTTCATGTATAATGACCCCCAGATCCCTCTGTACCACAGCATTTTGTAATCTTCCTATTTAAATAATAATTTGCTTTTTTATTTTTCCTGCCAAAGTGGATAACTTCACATTTTCCCACTCAATACTCCATCTGCCAAATTTTTGCCTACTCACTGAGCCTGTTTATATCCCTTTGCAGATTCTTTGTGTCCTTCTCACAACTTGTTTTCCCACTTTGTATCATCAGCAAATTTGGCTACATTACACTCGGTCCCTTCATCCAAATCATTAATATAGATTGTAAATAGTTGAGGCCCCAGCACCGATGCCTGCGGCACCCCACTAGTCATAGTTTGCCAACCTGAAAATGACCCATTTATCCCGACTCTCTGTTTTCTGTTAGTTAGCCAATCCTCTATCCATGCTAATATGTTAACCCCAACCCCATGAGCTCTTACCTTGTGCAGTAACCTTTTATGGGGCACCTTATCGAATGCCTTCTGGAAATCCAAATACACCACATCCACTGGTTCATGAACATAAATAACTGATAACAGGCAGTTCCAAACATCTGAAGGCCAAGAATGGCATGTCTGACTCCAAACTTGGGAGGATTTGAAGAGGAGGGTTTCACCCAAGAGTTGAGACAAAGAACCTGATATATCATAGATTAAGTGGACCTGTCAATACCCTACACTAGGCCCACCCCTAAAAAGAAAATAAAAGAAAGACCCAGAAGGCGTTTCAGGGCAGACGGTGAAGATAAGAACCGTTCATGCCATCCGCTGTCTTTCCGATTGGGACTAATATAAACTACTTGTCATGGTCATATGTCTATTATGTCTATCCTAATTGTGTGTTGTGTTTGACTATAGTTGAACTACAGCTCCATTAATAAAATGCCTTATAATTCCTAAGCCCCTTTGGGTATCTGTGTGTGGCTTGTGATCCGAAACTTACACAGGAGTATTATGAGACAAAAAATGTTTTTATGCCGAGCCACATAAGGAGAAATTAGGGCAGGTGACCAAAAGCTTCATCAAAGAGGTAGGTTTTAAGGAGCAAGAGATGTAGAGAGGTATAGGCAGGTAGGCAACAGAAGGCATGGCCACCAATATTTGACCAATGCTCAAGAGGGAAGAATTAGAGGAGCGTAGACATCTCGGGGGGTTGTGATGCTGAAGGAGAGTGCAGAGATAGGGAGGGGTGAGGCCATGGAGGGATTTGAAAACAAGGATGAGAATTTTGAAATCTAGAATGACAAGGGCAGCAGGTGTATGGGCACACCACCTTCTCCTCTAAGTCACACACCGTCCTGACTTGGAAATATATTGCTGTTCCTTCATCGTCGCTTGGTCAAAATTCTGGAACTCCCTCCCTGACAGCACTGTGGGAGTGAATACCTTCAGCACACGACTGCTGCGGTTCAAGAAGGCGGTTCACCACCATCATCTCAAGGGCAATTAGGGATGGGCAAGAAATGCTGGTTTTGCCAGCGACCCACACATCCCAAGAACAAATTAAAAAAAGAACTCACCAAGATTTGAGCAGCTCACAGTAAGTTGAATTGATATTGGTGTCTGTCCTGATTTCTTTAAAAGCTTAGTTTCAAGGACCAGTCAAATTCAAAAGAGTTTGTCAACACCAAAGTGCAGATGTTGCTAATTAATTTTTTCAAATTGGCTTCCACATTTCCCTACGCTACAATATTGATTACACTTCAAACGTGCCTCAATTGGCTGTGAAGTGCTTTGGGCCACGCTGAGGAAAGAAAATTCTCTCTCTCTTTATTGATACAAGAATAAATGTACTATGCACTGAAGAACAACAGAATAATGAGATCTGGTGTGTGCAATGCCTAGTATATTATTAATATTGAATGACCTGGGATTGGTACACCTTCACTAGCTGTTATATTAGTAATCTATGTGCATTACTTAAATACGTAACCAGAGTGAACAGGGTTGTAAGAGGAATCCTGAAGGTGGAGGATAAAAGATCCACAATGCAGTGCTATGTAGATTATTTATTTAACTGTGTCTATACAACACACAGACAGTTGCTGTGGGATTTAGAATCATATAATCATAGAATGGGCACAGTAAGAGGTCATTCAGCCCGTCGAGCCTGTGCCAGCTCTCTGCAAGAGCACTTCAGCTAGTCCCACTCCCCCGCCCTTTCCCCACATCCCTGTAAAAAAAATTCGTTCAGGTGCTTATCTAATTCCCTTTTGAAAGCCACAATTGAATCTGCCTTAACTATCCTTTCAGGCAGTGAATTCCAGATTCTAACCACTCGCTGCGTAAAAAAGTTTTCCCTCATGTCGCTTTTGCTTTTTCTGCCAATCACCTTAAATCTGTGCCCTCTGCTTCTCGAACCTTCTACCAATGGGAACAGTTTCTATCTACTCTGTCTAGACACATCATGATTTTGAACACCTCTATCAAATCTTCTCTCAACCTTCTCTGCTCTAAGGCGAACAACCCCAGCTTCTCCAGTCTATCCACGTAACTGAAATCCTTCATCCCTGGAACCATTCTTGTAAATTGTAATGTCTGTAGCTCCACACTGTGGACGCCTGTGTTACTGCAGCTAGTTCTGTTTACTAAAGAGCAGGTCACCTGACCAGCAGGTCAGAAATTTCTGGAACCTGCAGCCATCTTACAGGTTGTGTGTTGTGTGCTCTCGGTAGATATGACATTTGGTGATGAGAATGGGATGTAATCGGATAATACAAAGTTGAAATTTTTGTTGGTGAAGGATTCAGCCAGCCGACAGAGAGACTTTGAGAGCTTCTCTGATTTTGGAAACAGCTACAAATCTGAGGTAAATTACAAGCACACTTGGTTAAACTGCCAGAGTCAAAATGGCTGCCCCTATGGGAGTTATAGGGCATTTGGGGGCATTTCAATGTGATCGTGAAAGTTTCAGAGCGTATGTGGATCGGCTAGAAATGTTTTTCACTGCAAATAATATCATCGAAATCTCCGGTAATGAAGACAATAACCAGGCGGTATTGGAACTGGGGACTTTGGATGGTGGATTGCTGCCAGGGGCTTATGCTTTTGCTTCACGCACTCTCAATGCCAGTGAGTGTAATTATGCGCAAATTGAAAGGGAAGCTTTGGCATTAATTTTTGGGGTCAAGAAGTTCCACAAATACTTGTATGGTCGTAAGTTTACTCTCGTTACAGACCATAAGCCCTTGACCGCAATCCTCCATCCAAAGTCCCCAGTTCCAACATTAGCTGCAGCCCGAATGCAGAGATGGGCTTTGATTTTGTCAGCATATACATATGATATTGAATAGAGACGATCAGCTGATCACAGTAATGCTGATGTCTAGATTGCCTTCTCCATCACAAGTTACACCCGATATGGAAGAGGTGTTCTATTTTTCATACATCGATGAACTGCCAGTCACCGCCGAAGAGATTGGGAGGGCAACCAAACGTGACCCAGTTATGTCAAAGGTGTATGATTATATTGCAAACGGATGGCCAAACCATGTAATAGACAAAGATATTCATCCATTCTTCATTCGTAGGAATGAATTATCAGTCAATAAAGATTGTATCATGTGGGGTGCAAGAGTGGTTATACCAATTAAATTCAGGTCCAAATTATTAGGAGACCTCCATGACCAGCACCTGGGAATGTGCTTGACCAAGAGTTTTGCATGCAGTTACTTATGGTGGCCAGGTCTTGATAAAGATATAGAGTACATCGTCAGTCAGTGTACGACATGTCAATCGGTAAGCAAGCAACCACCATCAGTACCATTACAGCCAGGGTGTGGCAAAGGCTACATATCAATTTTGCTGAACTAGAAGGACAACAATTGTTCATTGTGATTGATAGCCATTCGAAGTGGGTCAAGGTGTTTCCAATGTGGAAAATAACAACAAGTAAAACATTAGACATTTTGCAGAGATTATTTTCTTCATTTGGCCTCCCAGAAGAAATTGTTTCAGATAATGGACCACAACTTCGTTCAGAAGAATTTGCACAGTTCACGAGCAAAAATGGCGTGAAACATACCAAGGTTCCACTGTACCACCCTGCTTCGAATGGTGCAGCAGAGCGCACTGTACAAATTGTAAAACGTGCCCTCATCAAACAAATGTTGGATCCAAATCCAAAGAAACGACAGTTGTCATAGGACCACAAATTGGCTAATTTTCTAATAAACTATCATAATACTCCTCACACAACTACTGGTAGAACACCAACAGAGTTGTTTCTCAAATGACAGTCACGAACCAGATTCTCGTTGTTAAAACCAAACTTGGCACAGTCCGTAGAAGAGACGCAATTAAGACGGAAAGAGAATCATGATAGAGGTAGAGTAAAAAAGAGGTGTGAAATTAAATCAGAAGATGAGAGTGAAGAACCATCACCATAAATGGGTAAAGTGGTTACCAGGAAGAGTGGTGAAAATATGTGGTCCTCGCACATATTTGGTCAAGATGTTTGATAATGGACTGGTTAGGTTTGTTCACATTGTCTATATTTTACCTACAGACATGGAAGTAGTTGAAGGTGAGAATGATTCAATTATTTCTGATTCATCAGACAGTTTGATACACCAGTAGCATATCCTACATCCAATGTACTGGAAACAAATCCAAGAGGAAGTCAGAATTTAAGTCTGAGTCCAAGTCAGGAAAACAAACAGTCTGAAGTTAGAGCGAGTTCAATCGAAATCAAAGGCATCCCTTGGAGGAAAACTTCCCTCAGGATCATCCTCAAATGATTTTAAATTCAACACGATGTTTGGAAGGTTCTGTTCGAGAGCGAAGGTATCCTCTTTGAAACAGAAAACAAGCCTGATTTGTAAATATGGCAAATTAAGTCCATATCCTTTGTCATGTATAACCAAGCAAGTTATATATGATGATTGTTTTTTATAATAACTCTTCATTAAGGAGGGAGAAGTGTAATGTCTGTAGCACCACACTGTGGATGCCTGTGTTACTGCAGCCAGTGCTGTTTAATAAAGAGCAGGTCACCTGACCAGCAGGTCAGAAGTTTCCGGAACTTGCAGCCATCTTACAGGTTGTGTGTTGTGTACTCTCGGAAGATATGACTTGAATCTTTTCTGCACCCTCTCGAAAGCCTTCACATCCTTCCTAAATTGGGCACAATAGTCCAGCTGAGACCTAATCAGTCTTTTATAAAGGTCCATCATAACTTCCTTGCTTTTGTACTCTATGCCTCTATTTATGAAGCCCAGGATCCCATATGCTTTTTTAACTGCTTTCTCAACCTGCCCTGCCACCTTCAACGATTTGTGCACATTTACCCCCAGGTCTCTCTGTTTCTGCACCCCCTTTAAAATTGTCCCCTTTAGTTTATTTTGCCCCTCCTCATTCTTCCTACCAAAATGTATCACTTCACACTTTTCTGCATTAAATTTAATCTGCCCCGTGTCCGCCCATTCCATCAGCCTGTCTGTGTCTTCTTGAAGTCTATCACTATCCTCCTCACTGTTCACTATACTTCGAAGTTTTGTGTCAGCTGCAAATTTTTGAAATTGTGCCCTGTACACCCAAGGCCACATCATTAATATATATCAAGAAAAGCAGTGGTCCTAGTATCGACCCCTGGGGACAACCACTGTATACCTTCCTCCGGTCTGATGTACAACTGCTCACCACTCTCTGTTTCCTGTCACTTAGCTAACTTTGTATCCATGCTGCGACTGTCCCTTTTATTTCATGGGCTTCAACTTTACTGGCAAGACGATTATGTGGAACTTTATTGAACACCTTTTGGAATTCCATGTACACTATAGCAACTGCATTGCCTTCATCAACCCTCTCTGTCACCTCATCAAAAAATTAAATCAAGTTCGTTAAACACGATTTGCCTTTAACAAATCCGTGTTGGCTTTCCTTAATTAATCCACACTTGTCCAAGTGAATGTTCATTTTGTCCCGGATTATCATTTCTAAAAGTTTCCCCCACTACCGAAGCAGTTCCCAACAATCAAGTACCGATCAGATTAACCCACCTGCTCGTCATTCAGTCATCTGAATGACCTGAAATACCAATGCCAACTTATAGCAAATTTGACCCTGAGCGTTCTTATATTGTTTATTCAGAACTCTGGTGAGATTTTATATATGACAAACAAATAGTGTGCTGACACTCAAAATATTTCCACTCAGTGGGGGAAGTAGGGAGCATATCTATCCATCCAACTCTTCCTCCACTCTCCAGGCCAACTGAGAGAGAAAACATGAAACAGTTACTGTGTAAACATGTGGGCATCAATCTGTGGGAAAGATTTCTCCCTCTCGGAAAGAGTCTGGAACCTACAAGTAAGGGGAAATTTTCCAGAGCATCCAGAGCTGAATTCCAGAGGTGAGGCGAGAGTTACTGCCCTTGACATCAAGGCAGCATTTGACCAAGTGTGGTATCAAGGAGCCCGAGTAAACTTGAAGTCAATGGGAATCAGGGGGAGAACTGTCCACTGGCTGGAGTCATACCTAGCACAAAGGAAGATGTTGGGTTGATTGGAGGCCAATCATCTCAACCCCAGGACATCGCTGCAGGAGTTCCTCAGGACAGTGTCCTAGGCCCAACCATCTTCAGCTGCCTCATCAATGACCTACCCTCCATCACAAGGTCAGAAGTTGGGATGTTTGCTAATGATTATGCAGTGTTCAGTTCCATTCGCAAATCCTCAGATAATGAAACAGTCCGTGCCCGCACTTACCTGTTGGGTCTGGCCATTCTCGCCTCCCTTCAGCTGTCGGGTTTCCCAACCCTTGGGAAACCCATGCTGGAGGTGTTAAATCTATAAGTCTGATAAAATTTGAGGCACACAGTGTTATTATCACATTTAGATAACTGACCCTCCTCGTGGGAACAGGTTAGTCACCTGCTCCCAACCCGTCTTTGTTAAAATTGGAAGTGGATGCGTTCGAAGCGGGTTGGAGTGAAGTTTCAGATTTTTGAAAATTAACCTATCCCTCCCCCCCCCCCCCCCACCGGGTTAAAATTCTCTCTCTCCCCCACCCCCCGCCCACCGGTTCTGACTTTCATCTGTTGTCATTAACTCAATTTAAGTTTGTGGACCAACAGGACCAGGAGTGCTGCCCCACCTGACCCCTCAAGCAATCAAGCTCCCCCTCCCCCCCGATCCAAAGCCTCCCCCTCCCCATGATCCAAAGCACCCCCCTCCCCCGATCCAAAACCCCTCCCCCCGATCCAAAGCCCCCCCTCACTATGATCCAAAGCCCCCCTTACCATGATCCAAAGCCCCCTCTCACCATGATCCGAAGCCCCCCCCTCACCATGATCCAAAGCCCCCCCCCCCCCCCACCCCACTCACTGCACTAGAAAGGGTACAGAGGAGATTTATGAGGATGTTGCCTGGACTGGAGAATTTTAGCTATGAGGAAAGAATAGGTAGGCTAGGGTTGTTTCCTTTGTAACAGAGGAGGCTGAGGGGAGATCTTTTTGAGGTGTATAAAATTATGAGGGGCCTCGATAGGGTGGATAGGAAGGACCTATTTCCCTTAGCAAAATCATTGGTAGGAGGTTCAGATGGGATTTGAGGGGGAATTTTTTCACCAGGGGGTGCTGGGGATCTGGAACTCACTGCCTGAAAGGATGGTAGAGGCGGAAATCCTCACCACATTTAAAAAGGACAGTTGTACCTCTCCAGTCTGGCAAACTTGGGACCTGACCGGTGCCGGACCAGAGAATTTTCCGGACCATGGGAGGTCACGCCGACCCTAGCATTGTCAGCAGCATCCTCGACTTACCAGGTACTGCTGACAATGCTGCTGATAATGACCCGGCCGCGTCTGTGCATGCGATGCGGATAGGCCTACTGAGCAGCATTTCTCAGGCCCAGTTTCGGTGCCTCAGTCAGCCGCCATGCTCCTCGCTCCCTCTCCGTGATCACCCAACCAAGGAGGGAACACCAGAGGCAGTGGGCAGAAGAGGAGCTGCCAGCCCCAGGACACAGCATGGGTTGCGACCCCCCGTCGGGAATGATGCCGGACCAGGGATGTTGCCGGACCAAAGAGTCCCGGACTGGAGAGGTACAACCTGTACTTGGATGTGCACTTGAAGTGCCGTAACTACAGGGCTAAAGACCACACATTTGTGTGTGGGAGTGAAGTGGGATTAGGCTGGATAGCTTGTTATCGTCTGGCGCAGACTCGATGGGACGAAATGGCCTCCTTCCGTGCTGTAAATTTCTATGATTCTATGATATTGCTGGCAATGAGATACACCGGAGTTAAAAGGAAATAAGGCAAACACTATAGAGGTGCAATGAAATTAGTTTTCACCAGCTATGGGCTCATAGAATCAGCAGCCCGTTTTACACCGACTGCAATGGGAAAGAGAATCGGGCGCAGTGTAAAATGCGCTGTCGATTCACTGTGAGCCCATTTCACGATACTGGTCAAGACTGATTCCATTTCCGTAAATCTGAAGTAATCATCATCATAGGTGGTCCCTTGAAACAAGGATGACTTGCTTCCATGCCAAAAAAAGGACAAGTTTACAGGAGTTTCAATGAAGGACCTGAACTACATCCTGATGGGTGGAAGATGCCTGTGCGTGAATTTTTTTAATGTGGGATAGCCGTTGCACACCAGCCACCACACGGGCTTGACAGAGCTAGGTCTTGGTCCAGTGGCAAGGATTACCCAAGACAACTGGAGACCAGCTTTGCTGCACGGATCTAGTGCGCACACATATCGCGGTGTAGGCTGGTCCATGCTGCCCCTGGGCCCCTGGCCCCGAACTCGCGCCTCCGTTGGGCCCTGATCACGTCCCTCCACAGTCTCTCACCGCTCCTTTGCCCCGACCTCGCTGCTCCTGCTGTATCTGCCCATGCTCCAATCACCGACCTGGATCTTGATGACGTCACTCTTCATCAGGTGTATTTCCCAGGTGTGCCTCTAATGGGTCTGTAGTGCCCAGGTGTGTCTCTAATGGGTCTGTAGTTCCCAGGTGTCTCTCTAATACATATGTAGTTCCCTAATGGGTCTGTAGTTCCCAGGTGTGTCTCTATAATGGGTCTGTGGTTCCCAGGTGTGTCTCTAATGGTTCTGTAGTCCCCAGGTGTGTCTCTAATGGGCCTGTAGTTCCCAGGTGTGCCTCTAATGGGTCTGTAGTTCCCAGGTGTGTCTCTAATGGGTCTGTAGTTCCCAGGTGTCTCTCTAATACATATGTAGTTCCCAGGTGTGTCTCCCTAAAGGGTCTGTAGTTCCCAGGTGTGTCTCTATAATGGGTCTGTGGTTCCCAGGTGTGACTGTCTAATGAGTCTGTAGTTCCCAGGTGTGTCTCTAATGGGTCTGTTGTTCCCAGGTGCCTCTCTAATGGGTCTGTAGTTCCCAGGTCTGTCTCTCTAATGGGCCTGTAGATCCCAGGTGTGTTTCCAATGGGTCTATAGTTCCCAGGTGTGTCTCTAACGGGTCTGTAGTTCACAGGTGTGTCTCTAATGGGTCTGTGGTTCCCAGGTCTGTGTCTCTAATGGCTCTGTAGTTCCCAGGTGTATCTCCAATGGGTCTATAGTTCCCAGGTGTGTCTCTAATTGGTCTGTAGTTCCCAGGTGTGTCTCTAATGGGCCTGTGGTTCCCAGGTGTGACTGTCTAATGGATCCGTAGTTCCCAGGTGTGTCTCTAATGGGTCTGTAGTTCCCAGGTCTGTATCTCTAATGGCTCTGTAGTTCCCAGGTGTGTCTCTAATGGGTCTATAGTTCCCAGGTGTGTCTCTAATGGGCCTGTGGTTCCCAGGTGTGACTGTCTAATGGGTCCGTAGTTCCCAGGTGTGTCTCTAATGGGTCTATAGTTACCAGGTGTGTCTCTAATGGGTCCGTAGTTCCCAGGTGTGTCTCTAATGGGTCTATAGTTCCCAGGTGTGTCTCTAATGGGTCTATAGTTCCCAGGTGTGTCTCTAATGAGTCCGTAGTTCCCAGGTGTGTCTCTAATGAGTCTATAGTTCCCAGGTATGTCTCTAATGGGTCTATAGTTCCTAGGTGTGTCTCTAATGGGCCTGTGGTTCCCAGGTGTGACTGTCTAATGGGTCCGTAGTTCCCAGGTGTGTCTCTAATGGGTCTATAGTTCCCGGGTGTGTCTCTAATGGGTCTATAGTTCCCGGGTGTGTCTCTAATGGGTCTATAGTTCCCAGGTGTGTTTCTAATGGGTCTATAGTTCCCAGGTGTGTCTCTAATGGGCCTGTGGTTCCCAGGTGTGACTGTCTAATGGGTCCGTATTTCCCAGGTGTGTCTCTAATGCGTCTATAGTTCCCAGGTGTGTCTCTAATGGGTCCGTAGTTCCCAGGTGTATCACTAATGGGTCTATAGTTCCCAGGTGTGTCTCTAATGGATCTATAGTTCCCAGGTGTGTCTCTAATGGGTCTATAGTTCCCAGGTGTGTCTCTAATGGGTCTGTAGTTCCCAGGTGTGTCTCTAATGGGTCTGTAGTTCCCAGGCGTGTCTCTAATGGGTCTGTAGTTCCAAGGTGTGTCTCTATAATGGGTCTGTAGTTCCCAGGAGTGTCTCTCTAATGGGTCTGTAGTTCCCAGGTGTGTCTCTCTAATGGGTCTGTAGTTCCCAGGTGTGTCTCTAATGGGTCTGTAGTTCCCAGGCATGTCTCTAATAGGTCTGTAGTTCCAAGGTGTGTCTCTCTAATGGGTCTGTAGTTCCCAGGTGTGTCTCTCTAATGGGTCTGTAGTTCCCAGGTGTGTCTCTAATGTTATCTGAATGGCGGCAGACTAGGAAAAGGGGAGGTGCAACGAGACCTTGGTGTCATGGTTCATCAGTCACTGAAAGTAGGCACGCAGGTACAGCAGGCGGTAAAGAAAGCAAATGGTACGTTGGCCTTCATAGCTAGGGGATTTGAATATAGAAGCAGGGAGGTCTTACTGCAGTGTACAGGGCCTTAGTGAGGCCTCACCTGGAATATTGTGTTCAGTTTTGGTCTCCTAGTCTGAGGAAGGACGTTCTTGCTATTGAGGGAGTGCAGTGAACATTCACCAGACTGATTCCAGGGATGGCTGGGTTGTCATATGAGGAGAGACTGGATCAACTGGGCCTTTATTCACTGGAGTTTAGAAGGATGAGAGGAGGTCTCATAGAAACATATAAGATTCTGATGGGACTGGACAGGTTAGTTGTGGGAAGAATGTTCCTGATGTTGGGGAAGTCCAGAAGCAGGGGACATAGTCTTAGGATAAGGGGTAGGCCATTTAGGACTGAGATGAGGAGAAATTTCTTCACTCAGAGAGTTGTTAACCTGTGGAATTCCCTGCCGCAGAGAGTTGTTGATGCCAGTTCACTGGATATATTCAAGAGGGAGTTAAATATGGCTCTTACGGTTAAGGGGATCAAGGTGTATGGAGAGAAAGCAGGAAACGGGTACTGAAGGAATGATCAGCCATGATCTTATTGAATGGTGGTGCAGGCTCGAAGAGCCGAATGGCCTACTGCTGCACCTATTTTTCTATGTTTCTATGTTTCACAGCCGTCGCCCTCCTGCACCAGCTCGCTCTGTACCTTGCAGTGGCATGCCTCCACGCTGCTCGTCGCTCCTTTTATGGCCCAGACCTGAACACAAAATGATGGAAACGCACAGTAACCCTGTCAACACCTGAAAGGGAAATGTAATTTAGATGTTTTGAGTGTGAATTTATTCTAATGAAGGGTTACAAAGGATCACGCCTGAAGCATTAACTCACATCTCTCTCTCAGATGCTGATTAATATGCTCCACATTTTAAGCACTTTGTTTTTTTTATTGCAGATCACATATTATCCATATATATTTGTCTGTGATCAGGTGATGTAATGTAGTTAAAATAAGGAGCGCGATATCAAATGATCAGAATCGTCTCATCAAAGGTTGAGACCATCTGTTCATCTGCCACTGCAAGTTCCATTCCTTCCTCTAGCCCACGGGGCAAAGTTCCTCTGAAGTTCCCCCTTGCCCTAATTCTAAACTCGCATCTTTCTCTGGTTTCTCTCTGACCTCCCCTCTTGACCTCTCCACGCTCATCTTGTCCCTTCAACCCAGCTCAACCTCTCCACCACTTCTCTCCACCCCTCCATGGTCTCTAAATTGGCAGACTGCTTGCCCGACATCCAGTACTGGATGAGCAGAAATTTTCTGCAATTAAATAATGGGAAGACTGAAGCCGTTGTCCCCACCACAAACTGCGTTCCCTAACCACTGACTCCATCCCTTTCCCCAGCATCTATCACAGGCTAAACCAAACTGTTCGCAACCTAGGCATCATATTTGACCTTGAAATGAGCTTCTGGCTACATATCCGCGGCATAACTAAAACCGCCTATTTCCACCTCCATAACATCACCCGTCTCCGTCCCTGCCTCAGCTCATCTGCTGTTGAAACCCTCTTCCATGCCTTTGTTACCCTCTAGACTTGACTACTCCAATGCACTCCTGGCTGGCCTCCCACGTTCTACCCTACGTAAACTTGAGGTCATCCAAAACTTGGCAATCCGTGTCTGAACTCGCACCAAGTCTGCTCACCCATCACCCCTGTGCTCGCCATCCTACATTGTCTCCCAGTTAAGCAACACTGCGACTTCAAAATTCTCATCCTTGTTTGCAAATCCCTCCATGGCCTCGTCCCTCCCTATCTCTGTAAACTCTTTCAGCCTCACAACTCCCTGAGATGTCTGCATTCCTCTAATTCTGCCCTCTTGAGCATTCCTGATTATAATCGCTCAACCATCAGTGGCCATGCCTTCTGTTGCCTAGGCCCCAAGCTCTGGAACGCCCTCCCTAAACCTCTCCACCTCTTTCCTCCTTTAAGACACTCCTAAAACCTACCTCTTTGACCAAGGTTTTGGTCATCTGCTGTAATTTCTTCTTTTGTGGCTCGGTGTCAAATTTATTTGTTTTGTCTTATAACACTGCTGTGAAGCGCCTTGGGACATTATACATTAAAGGCGCTATATAAATGTTATTGTTGTTGTCTATTTGTGTGTGGAAGTGAAGTATACCACAATCTATTTTACAAAATGTTTAAAAATATGAACATAACCATCCAGTGAAGCTAAATAACATAATTAAACAATAGCTTGCATTAAGAATCCTATCTCAAAGCACTTTATAGGGATGATAAAAGTGCTGAGCAAAAAAAAATGGGAATGGCTGGGGAGAAATGGGAACAAAAGGCAATCATCAAAAAGAGACACTTTTAAAAAGCTTTTGAAGGAACCAAGAGATTCTATGGCTTTGGGAGAGAATTCCAAATTCTATTGATTGAACAGTGTACATTTACAGAGTGCATCAAATCATTCAGACAGAGCGAATGGTATTCCATTTCCAATAACACAGCAAAGCCTTTTATTTTGAATAAAGTTTATTTTTAAGAACAATCACAGACAGAATCAAAGAGTTGCAGATTAGAAGCAAAACCAGTGTGAATGACCCTGTCACCCACTGGAAGCAATGTTACAGATGAGGCCCTGGGTTTGAGGGGGTTGGAGTCCATATTTATTTACCAAGTAGTTGAACAGTTTGCTTTTTTGGTGTAATTGCTTAAAACTCTGTTGACAGTCTTGACGCTGTGAATTGTGCAGTTTGTATGTGCGTGTGTGTGTGTGTGTATTTTAAGAAATACATGATTCCAAGAGGAAGGCCAATACAGAGAAATAAATTACTCCGAAAATACACGGTGGAAAATACTGAACATCCCATTTCCACACACAAAAAACAAGGATTAAAAACATAAGACAAGGATCCGAATAAAATTCAGATACCATCTTAACTAACCATGGAAAGAATAGTCTTTAATCATTAACTTAAATCTATTTTTAATATCTGCCTAAATCATATCAAAAAGTAAAGTGAAAGCATTTTTTTCTTCTTTTAGATATAATATATGATTAATGTTTTGCATGGGGAAATACAGAAACATTTAAAAGGTGATGTAATAATTCAAGGGGCAACTCAATCAGACCACGAGAACTGAAGAACCCATCGATTTTACACTGGTAAAATTTTGTACGTCCAACTTAACCTAAAATAATTTAAAACTGTATCTTTATACAGGCTATGTGCAAAAAATTAAACAACCAAAAAGAAAAAAAGGCAGTGTAACATATTAATACAGATTAATGCTAAATAAAGTATTACAATTTGATGGCTGTACAATGTACAACACAAAATCATATAAATTTACAGCACGGAATGAGGCCATTTCGGCCCATTGTGTCCGTGCCGGCCGACAAAGTGCTATCCAGCCAGAAAAATGCAAGATGGGAATGGAAGAAGAAAGATAACAGTTCTCCCATGACACAAAGAGCCTGGGATCACCCACTTATCAAGTACTCATTGCAAAATTTAAAAATAAATCTCATCCCAAACACTGAAGGACAGAACACCAAAGCAGCAATTGCATCCGTGCTGCATGCAAGTCTGGAACTTTGCTCCTGTGTTACTGTTATCTTCCCAAGTTGATGCATTACCAATTACAGACAGAAATGGTAAAACTACCATTCGATGTCCTTGATGCATAAAAACCCACGAAGATTGTAAAAGAGTTTTAATTTCATCCAGTCTGCTGCCTGCTCCTTTCGAATGCTTTTACTTTCATCAGCCACTATTGAAAAAGCGTTAAGATTTCATTGTTCTACATAGAGCTGCTTTTAACTACTTGATATCATTCTGTTGACATCTTGTACTTTTGTACACCCAGAATAGTATTTTATATTACAATCTCTTTAACTCCACACCTAACGGACAACACAATTAAATTAACCTTCAATTACCAAGTTGTAAAACACAGTAAAATGACATAAACCCTGGAAGCTGGTTCTGTATATTTTAGCTTTTGTGCTGGTACACAATGAACTGGTGGGCTGTTCCTGGTCTGGGCCTTGCAGACTAGTGTTCTTCTGGTGCAGTTATTCCATTTCAGAAAAGAATGACACAGCATTCAGCAGTTATTGCACAGTTTATTAAGCTCCCAATGACCTACAAACGCTAAGTACAGTGATCTGTACATACACCACTAAAACCCCACCCCCACCCTCCTCATAAAAAAAGCCCTCGCATTCTGTGTGGAGGTAATTTTGACTTTTGCACAATGGTGTAAAACGGGTAATAGCGCGTCGCATCTCGCTTGCTTTTATTCTAAAAATCTGGTGATGTAAAACAGGCCGCCAACTCGCTATCCCCATTTTACATTATTGCCATTAACCCCGTCACTTCTCAGTATTTTGTTTTGTTGACGGACTTCATAGATTCATGATCATAGAAAAATTATGACACAGAAGGCGGCCATTCGTCCAACCGTGTCTGTGCCGGTTGAAAAAGAGCTACCCAGCCTAATCCTACCTTCCAGCACTAGGTCCGTAGCCCTTTAGGTTACGACTCTTTGAGTGCACCCATTGGTTCTATTTTCCGAAACCTTCTAAAGATTGTTAACTACTGGAAATGTCTGAGAAGCCCAGTGACTTTCTGATGTAACTGCAGTCACATGGCTTGGGTTCCACATGGGTTCTAAAAGGAAATGCCGGATTTCTTGGGGAGTTTTTTCCTTTTTGAAATCATTGTATTTAGCAACATTTTATTGCTGCTATTAGTGCCAACCTCACTGGTGATGCTAACAATGTTTCTCAGTATCACAGTGCTAAACTGGTATTACAGAATGGGATAAAGAGATTACCGAATTCACCATTTACTTTCCCATTCGCCATCCAATAAAGCCCAATATTGTGTTGGGTGCTGTGACATTTTCTATCATCACCCAGCAACAAACATTCCTGGTTCGGCTGTAGTGGGTTACAGGCAGCAATTCAATCTGAGTTTGTGGTATTCAGGGTCCACCCCAAGGGCTAGCCGCAGCCCATCTTCCCCTCACATGTGGCCTTTAGTAGGCCCCACTGCTCCATGTACCCATGGGCTCTATTTAAGGCCTTCCCAATAGTGGATGTTGCCGGAGCTGGCATTTGGTGCCATTCCCGCATACCTTGCTCTCCAGTGAGGGAAGGTAGTTTAGGAAGCATATCGCCCAAGATCCCTTGCACAAGCAAAAGGGTCGCTCAGCCGCTTCCTGGTGTCGTGCAACTGAAGCCAAGAACCAAGATATCATGGGAACACAAGCATATCTCAACCCTTCCCAGTGCAGCATCATGTAGAGTGGTCTTTGAGCAAACCACTACTCGAGATTGTGTCCTTTTAAAAAAAAAACACACTAATCTAAGGGCTCAGAATAACTTCTGGTTGAAGTTTGGTCTTATATTTATGGTACCTTGTCTAAATTCATGCCCAGTAATTAACTTGCACCTATTTATCTGGTTTTAAGATGGACCTTTTTGTACCAATTGACCATCTTGGCCATTGTGCTCCTTCAATTCTGGCTCTTGTGTATCCCTGATTTTTATCGCCCACCATTCAGTTGTCTAGGCACTAAGCTCTGAAACTCCCTCCATAAACCTCTCTTTCCTTCTTTAAGTTGCTTTTGGTCACCTGTCCTAATATCTCTTTATGTGGCTCGGTGTCACTCCTGTGAAGCACGTTGGGACATTTTTACTATGTTAAAGGCACTATATAAATAGGCGTTGTTGTTGTAGATACACATAGTATCAACATGCTTTTAACCTGCCATCAAATGTACAGGAGCACAGTGGAGCAATGCCACCTCCTCAATGGATGGGACTATTACCCACAACAAACGGAAAAATATTAATTGAAAAACACTTTATTAAATCAATACAATTGCCATTCAGAGCCAATGGATTGTCAGCAACAGTGGACCTAGTGATAATGATGGTGTAGCTCTCCAAGTGCATCATAGGGTAAAGTCCTGTGTGACAATGACTGATGAAGACTGTTTCTTATACCAGAAACAGATATTTGCCTGCTCTCTTTGTGTCTTCAGCATTGTGTGCGCCCCCTGATGGACAATGCAATGATAATTGAATTAGATGGTGGAATTTAAGTGGGTAGGCACTAAGAGGCTAGCTAATTGACTGAGACATTAGGCCTGTGTTTCAATGTTCCCGTTAAGCTGCGCGCATGCACGGACGCGCAGTAATCTGCTAGGTCCCGCGCAGGCTACTCACAAACTTTTACACAGGAAATACCGCGCATGTGCAGAAATTTAAAGGGACGGTGCATTGAAAGAAACAGGCCACGCAGAACAAAGCGCTGCTTAGAGGGAACATTGCTGTGCTTGTATCTATTCAGGGACATCCAGAGACAATCAGTTGTAGAGAGTTGGAATAAAGAGAGACCAGAAGTTAAAAAAAAACAGATGAATTTGTCTTCCTGAGTGTATTTGCAAAATGCTTTCCAGTTACTGTGAAAGGAACGGCCTTATTCCTTTTCATGCTGCTAAGTAGCATTAGTATCACATCTTGGCACATTTAGCAATGCCACAAAGGGAATTACATTCTGCCCAATACTATTACATTTTAGAAAAGAAAGTACATTCTACACTTTAAAGGCGACATGTGGTTTGGTACTGCACACAGTAATAACTATACAGAGGCATCATAACTGATCAGAGAGAGGCATTCAATAGGACAGATACAGAGAAACTATTTCCTCTGGTGGGGGAATCCAGAACAAGGGAGCACAATCTTAGAATTAGAGTCAGGCCACTCAGGAATGAAATCAAGAAGTACTTTTACACACAAAGGGTAGTAGAAATCTGGATCTCTCCCCCCGCCCCCGCAAAAGGCTGTGGTTGCTGGGACAATTAAAACTTTCAAGACTTAGATTAATCAATTTTTCTTAGGTAAGGGTATCAAGGGATATGGATTAAAGTTGGATAAATGGAATTACAGATCAGCCATGATCTGATTGAAGCAGGCTCAAGGAGCTGAATAGCTTCCCTTGTTCCTGTGTTCAATGTACCATTCTATTTAAATGATGCAAATTAGGAGCTTTCCCAATTTGTGACTTTTTCATGATATTTTCTGATATTACGATTTAAATGTTATATTCCTAAAAGCACTTATTTGTCCCAGCTAATTACTGTCCCATGTTATATTGTCTAATTGGTGGCCTATTGTGGGTTGTGTTCAGAACCTACACTCTCGAATTTAACATCAAAGCCATTCAAGTACTGAACTATAAAATAATTGCTAGCATGATGAATAAATTATTATATATATATATATAATTAATATATACATAAAGAGAGCAATGCTATTTCCTAGTAGTGCCCTGCACATTACCATGACGATGTATAACCCTAGAGGGAGGCCTCCATAAATAACTGCATTTTATATACATGCAAGTCTTCCTTTTTTTAAATGTATTTTTTTATATCAGCTGGCTTAACAGTGAGGACAGGTGCCTCATCAATTTGACACTGGGAGCACGGAAACACCTGGGGAAATAAACTGTAACAAAAAAATGGACAAGAGTAATTACACTGAGAATAATCTCACCACAACATTCGTGTAATAATTAACTGTTCCAGTTTTGTTCTTGTGGTTTCTAATGGCAATTGAGCCCATTAATTAGTTGTATTAGTTTGCAATCATTCTCATCAGTCCATTATTCTACATTTAATTGTCACCCTGTACGATTAACACAACTGCCATGAGAAACATTGTTACTATGTGGGTTACTGTAACAACTTCACCTCACTATCTATATATTTAACCCAATCCAAACTCTTAAACAAGACAAAATAGAATAAAATGGCAAATCAGATATTTCTTCTTTTTTATAAAAAAACAACTAATTAGCAATTTAAAAAGGACATTGTGCAACAGATTGGCAACAACTGTATTAGGAACATCCAGAGAAGAGTCATGAACCATAGAATGGGTCCAGCACAGAGGAAGGCCATTCGGCCCATCGAGCCCGTGCCGGCTCTCTGCAAGAGCACCTCAGCTAGTCCCACTCCCCGCCCTTTCCCCGTAGCCCTACAAATCTTTTTCCTTCACGTACTTATCCAACTCCCTTTTGAAAGCAGTGATTGAATCTGCCTCCACCACTCTTTCAGGCTGTGCATTTCAAATCCTAATCACTCGCTGCATAAAAATGCTTTTTTCTTATGTCGCCTTTGGTTCTTCTGCCAATCACTTTAAATCTATGTCCTCTAGTTCTCAACCCTTCTGCCACTGGGAACAGTTTCTCTCAATCTACTCTGTCCAGACCCCTTATGATGTGAACACCTCTATCAAATCTCCTATGAGGTATGAGGCGTGAATTGGCTGGGATGGATTGGCGAATGATACTTAAGGGGTTGACTATGGATGGGCAATGGCAGACATTTAGAGACCGCATGGATGAACTACAACAATTGTACATTCCTGTCTGGCATAAAAATAAAAAAGGGAAGGTGGCTCAACCGTGGCTATCAAGGGAAATCAGGGATAATATTAAAGCCAAGGAAGTGGCATACAAATTGGCCAGAAATAGCAGCGAACCTGGGGACTGGGAGAAAATTAGAACTCAGCAGAGGAGGACAAAGGGTTTGATTAGGGCAGGGAAAATGGAGTATGAGAAGAAGCTTGCAGGGAACATTAAGACGGATTGCAAAAGTTTCTATAGATATGTAAAGAGAAAAAGGTTAGTAAAGGCAAACGTAGGTCCCCTGCAGTCAGAATCAGGGGAAGTCATAACGGGGAACAAAGAAATGGCGGACCAATTGAACAAGTACTTTGGTTCGGTATTCACGAAGGAGGACACGAACAACCTTCCGGTTATAAAAGGGGTCGGGGGGTCTAGTAAGGAGGAGGAACTGAGGGAAATCCTTATTAGCCGGGAAATTGTGTTGGGGAAATTGATGGGATTGAAGGCCGATAAATCCCCAGGGCCTGATGGACTGCATCCCAGAGTACTTAAGGAGGTGGCCTTGCAAATAGTGGATGCGTTGACAGTCATTTTCCAACATTCCATTGACTCTGGATCAGTTCCTATGGAGTGGAGGGTAGCCAATGTAACCCCACTTTTTAAAAAAGGAGGGAGAGAGAAAACAGGGAATTATAGACCGGTCAGCCTGACATCGGTAGTGGGTAAAATGATGGAATCAATTATTAAGGATGTCATAGCAGTGCATTTGGAAAGAGGTGACATGATAGGTCCAAGTCAGCATGGATTTGTGAAAGGGAAATCATGCTTGACAAATCTTCTGGAATTTTTTGAGGATGTTTCCAGTAGAGTGGATAAGGGAGAACCAGTTGATGTGGTATATTTGGACTTTCAGAAGGCGTTCGACAAGGTCCCACACAAGAGATTGATGTGCAAAGTTAGAGCACATGGGATTGGGGTTAGTGTACTGACATGGATTGAGAACTGGTTGTCAGACAGGAAGCAAAGAGTAGGAGTAAATGGGGACTTTTCAGAATGGCAGGAAGTGACTAGTGGGGTACCGCAAGGTTCTGTGCTGGAGCCCAAGCTGTTTACACTGTACATTAATGATTTAGATGAGGGGATTAAATGTAGTATCTCCAAATTTGCAGATGACACTAAGTTGGGTGGCAGTGTGAGCTGCGAGGAGGATGCTGTGAGGCTGCAGAGCGACTTGGATAGGTTAGGTGAGTGGGCAAATGCATGGCAGATGAAGTATAATGTGGATAAATGTGAGGTCATCCACTTTGGTGGTCAAAACAGAGAGACAGACTATTATCTGAATGGTGACAGATTAGGAAAAAGGGAGGTGCAAAGAGACCTGGGTGTCATGGTACATCAGTCATTGAAGGTTGGCATGCAGGTGCAGCAGGCGGTTAAGAAAGCAAATGGCATGTTGGCCTTCATAGCAAGGGGATTTGAGTACAGGGGCAGGGAGGTGTTGCTACAGTTGTACAGGGCATTGGTGAGGCCACACCTGGAGTATTGTGTACAGTTTTGGTCTCCTAACCTGAGGAAGGACATTCTTGCTATTGAGGGAGTGCAGCGAAGGTTCACCAGACTGATTCCCGGGATGGCGGGACTGACCTATCAAGAAAGACTGGATCAACTGGGCTTGTATTCACTGGAGTTCAGAAGAATGAGAGGGGACCTCATAGAAACATTTAAAATTCTGACGGGGTTAGACAGGTTAGAAGCAGGAAGAATGTTCCCAATGTTGGGGAAGTCCAGAACCAGAGGTCACAGTCTAAGGATAAGGGGTAAGCCATTTAGGACCGAGATGCGGAGGAACTTCTTCACCCAGAGAGTGGTGAACCTGTGGAATTCTCTACCACAGAAAGTTGTTGAGGCCAATTCACTAAATATATTCAAAAAGGAGTTAGATGAAGTCCTTACTACTCGGGGGATCAAGGGGTATGGCGAGAAAGCAGGAATGGGGTACTGAAGTTGAATGTTCAGCCATGAACTCATTGAATGGCGGTGCAGGCTAGAAGGGCCGAATGGCCTACTCCTGCACCTATTTTCTATTTTTCTATGTTCCTATGTTTCCTCTCAATCTTCTGTGCTTTAAGGAGAACAACCCCAGCTTCTCCAGTCTATCCATGTAATGAAGTCCCTCATCCCTGGAACCATTCTTGTAAATCTTTTCTGCACCTTCTCTAAGGCCTTCACATCCTTCCTAAAGTGCGATGCCCAGAATTGGATATAAAACTCCAATTGAGACAGAGCCAGTGTTTTATACAGGTTCATCATAATTTCCATGCTTTTGTACTCTATACCTCTATTTATGAAGCCCAGGAACCCTATTGCCTTTTTAACCACTTTCTCAACCTTCCCTGCCACCACGGGCCCTGAATTTGCAGTTGGTATGATGGCGTATTCTCGGAGTACACCGTCATACCGCACTTGAAACTTACCGCAATTTCGGGATTTGCCGCATGCGCAAGCATAAATCCTGACGTTGCATCTGTCAATGTCACTGGCCGTGCTGTGCCCCCTCCACAGAGCCGACAATCAGTGAAATCTCGTAAATCACTGCAACAGACAAAAAAACGTTGGCTCTTCCGCAGTAATTACGCTGTTAAATTCCCCACTAAATGTTAGGGATTAGGTGTAACTGGGATTTTAACAGCGTATTGACTGTTAAACAAATGTTAAGGGCCTGGAAAACTGATCTTAATTTTGTGCAGTATGAAATTTGTCCATTGTAGTAAATTTAGTAAAAATTAACATTTTTAAGGAACTTCTCCAAAAAATGTTTTTTTAGGTTTGTGCATCTTTATTTCAGGTTTGCCTTTTCCCCATTGCTCTCTCTAACAATTTTAAAAAGTTCAAATTTCAAAGGCTTACGCACATCCTTGTTCACTGTGAGAACTCTGCCTTTAGATTGGCTGCTGAGACAGCCTGTTGATGTCACAGCAGTTCGCACTAGGGGATCACCATTAAGTTGAAGGAGATTTGGAGGTCGGAAAACCCAAAGTTCTCGACACAGGGATTGCAAGATCCCTTCAGTGCTAGCATCCCAAATTCAGGGCCATGAAGTTCTTCACAAGAACTCTCGTGTACTGAATTGAATTTAACTGATTTGAGCAAATATTCACCCCTTAATATCTGCCTGATAGCACTTAAATCAACAGAAAGTATTCACAATACAGTCAGTAGTATAGTGAGATAATTACTATGACACACAAGCACACACACAAGAACCTTAGGGTTCCCTTTCAGGGTATCTTATACCCTCTAAAAAGGATAAGTAATTAGGCAAGGCTTTATGTCTGCGTTCTGGTCTGACTTGTGCCTTCTATTTCTAAACTGCACATTGCACCTGTAAATTTAAATTTATAGATACTCAGAGGATCTTTTCTCAAAATATCCCGTCACATAAACAAGTCATCTCACCATTAGGATCCCTTTTATAAAAAATAGGCAGCAATGAAGAATTATGATTAATATTAACATAATTCATTTTGTTTCATCCACTTCAGTGAATGATTTGAATAATTTTGTTATTAAACTGAACATCGATGGTTTCTCTGTAGGTACAGGTATGGATGGTCACTGAGCTAAAATTTATGAGAGAGTCAAATTAATGTATATAGTTGAGGTTGAATCATTCCCCGAATCAAAATTTCCACCAACGATAATTTATCTGTTATATTTGTGCCCTGTAACTCATTTAAGTTAGTAATACCAATGGTATCATCAGTTTTTACTGTAAAAACTTTTTAAAAAATGGAAAGAACAAAACATTAGGATGTCCATGCCAATCTTAGCTTTTCTAATTATTTAATTTTTAAGATGCTGAAGGTCCCTCTTTGATCTTTCATGTAATGTTCCTATTTGTGTGAAAGGAGCAAACTGCCTGAAATTATCAAAACATTAACCTTGCTAACCAAACCCTCTTCCATCCATTACAATTATACGTAGAAAGGTATAAATGGTGCTCAGTGTATTCGGACAAATGCTTTCCTATTCTTTCCTTCTCCAGAAGAAGGTTTTATCTTCTTTATTTTTAATTATAGCCAAAGTAACTCAGGGATGATTTACTACGTTAAAGGCACTATCTAAGTGCAAGCTGTTGTTGTTGTTGAAGTGTCTCTGGACCTCATATACTATGTTGAGAGGGCAACATTCTCTGTTTTGTTTCTTATTGATGGGGGGGGCGGGGGGGAGCGGGGGGTGAGGCATTGCTGTCTCATTTGGGTCTTGCCAGACACTGGACATGGTCTGTAAACAGGGAAACACATAACATTGAACAGCATTAAGGAGATTTGTAATTTTAATGCCCATTAAAGGCTGAGTGGCTGTGCTTTGACATGTCCGGGGTCCTGATGTTAGCCGGGCTGGTGAAGGGATGGCGTGATGAATGGATACTCGAGAGCAAGGAAAGAAAACAGAAAACAAAAATGTATGCACACCTTTTGGTGGTCAAATAGAGTGGTGGAGGCAAAGGCCTAGAAACAGAAAGCCTGCGTTTCCTCTTAGGTGTCGAACATTATAAAATATGAGAGAATGACAATTCCCCTTTGGGAACTTTTGCTGTTATTCTATTTATGCGACCATTGAAATGAAGGCACATTAAATATCGCTCTACTCAAGCTGGCCGGGGCATAGGTATCACAGACAATGGGCTTAAATTCAGAGAATGATTGCACATGCATGTGCATTTGCATGGTGTCACATGTAACCTACATGCCGCATGTATACAGTCAAATCAAATTAGAATACACAAGTGAGTATAACTTGAAGGTAGATATTGGGAGCTTTTAATGTGCATCATGACTCTCTGATACCAATGACATGCAATGGACTCTTGGGTGTTATGTCAGCTCAGTCTGCGTCATACATTTACTCTGCTGTCAGATCACCACATTGAATAGGTCTCATCAGAAGTGGTGTCGCTCGCTCAGGGGAAGGTTGGCCATGTCAAATTGAAACTCCATTGGTGTGGATCTGGCGGAAACATCCTAGTATATAAAGAGGGCAAACTGATCAAATTTACCCATAACGTCTTGAACGGACTTTGAAACTCAAAACCTTTGCCTGGGACGAGTTCAACGAAACTGCTAGAAGTGCAGAAACAGCCAGTTTTGTCAGTAAAAATGGTGGTGCATTATTTGGAATGGATCGGTGCATTTGAAAGGTTAATGAGAAGCAATGTTTTATGTGGGCTGTATGCACAGTGTGACTTTGATACTGCTTCCTGCTTCGGTTTGCTGAGAGGTTTGGCAGACTTACTCCGATTAGGATTAATTAAATATGCTAAACTGAACATCAAAAACTCACAGTTATATGCCGTCTTTAACATAGAAGAATGTGCCAAATGCCAAATCGTGGAAAACTGCTGTCCCATATTGGGGAGAATTAAGAGAGATGACAAAAAGCTTGGTTGCAGAGATGGCTTTTAAGAAGGCTTTGAAAGAGACAAAAAGAGAGAGGCAGATGGTGTTAGGGACAGAGTACCAGTGAGTACACCGAAGATGGCTCTGCCATTAACATGGATGAAAGGAAACCATGATGCACAGTCAATGGACTAAAGAGCACAGATGGGACATAAGGAGGTTACCGAGGCTACATGGGGCAAGGTCATGGAAGAATTTGAAGATAAGGGTGATTTTAAATTCAATGCACAAGGGGGCAGTGAGCCAATGCAAATCTTAGCCCTTTCTCTATGAACCCAAATTTAAGTTTTCACTCCCATCCAGACAGCATTAAGCTGGATTTCTGTTTGAACCATAAGATTCTCCTGACATCACAAGGTTTCGTTATTTTGTGAATGAAATGGATACCGTTCTGTACCATTTCAGGCAAATAATGAACAGCAATCAACAGAGATCAACAACTTTTGGTCATTATCTCCCAACAGCCAGATTAATGCAATGTTCCAAGAGCATCTGTATGAACAGAACTGGCTTGTGAATGGGTTAAACCATTTCAAACTCGGAGGGCGAGATTTGGTTCCAATAATATCAACACTGGAGTAGCACAATTTTGATTATCCCGTTAGCAAAGGATTCCCACATTGTATCAGTATGGAGGGGTGGCACTTGACTGTCAACATTAGCTTGGGGCCTACCGTGAACTTGACAACTCTTGTATGGCCCTCAGAAGAAAACCAGCACTAACGTCCCTGCGGAGGGGGGAGGGGGTAGGGGCACTTGTGAATGACTGACCTCTACCCATTAGGGCAAGAATCACAAGCAACTATTTCCACTGAAGAACAGAAAAATAAATAGGAACAAACCACTCACACACATCATTATCTAAAGTAACAAATCTGGAAAAACAGTAGCATTTACAGTAATTCCGTACCAGCAGAAACATTAAGAATTATTCTGAATATTGATTTGCGGCACTAAAAAAATGCCCTTGGTGACAACAGCAGTTTGAAAATTTAGCCCTCAATAGTTTGGGGTTGAACAATTAGCTGTTCTGTCGTGAGCACTGCCCGTATCCCAGGCCAGTGTGCGACCATAGAGTGTCGCACATATCAATGTGATATGGCGCAGTGGCAGAAACACGTGCTACCCTTTGGATAATGCTGAGGAGATTCCACACCCGTCAGCTCTTTCTAGTAAAGGTAGTGGGCATCACGCAACAGGTGAAAGCCAATGCAGAGAGAGGGAAAATGGGAAAAAAAGGAATCACCTTCGAAATGACAATAATTAATCATTGGTCACCAGGATCAGCTGCTGTCGTACCACCGTTTAAAAGAGTGCAAGTCGCCCAACGAAGAGTGATACTACAGCTTTCAATCAATTCTACATCACATTATCCCAAGAGATTTTTGTAGTTGCCTTCCAGCAGACATGTTACCCAAACTACTTCAGCTTGACAGAGAGGCGTTGGCTCTGATCACGGATCAGAGCCGGATAGTGCAGAGCCGCGTCATAATTCATCCCGAGAGGCTGTGTCGATGGGGGCTTGGGGCTGCAGTGCCTCTGTGTTCTGAGCTTCGGTCCCGATGTCTCCCTGCTCATTGGTTTTGCTGGATAATTTGCGGTTCCAGTCTGTTGATATGTCATCATTGTCCCAGATTACAGAGGTTTCAGTGTCACTGAGATAGCCTGGTTCTCCAGTGTAGTGCGTCGGGTAAATCAGCAGTGGCTCCGCTGAAAAGGCTTTCAAATCGCGAGGGTCGTAGAACATCATATAATCCTCTCTGTTAAAAAATGTAATGAATAATCATGATTATTATACACCTGGAGTACTGCGTACAGTTTTGGTCACCTTATTTCAGGAGGGATATACTTGCATTGGAAGCAGTTCAGAGAAGGTTCACCAGGTTGATTCCTGGGGTGAAGGGGTTGTCTTATGAACAAAGGTTGAGCAGGTTGGGCCTGTACTCATTGGGGTTTAGAAGAATTAGAGGTGATCTTATTGAAACACAAGATTCTGAGGGGGCTCGACAGGGTAGATGTAGAAAGGATGTTTCCCCTCGTGGGAATCTAGAATTAGGGGGCATAGTTTCAGAATAAGGGGTCGCCCATTTAAAATGGAAAAGAGGAGAATTTCTTCTCTCAGACCTTCATGGTGGCTGGGCCATTAAATATATTTAACGTGGAGAGAGACCGATTTTTGAATGACAAGGAAATCAGGAGTTATGAGGCCAAGATCGGATCAGCCATGATCATATTGAATGGCGGAGCAGGCTCGAAGGGCCAAATGGCCTACTCCTGCTTCTAATTCTTATGTTCTTACCAAAATTATATTTTATATGCTACATTTTCCATTACTGACTGACATAAATCTACCTCATAGGGCTTGAGGTCTCATCAACGTCAGTAGAAGCCTCTTAGCTTCATAACACTAGGCTCATTTGCTGTCCAAGCTATTAAATTAATGGAATAAACTTCATATGAAAATGCACAAAGGGAAAGCACATTCAGGTCAGATGGAGCACTGGTTACATACAGGGCAAAGTTCCCTCTACTCTGTCCGAAAGTAAAAAAGAAAGAACTTGCATTTATATAGTGACTTTCACAACCTCTGGATGTCCCAAAGCACTTTACAGCCAATGAAGTACTTTTGAAGTGTCGTCACTGTTGTATTGTAGGAAATGCGGCAGCCAAGTTGTGCACAGCAAGGTCCCACAAACAACAATGTGGCTACCCTCCCTGCAGTCTTTCTCCTTGACCTCACAGGCAGCGAGTACATTGCACCTGTTGGACAGGACCAGTGCCTGTGAGACCTCCTTCTCAACCTCTCCTAAATCCCCGCTACCCAGATCCCTGACAGTCACACCCTCCCCTTCCTGAACCTGTGCTTTCCTCTGGGGTGTGACTATATTCTGGATAAAACTGTCCAGAAATTCCTCCCCCCTCTCTCTTATGTGTCGGAGTGTCTCCAACTCGCACTCCAGCTCAATGACTCTGAGCCGGAGAGATTCGAGATGGAGACATCTCCTGCAGACATGTTTGTTCGGGACAGTCTCGCTGCCCACAAACTCCCTCATACTGCAGTCTAGACACACAATCTGCTCTACCATATCTTAGTCTAACCTTATTTTATTAATTTAATTAAAGTCTTTATTCAATGATTATTTATAGTTATATTAATTAGTTTAACTGGTTAAGCTATAAGTTTGATACAGTACTTTATAGTTTCCCACATCTAGTTTAACCCACTTTAGATAAGTACATGAGTGAGAAAGCAACACAAGGATATACTGATATAGATTAACAAGGGTGGGAGGAGGCTCGTGTGGAGCATAAACAAGGCATAGACCAATTGGGCCCAATAGCTTGTTATTGTGCTGTAAATTCAAAGTAATGTAACATTCTTTGAGTATTTATCCTGGAGCAGTTCCACTTGTTTTATGAGAATGCCTCTGATTAGACTTATTTTCTTATAACTCTGGACGAGCCAATCTTCACTGCCCAGGAAGTTTCACTCTCCCAACAGCCTATGGGTCTGCAGGGTGCAGCAGGAGCACGGATTCAACCCTTTGCAGTTTATTTGGGTGGGAACATTGATTCCAGGATTAGGCACTTCCGGCAAGGAGCAGCAATCACGGAGAGCAGAGTTTAGGAATTGTGAGCATGATTTCCTGTCCATGAGCACTGCAATTTCCAGCCCTTCACCTCCTGAAAACGCCACTCTTTGAATCAGTACTTTTATTTCCTTCTTTGATTTTCTGCCTATTCTCCTGAAGTCAGTTATTTCTGGTAGGGTGCAGTACCAGAGCCACCAGGAATACTCTAGCATCTCCCTCGAAGTGGTTCTTCTTCCCTTCTGAGCAGGGACAGTGAGTACCAAGTCTCCTCACCCAGCATCGACAAGCTCACCCTGCTGGTAATAGATCGCTCAATCGCCATCGGCAACAGGAGCCTTGACTGATTGTGCACCTCCTTAGCTTGAGGATGCTGAGGCCAACTCTGACCTCCCAGTGTTATCCAAAGCGAAGATTACCTGACTCAGCACAAACCAGCAATTAAACAATCAATGAACTGGTCAGTGGGCAGAACAGTGGCAAATGGAATTCAATTCAGATAAGTGTGTGGTAATGCATTTGGGGAGATCTAACAAGGCAAGGGAATACACATTAAATGGCAGGACCCTGAAAAGTGTAGAGGAACAAAGGGACCTTGGAGTGCATGTCCTCAGATCCCTGAAGGTAGCAGACCAGGTAGATAAGATGGTTAAGAAGGCATATGGAATACTTGCCTCTATTAGTCGAGGCATGGAATAAAAGAGCAAGGAACATAAGAAATAGGAGCAGGAGAAGGCCATTTGACCCCTCGAGCCTGCTCCGCTATTCAATAAGATCATGGCTGATCTGATCATGGACTCAGCTCCACTTCCCTGCCCACTCCCCAAAACCCTTTATTCCCTTATCTCAGCCTTAAATATATTTAATGACCCAGCCTCCACAGTTCTCTGGGGCAGAGAATTCCACAGATTTACAACCCTCAGAGAGGTTATGCTTGAACTGTATAAAACACTGGTTAGGCCACAGCTGGAGTACTGTGTGCAGTTCTGGTCACCACATTACAGGAAAGATGTGATTGCACTGGAAAGGCTGCAGAGGAGATTTACAAGAATGTTGCTTGGACTGGAGAATTTTGGTTATGAGGAAAGATTGGATAGGCTGGGTTTGTTTTCTTTGGAACAGAGGAGGCTGAGGGGAGACCTGATTGAGGTGTATAATATTATGAGGGGCCTAGATAGAGTGAATAGGAAGGACCTGTTCCTCTTGGGGGAGGGGTCAACAACCAGGGGGCATTGGGGGGAGGTTTAGAGGAGATATGAGGGGAAATTTATTCACCCAGAGGATGGTGGGGGTCTAGAACTCATTGCCTGAAAGAGTGGTAGAGGCAGAGAGCCTCACCATATTTAAAGAATACTTGGATGTGCACTTAAAGGACCCATATTTGGCCCACCTGTTTTTTCGGCACACTTATCGGAGATGCGGGTGAAAACGGCACTGAAAAGATCTCCCCGGAAACTGGCCGCTCTGTGGCCTCTCCCATGGCTTGGCGTAGTGTGGTTTGTCCATTAGGGGGCGGAGCTAGGGCCCTGCACGGTAAACAGTGCCGGCAACTTAACACATGCGCACTGGAGGTTTTGCACATGGGCATGTAGCTCCTGCCCCCTGCTGTGCTGCAGTGAGGGACTCAATGCGTCCCGCCCCTATCTCAGGCTGAGAGGCCTCACGATGCGCGCCAGGCAGTCAGAGAGAGAGAGTCGGAGGGAGAGTCGGAGTCGGAGAGAGAGTCAGAGGGAGAGTCGGAGGCGGCCAGCTGACTTCCCAGGCCGCGTTAGGAAGGTAGGACTTAAGTTTTATTTTTTTATTTATTATTGATGGTTTTTATGCTTCTTGAATATTGTTGTGAAGGTGTTTAGTGCTTTGCAAGGTCCTCTTCGCTTCCCTTCCCCTCCCCATCTCTGGTTACCTGCACTAGTTTCTTAACTCTCCGCAAGGGTTTTCTGTGCAGCCACAAGTGGCCACATACGCTGGCCTAAGTTAGTTTGGAGCAACTATTAGCTGTCCAAAGTGGCTTAAGTGGTCAAAACGGGCATAGTTGGCTGGTAACGCCCTCTTTTGAACAAAACTAAACTAAACTAAACTAAAAAAAATCCTAACTAACTCACTTACACTGGCTCAATTTGAATGTGCAAAATGGGGATTTTTAAGATACTCCAGAAAAATCAAGTTGCTCCAAAAAAAACAGAGCAACTCCTTGACAATTTTGGGCCCAAAGTGCGGTAATGTACAGGACTACGGACCAAGAGCTGGAAAGTAGCATTAGGCTGGATAACTCTTGGTCGGCCGGCGTGGACATGATGGGCCGAAATGGCCTCCTTCCGTACTTAAATTTCTATGATTCTATTAAACCTAAGACTTGCTCAATGTATATGGTTCGGTGCCGCACCACATGGTGGTGTTTACTCACTGAGCCACTGGGGTTGCCATACTAGAAATAGCAGGAGCTCTACTTGAGAATATGAGCTGGAACATAGGAACAGAAGTACGCCATTCAGCCCCTCGAGCCTATTCCGCCTTTCAATTAGATCTCAACTGATCTGTAGCCCAACTCCATCCACCCGTCTTGGTTCTGTAACCTTTAATATCCTTGCCTAACAAAAATCCATCAACCTCAGTTTCGATATTTACAACTGACCCCCAGCCTCAACAGCTTTTTGGGGGAGAGAGTTCCAGATAGCCACTACCCTCTGTGTGAATATATGTCAAGTCTACGACAGTCTGTTTTATGTATATAAACATTGTAACTGTGTAAGACTTGCCACCAGAGGGCGCAACTGTTGGAGGTCCAAGGGTCACCTGCACACCTCATGCAAGGGAGTATAAAAGGTTGTCTGCCATGCTGCTTAGGCACTATGGAGTTGTATTCAAGAGACTAAGTTCACATCAGTTTTAGCTCATAGTGCTCAGTCTTGTGGAGTTCTTCCATACTTAACAATTGGCGACAAGTAACAGATTACGAACTTTCATGTGGTCATGGCTGCCGTTGGTATTTTAGAGAAATTTGTAGAGGGTGATGATTGGGAAGTCTTCGTTGAGCGTCTCGGCCAGTACTTCTTGCCCAACGAGCTGATTGGAGACGACATAGTGATCAAGCGCAGGGCGATTCTCCTCACCTTGTGTGGGTCCACAATATACGGCCTCATCAAAAATCTGCTAGCAGCGGAGAAACCAACGGAGAAGACATATACAGAGTTGTGTTCGCTGGTTCGGTAACACCTCAAGCCGAAGGAGAGCATCTTAAGGGCCAGGTATAGCTTCTACACGCACCACTACTCCGAGGGCCAGGACACGGGCGAGTTATGTCGCCGATCTGAGATGCCTTACGGGAACTTGCGAATTTGCTGGATTTTTGGGGGAAATGCTGCAGGACTTTTTTGTGCTTGGCATCGATCACGAGATCATTCTTTACAAGATGCTGTCCGCCGAATCCCTAGACCTGAGCAAGGCCATCACGATAGCCTAGGCATTCATATCCACGAGCGATAATACCAGACAGATATCTTCCCAGCATCGAAGGTCACCGGCAAGTACTGTGCATAAAAAAACGTTGCTAGCAGGCACAACTGCATATGGCAGGGTCTGCACATCTGCAGCTGCAAGACCGAGGAGGACTCAGAGTCTGCCATTGGGCGTGAATGCAAATCCATCAGTACCATGTTGGTGCTGTGGGGTAATCATCGAGCCCATCAATGTCGATTCAAGCACTATGTGTCCAAAGGCTGCGAAACAATGGGGTACCTCCAGCGAATATGCAAGAGTACTGCGACTTACCACGTGGCAGAGTCGGCAGAGAATGATCGATCCGGCGCGGATCACGCAGACAATCAAGAGAGGCAACTCAACCCGAGGAAGAAGTGTATGGGGTTCACACCTTCACCACCAAGAGCCCTCCTATTATGCTGAAAGTCAAATTGAACGGTATTCCGGTATCAATGGCATTGGACATGGGGGCGAGTCAGTCAATTATGAGCCAGAAGGTTTTTGAGAAACTGAGGCACAAAGGCCCAAACTGAGCCTGATTCAGACAAAGCTGCACATCTACACCAAAGAGCTCATACCAGTCATTGGCATTGCGGCAGTTAAGGTATCGTACGATGGAGCTGTGCATGATTTATCACCGTGGATTGCACCAGGCGATGGCCCAACGCTATTCGGCAGAAGCTGGCTGGGAAAGATTCGATGGAACTGGGATGACAGCAAAGCACTATCTTCAGTGGATGATGCCTCGTGCGCCCAAGTGCTGAGCAAGTTTCCATCGCTATTTGAACCAGGCATCGGCAACTTCACAGGAGCCAAGATGCAGATCCATCTAGTCCCCGATGCAAGGCCCGTTCATCACAAGGATTGAGCGGTTCAATATATGATGAGGGAGAAAGTCGAAATCGAACTGGACAGACTTCAACGAGGGTGAATCATATCGCCAGTCGAGTTCAACGAGTGGGCCAGTCCAATTTTTCCGGTGTTGAAAAGTGATGGCATGGTCAGAATCTGCGGAGACTTCAAGGTAACGGAGTCTCATTACAGGACCAGTACCCGCTACCCAAGGCGGATGACCTGTTCGCAACATTAGCAGGGGAGAGGTCATTCACCAAGTTGGACCTAACCTCCGCCTATGTGATACAGGGGCTGGCTGAATCTTCGAAAAGATTGATGTGCATCAACTCGCACAGAGGACTATTCAAATACCACAGGTGCCCTTTTGGGATTTGTTCGGCTGCTGCCACCTTCCAGAGGAACATGGAGAGTTTGCTGAAATTGGTTCCGCGCACCAAGACGACATCCTGATCACTGTTTCAAGACGACATCCTGATCACCAGTCGTGACACCACCGAACACCTGCACAATCTGGAAGCGGTTCTAAGTCGACTGGACAGAGTGGGACTCAGGCTGAAATGCTCCGTGTGTTTTCCTGGCACCAGAGGTCGAATATTTTGGGAGAAAGATTGCGGCAGATGGTATCAGACCCACGGACTCAAAGACAGAGGCCATCAAGAGTGCACCCAGACCACAGAATGTGATGGAGCTGCATTCATTCCTGGGACTCCTCAACTATTTTGGTAACTTTCTACCCGGGTTAAGCACTTAGCTGGAACAGTTGCACATAAGGGTGACGACTGGGTTTGGGGTAAATCTCAAGAGACAGCCTTTGAGAAGGCCAGAAATCTTCTTTGTACTAATAAGTTACTTGTACTGTGTGACCCGTGTAAACGATTAGTGCTAGATTGTGATGCATCTTTGTACGGGGTCGGCTGTGTGTTACAGCAAACCAATGTATCGGGCAAACTTCAACTGGTTGCATACACGTTTAGAAGTCTGTCTAAGGCTGAAAGAGCCTACAGTATGGTAGAGAAAGTGGCGTTAGCATGTGTATATGGGGTTAAGAAAATGCACCAATACCTATTTGGATCTCGGTTTGAGCTTAAAACTGACCACAAACCGCTCATTTCGTTGTTTTCAGAAAGCAAAGGTATAAACACCAATGCTTCGTCCCGCATCCAAAGATGGGCGCTAACATTGTCCGCCTATGACTATGTTATTCGCCACAGACCAGGCACGGAGAACTGTGCTGATGCCCTCAGTCGGCTACCATTGCCCACTACCGTGGTGGAAATGGAGCAGCCCGCAGACTTGCTTTTGGTCATGGATGCTTTGGAGAGCGAGGGGTCACCTGTCACTGCTCGCTAGATCAGGACCTGGACCAGCCAGGGTCCTGTGCTACCACTTGTAAAAAGTCGCGTCCTCAATGGGAGCTGGTCGGCCGTTCCCGGGGAAATGCAAGATGAAATTAAGCCGTTTCACCGACGCAAAGATGAAATGTCCATCCAGCTGGATTGTCTCTTATGGGGTAATCGTGTGGTTTTGCCAAAAAAAGGCAGGGAAACGTTTATACGCGACCTACACAATACCCACTCAGGCATAGTCATGATGAAGGCTATAGCCAGGTCGCATATTTGGTGGCCCGGCATTGACTCGGACTTAGAGTCATGCGTACACCAGTGCAACATGTGCTCACAACTGAGCAATGTACCAAGGGAGGCTCCATTGAGTCTGTGGTCATGGCCCTCCAAACCGTGGTCCAGGGTCCACGTAGATTTTACTGGCCCCTTTCTCGGAAAGATGTTTTTAGTTGCAGTGGATGCTTACTCTAAATGGATTGAATGCATAATCATGTCATCCACACATCTACTGCCACCATTGAAAGCCTCCAGGCTATGTTCGGCTTGCCTGACGTCCTTGTCAGTGACAATGGATCGTGTTTCACCAGCTTGGAATTCAACGAGTTTATGACCCGCAATGGCATCAAGCATGTCAGGTCTGCCCCATTTAAGCCCGTATCCAAAGGTCAAGTGAAACGAGCAGTCCAAACTATCAAGTAGAGCTTGAAACGCGTGACGGAAGGCTCCTTGCAGACCCACTTATCTCGGGTTCTGCTCCGCTACCGGACGCAACCCCACTCGCTCACTGGGGTTCCCCCTGCAGAATTGTTAACGAAGAGAGCACTCAAAACCAGGCTCTCCCCAGTCCACCCAGATCTAAACGATCATGTGGAAACCCGGTGTCACCGGCAAAACATGTACCACGATCGCGTGGCTGTATCGCGTGACATTTATGTTAACGGCCCTGTGTTTGTCCTGAATTACGGTCATGGTCCTAAATGGATTGCTGGCACTGTCTTGGCCAAGGAGGGGCATAGAGTGTTTATAGTCAAACTATTGAATGGACAAACGTGCAGAAAACAGTTGGATCAGACCAAACTGCGGTTCACCGACAATCAGGAACAACCTGAAGAGGACATCACCATCATCGATCCACCAACCAGCAATCGACCTCGCTGTCAATCAAGAGGATGAACCCACCATTCCCAACAGTCCTGTCAGACCAGCCGTGCCGCAGTGCAGCAATGGTGCGAGCAACTCAACCATGCCAAAGTTTGAACTCAGACGATCAACCAGGGAGCGTAGGGCCCCAAATCATCTCAACTTGTAAATAATTTGTATCAAAGACTTTGCAGGGGGAGTGA
The DNA here is from genome assembly GCF_044704955.1 of Pristiophorus japonicus. Lineage (NCBI taxonomy): Eukaryota > Metazoa > Chordata > Chondrichthyes > Pristiophoridae > Pristiophorus > Pristiophorus japonicus. The sequence goes on from NC_091984.1 coordinate 123,478,566, forward strand.
TGTTATGTATGTAAACATTGTAACTGTGTAAGACTTGCTATCAGAGGGCACAACTGTTGGAGGCCCACGGGGCACCTGTGAACCTCATGCAAGGGAGTATAAAAGGCTGTCTGCCATGCTGCTTAGGCATTCTGGAGTTGTATTAAAGAGACTAAGGTCACTTCAGTTTTAGTTCACAGTACTCAGTCTTGTGGAGTTCTTCCATACGTAACACTATGCTGAGGGTTATGTGTTCGAATCCCTGGCAATCTAGTAGTGGTAGGAAGGGATTTAAGCTTTATTTACCGACAGACTCGTTGAGGCCAACTTGAGCTTGTAACAGGGATGTATACGTTCTTGCTAACAGCACCTTTTCCCCCCTCAGAAGAAGTAGTCGCGGGTGAAAAAAATGTTCCTTCAAGTAATCTGTCTGACAGTGAGTGAACCTACCTACTGTGAACAATCAATCAAGGGTGATTGACAGGTCCAATCAAAGTTAGATTCAGGCCTCGTCAATGAGATTCCAGTACCCTATTGCTATTGTGGGCTCTATCTGCTCTGCACCCATCAAGAAGCATCTCTATTGTAGTAATCATCGGACACTTGCATCTCTAACACTATTTTTCTCAACCAATGCTATTAACGGTTAGAGGTTAGAATGTCCCCCGCTGCTCTCTGCATTGCTGAGCAATGCCCACTCTTCGTCACCACGTCCAGACACCCGTCAGTTACTTACACTGGATGTTTATTGTACATGATTGGTAGAAATTCATCCACCGGCAACATCTTTCCAAACGGCTCAGCTGCCAGCAGTTTTTTGGCCCCTTGCTGGGATATGATGTAGGCCAGCGTCCAGTAGGAATAATCTGCTTCCACTAGGTTCATAATGCCAGGCACAGACTTTTCCGGCTGTTGCACTTGCATCCTCTTCCGACCAATGTAGCTGAAGTAAAAGCAAGAATGGACAAAATAGGTGACTTTGCAGGGAAGGAGCAGGTTAAATGTACTCCTGCGTATATTCCAGGTCCTAAACCCAGAGTGGGGCGTAGATAGCACTCTTGTTCAGTTAAAAGAAAAATACTTCTAAAGAGTGATTGGACAAAATATTTAGGATGAAGGTATAATGCAAAATAATAGTGGCAAGATTAACTTAAAGGAATACGCGAGGTTAGGCCTTAATGTTAAGTGTTCACCCATACCCACTTGCTTTGACCGGACAGCGATTGGTCTTCCAATTGGGGCGACTATCGTCACGTCATTTCTGATTCGTGACATTGCACTTACTCAGCTTCTACTTCCGGTTTCCCAAACTGAGCCTTGTTATTTGAAACTCAGGAATGACATGAAGATAGCAGCTCTGACCAGGAAGTCAGGCATTTTGAAGTGAAAAGTAACTTAATTTTTTTACTCGTCAAGGTGAGGGATGTTAGACGAATGGAGCACTGTCCATTATTTCCATCTAGTGCCAGCGCTGAGCACTCTCAGATCAGATCTAACACAGCTGGATGCAAAGTAAAGCTCCAAAGAGTTTCAGCTCCAATTCAGAAGGGCAACATCTACAGCGCCATCCTATGGTCTCACTCAGTGACATTCCCGATTTAGAGCTGAATTAAGGGGGATGTAATGTATTTGCTTCATGGGTTCTTTGCTTCAGAATTCATAGCAACATATTGTTATTAAGAACTAGTTGGTTTAGTAACAAAGGTTTAACAATCACACTACACATTACCAGTTTATCCTTTGGCTCACAACTGCATACCTACATGCTGGAATTCTTTGAGGATGTAACAAACAGGATGGATAAAGGGGAACCAGTGGATGTGGTGTATTTGGACTTCCAGAAGGCATTTGACAAGGTGCCACACAAAAGGTTACTGCACAAGATAAAAGTTCACCGGTTGGGAGTAATATATTAGCATGGATAGAAGATTGGCTAACAAACAGAAAACAGAGAGTCGGGATAAAAGGTTCATACTCTGCTTGGCAATCAGTAACGAGTGGGGTGCTGCAGGGATCAGTGCTGGGACCCCAACTATTTACAATCTATATTAACGACTTGGAAGAAGGGACTGAGTGTAACGTAGCCAAGTTTGCTGACGATACAAAGATGGGAGGAAAAGCAATGTGTGAAGAGGACATAAAAAAGCTGCAAAAGGACAGAGACAGGCTAAGTGAGTGGGCAAAAATTTGGCAGATGGAGTATAATGTTGCAAAGTGTAAGGTCATGCAATTTGGCAGAAAAAAAATCAAAGAGCAAGTTATTATTTAAATGGAAAAATGTTGCAAAGTGCCACAGTACAGCTGGACCTGGGGGTACTTATGCATGAAACACAGAAGGATAGTATGCAGATACAGCAAGTGATCAGGAAGGCCAATGGAATCTTGGCCTTTATTGCAAAGCGGATGGAGTATAAAAGCAGTTTTGGTTTCCATATTTATGAAAGTAAATGCTTGCTTTGGAGGCAGTTCAGAGAAGGTTCACTAGGTTGATTCCGGGGATGCGGGTGTTGACTTATGAGGAAAGGTTGAGTATGTTGGGCCTCTACTCATTGGAATTCAGAAGAATGAGAGGTGATCTTATCGAAATGTATAAGATTATGAGGGGGATGCAGAGAGAATGTTTCCACTAGTCGGGGGGACTAGAACTAGAGGGCATGATCTTAGAATAAGGGGCCGTCCATTTAAAACTGAGATGAGGAGAAATTTCTTCTCTCAGAGGGTTGTGAATTTGTGGAATTCACTGCCTCAGAGAGCTGTGGAAGCTGGGACATTAAATAAATTTAAGACAGAAATAGACAGTTTCTAAAACGATAAAGGGATAAGGGGTTATGGGGAGCAGGCAGGGAAGTGGAGCTGAGCCCATGATCAGATCAGCCATGATCTTATTGAATAGCGGAGGGGCCGTATGGCCCACTCCTGCTTCTATTTCTTATGTTCTTATGTTCTTATGTTATGTTTAAAACCCGGCAATTAAAACAAATTAAACTTTAAAACATATCAAGTCAAATTAAAATTTGGTTGCCGGGGGTGATGATGCACTCCAGTCCCTATGGCGCCCACCTCTTGCGGAAGGCCGCGAGCGTACCGGTGGACACCGCGTGCGCAACAGCTCTAGAAACCTGTGCACATACTGACAGGTGCACACATTGCAGGGGAGATTTTCTGCTGTGAGCCCATTCTGACTAAGAGCTAAACTGAAACTGCCCACACTCATTTCCCTTCGGACCACTATAGTCAGCGCAGCAGATATTTATCCCACCAGCCTCAGCTGGATTTGAATCAACACTCAGAGATGCACCTCCGAGCCCATCTAAAATCAGTGTCACTCCTTCATTTCCTGCTGTTTTTAAGAGCAGCCTCCAGTGGCCCCTTTATGGGTCAGATTAGATGCAGGAAGAATGTTCCCGATGTTGGGGAAGTCCAGAACCAGGGGTCACAGTCTAAGGATAAGGGGTAAGCCATTTAGGACCAAAATGAGGAGAAACTTCTTCACTCAGAGAATTGTGAACCTGTGGAATTCTCTATCACAGAAAGTTGTTGAGGCCAATCCGTTAGATATATTCAAAAGGGAGTTAGATGTGGCCCTTACGGCTAAAGGGATCAAGGGGTATGGAGAGAAAGCAGAAATGGGGTACTGAAGTTGCATGATCAGCCATGATCATATTGAATGGTGGTGCAGGCTCAAAGGGCCGAATGGTCTACTCCTGCATCTATTTTCTATGTTTCTATGTTGCTATGTTTAAGGACGGCTGGTCAGGCTGCTCTACATCCAGTGCTACTGGATGGAGGGTCACTGTGTGCTCGTCTGCCCGCTGGCACTTGAAAATTGCCCCATGGTCCTACAAATGGTGTTGGACACCAACCGAAATATTGGTGCAGGCAAATGTCTTGGACGCCTATTTCAAAGCCCTCTTGAAAATCAGGTCATGTGGGCCAGTGAGCTGTCGTCTCCCGCATTTTCCAGCGAGAATGGGGAGGTAGTAAATCACTGCCCACCACTCTTAAATACGACAGTAGGTTCTATCTATCGGGTGAGCTAAGTTGTCCAGCTCATGACATTGGAACCTTAGAACAATTTCCATTCCTTACATTGATACAACAGAACATGCTGAATTATTTTAACATCTGCTTTTAGTTAACCCACTGATGAAAAAAAGCAAACATGGCAAATATTACTTTCATATCTATGTTATAAACTTTTGCTGTGAACTGCTGGACACAAGATTTGTCACTGGGAAGAAATAACCAAATAAGGCACAAATGATTTCTGACATTTATCTGTTCACAAGAAAGATATATATTGATCCTTTGATGGACAACAGTTTTTTTTAAACAACACTGCAGTTTGAGATCAAGGCCAATAAATTGAGTCGACCCCGATTGTAATGCTTTCCTTGGGATCTGTAGTGTTATAAACACAGCACCTTGCAGTTTCTGCAGCATCGATAAGGCTATTATATTTGAGGTTGCAGTATATGAGGAGTCTCATGCAGAAGGTGTGCACCAACACCCAGTCTAAAGCAGTTTGCTGCAAATTTATAATAATGTATGCTGCCAGTAATTGAAAAGTACACATGCCTCTTTACAAGCAGCCATTGTGTGCTTAACATTTAACATACATGCAACAAAATATGTTGTAAAACAAATAGCTTCAGTCTCCAGTAGGCCATTTAAACCCAGGAGAGGAAACACAGACACACACATACACCAAAACCTCCCATGGACTCGAGTCCTGAACAGGTGAGATTTCAGCAGCACCGACTCACTCTATTTCAGAATTGTTCTGGTCCGCAGTTCCATTTCATCCAATGCTTTAATAAAAACGTTGTTTCTTCCTTTCAGGATTCAAGGAACGCAAGCTTCAACAACTCTTCGATACCAACGCCCCTCCAGATCATTCTTCCCTTTCACTTTCTTCCGACCCCACCCCTTCTTCCAATCATTTAATCCCTCCTGCCCTCCACCCTATCACAGACCTTTCTCTTTATTTTTTCCTCCTCCTCCTCCTCTTCTCTACACCCCCATTCTCCCGGGCTCTGTACTTCTTTCAGTTCATCGACCTGAAAGGTTAACTCTGTTTCTCACTCTGCAGATGCTGCCTGACCTGCTGAGTGTTTTTTCAGCATTTTCTGTTTTTAAATCAGGTGAGAACTATTCTCGTCAAGCTGCGACATACAAGAAATGTGGATTACTGGTTGCATGTCCAGTGTAGCAGCTCTGCTGGTTCGGTAAAAATCTAATTTAGAAAATAGTGATAAAACAGACGTCTTCAATCTCAAGTATTTTTTAATCAGCTGTTATACAACCAGACTCACATCAGGTCCCAGTCCAGCTGGTTCTCCTCGATATCTTCCATTAGTTTTGTTATCTTCCTTCGGAAATGTGGCTCAAACCTATTGTCATCCTCTAAGACGAGAGTCTTCTCCAGCCCTCGGTCAATTACCTGCATCACAGGGGCACAACATTTAAAACCATCTTGTTGCATACACTAGGCTTGTATTCCCTTGAGTATAGAAGATTAAGGGGTGATCTAATTGAGGTGGTTAACGTGATTAAAGGAGTTGATAGAGCAGATAGAGAGAAACTATTTCCTCGAGTGAGGGGAGTCTAGAACAAGGTGGCGGAGCCTTAAAATTAGAGCTAAGCCATTCAGGGCAATGTCAGGAAGCACTTTTTCCCACAGAAAGGTATTGCAACCCTGGAACTCTCGCCCCCAAAAAGCTGCTGAAGCTGGGCGTCAATTGAAAATTTCAAAACTGAGATTGATAGATTTGTGTTAGACAAGAGTAATAAGGGTTACCGAACCAAGGCGGACAGGTGGAGTTATGATACAAACCAGCCATAATTTAATTAAAAGGCGGAACAGGCTCGAGGGGCTGAATGGCCTACTCCTGTTCCTATTTGTTGCTGCTGATGAGCTGATTTACTAAAATAAGGACATTTTGATCTGGGAACTGGCACATGTTTAATTTCTAAATTAAATAGTTGAAACGGCGTATTTATTTCAGTAACTGTCTCCCAAATCCCAAGTCAAACTTAAATACATTGATGTTAATTAATCCCTGCTGGGGTTGAAGCCAGTGAATCCAGTGCAAGTAGCTCCTTTCTCTAGGCATAGGTGGCGCTATCTTCTTTGTTAAGAAGTTTCTGGTTTCCAACAGCAATTCTCATTTAAGTTAGTGATTGAGGTCAGTGGTTATTTGTCTGGGTGTCCAAACCTGTAATTTTAAATGTGAAGGATTAAGTTCTCAACCTATCAATTTTGAAAATGCGTAAAGTGGGATATTTTTCAAACACTGTCAAAGCAGACAGCTAATTGTACACTAGACATTGAAAAAAGATTGCTTCACTCACACCTAGTGATGCATAACTCACATCATATCTTGTTGTCAGCCATGTACATATACATTGTACAACAGAAAAGCTACCATAACTGAACAGCTAGCCGCTGTGATCATGATATGTGGTTGTGCTGGAGTGGAGAGGCTAGTAAATTTATAAGAACATAAGAAATAGGAGCAGGAGTAGGCCATTTGGCCCCTCGAGCCTGCTCCGCCATTCAATAAGATCATGGCTGATCTGATCATGGACTCAGCTCCACTTCCCTATCTGCTCCCCATTACCCTTTACTTTATTATCGTTCAAAAATCTGACTATCTCCGCCTTACATATATTCAATGACCCAGCCGCCACAGCTCCTTGGGGAAGAGAATTCCATAGATTTAGAACTCTCTGAGAGAAGAAATTTCTCCTCATCTCAGTTTTAAATGGACGGCCCCTTATTCTAAGACTCTGGGCTCAAATTTGGCCCACCCCTTTTTTCGGCGCACTTACCGGAGATACACCGCTTTTCTCTGTTGGTAAGTGCGCCAAAAAAATCGCTCCCCACTTTGGCTGCTGTCCGGCCTCTCCTTGGTCGTTGCGCAGTGTGGCCAGTCAGGTCGGGGGCGGAGCCAGCGTCCTGCGCTGAAAACAGTGCCAGAACGTCTGCACATGCGCATTGGAGTGTCCGCGCATGTGCAGTAGCTCCTCGCCCCCAGCCTCTCTGTGTGCGTACTGCAGCCGCTGTGTGTGTGGGACCCGATGCCCGCCCCTATCCCTGGCTGAGTGGTCTCCCGGTGTGATCGACCTCAGGTTTGAAATTTTATGCGTTGTAGCAATTTTTGAACTTTCTGAATGGCTTGTCATTTTCCTCTACTTTTGGATATTTTGAAAAAATTATGTAAATATGTTTTGTCTCTTGTGAATAGTGGTGACCATTTGACAAGCCTATTCACCTGGTGCTATTGTGAAAGAAGCACATAAGTGACGGAGGAACACTGAGAGAATATCTTATTTATTGAAGTAGACTTTATTTAGATAATAGGGGCTCAATTTTGGCCCAGTATAATCATTGCAAACAAATAGTTGTTTAAATTAGTTATGAGATTAGAGCAATTTAATTCAACTATCTTTTACTTCTTTTATTTTTGTAGTTTAAGCTTCCATGAATGCTTTTGTTGTACAGTAAATTAACTTTGCAAACTTTGTCATATGATGTCCTGTATAGCTGTTTGATCCTATTCGCATTCTTTAGTCAAGTCATTAAGTTCTGCTGGCCTCCGATGTACCTACCTGCGCTGATTTCTTAACTCTCCGCAAGGGTTTTCTGAAGTGGCCACATACGCTGGCCTAAGTAGATTTGGAGTAACTATTAGCTGCCCAAAGTGGCCTAAATGACCAAAACTGGCTAAGGTGGCTGGTAACGCCCCCTTTTGAGAAAAAAAAGAAACAAAAAAAATCCTAACTAACTCACTTACGCTGGCGCAAATTGAATATGCAAAATGGGGAATTTTAAGATACTCCAGAAAAATCAAGTTGCTCCAAAAGAAATGGAGCAACTCCTGGCCAAAATTTACCTCCAAGTCCCCTAGTTTTAATTTCCCCCATGAGTGGAAATATCCTCTCTGCATCCAGCTTGTCGAGCCCCCTCATTATCTTAATTATTGTTATTCAATAATAGTCAAGGAACATACAACAGTTTTACTTTTAACATCTCAAATTCTGCACGTTGCACATTATTTTCAACAACTACACATGGGCTCACACATGTGGTGAAGAAGGCAAATGGTATGTTGGCCTTCATAGCAAGGGGATTTGAGTATAGAAGCAGGGAAGTCTTACTGCAGTTGTACAGGGCCTTGGTGAGGCCCCACCTGGAATATTGTGTTCAGTTTTGGTCTCCTAATCTGAGGAAGGATGTTCTTGCTATTGAGGGAGTGCAGCGAAGGTTCACCAGACTGATTCCAGGGATGGCTGGACAGACATATGAGGAGAGACTGGATCAACTGGGCCTTTATACACTGGAGTTTAGAAGGATGAGAGGGGATCTCCTAGAAATATATAAGATTCTGACGGGACTGGACAGGTTAGATGCAGGAAGAATGTTCCCGATGGTGGGGAAGTCCAGAACCAGGGGACACAGTCTTAGGATAAGGGGCAGGCCATTTAGGACTGAGATGAGGAGAAACTTTTTCACTCAGAGAGTTGTTAACCTGTGGAATTCCCTGCCGCAGAGAGTTGTTGATGCCAGTTCATTGGATATATTCAAGAGGGAGTTTGATATGGTCCTTACGGCTAAAGGGATCAAGGGGTATGGAGAGAAAGCAGGAAAGGGTTACTGAAGGAATGATCAGCCATGATCTTATTGAATGGTGGTGCAGGCTCGACGGGCCGAATGGCCTACTCCTGCACCTATTTTCTATGTTTCTATGTTTCTATGTTTCAATGGACAACCACAATCAATAGTGTCAGAGCAATTACATTTTTGGCTTGAAGGGTTTCACTTTTATAATCCCTGAACATAATGCAAGTTAATTACACACTTTTCTGCTTGTCTGTTTGTCTCTATCTCCTTGCTAGCTTTTTTCTAGCTCGATTTCGTTCCTCAGATAGCTCACAATTGTTCAGTGTTCCCCAATAAATACACATGCATTGTGTAAATGGTATAAATCAACCATATAAGAAAAAGCACATATATCCTCAGAAGGTGAGATGATACCTGAGTCTGTACAATGTGTGCATTATACAGGTATTCAAATTGAGTGTGCATTAGATGTCAGCTCGGAGATACAGGCCAAGATAGAAAGGAGATCAGTTTTAAAGGTTGCTTCTGTATAAAATGGCTAACAGCCCTAAGCCACGGATGTGATCTGTGAGGATCAATGTTCATTTTTCTGTTGATCCAAAAAGCTTTCACCATGAGTTATGTGCAGAGGTCCGTGTTACTCTGCAGAACTGTACAGACAGGTCGTGCTATCGAATAGCCTTGTATGTTAGTTTTATAAAGAGAATAGGCTAGGTTTGTTTTCTTTCGAGCAGAGGAGGCTGAGGGGAGACCTTATTGAGGTGTATAAAATTATGAGGGGCTTTGTAGATTGATAGGAAGAACTTATTTACCTTAGCAGAGAGGTTAACAACCAGAAGGCATAGATTTAAAATAATTGGTAGGAGGTTTAGAGGGGATTTGAGGGCAAATCTTTTCACCCAGAGTGTGGTGGGGGTCTGGAACTCACTGTCTGAAAGGGTGGTAGAAGCAGAAACCCTCACCACATTTAAAAAGTACTTGCATGTACACTTGAAGTGCCATAACCTACAAGGTTACGGACCACGAGCTGGAAAGAGGGATTAGGCTGGATAGCTCTTTGTCGGCCGGCGCAGACATGATAGGCCTAATGGCTGCCTTCCGTGCTGTAAATTTCTATGATTCTATGAATAAACGTTTGGCCCTTGATATGCACATTACTGCTGTAAAGTTACAATCTGTGCCACGAAGGAGAAAGGCGGCCACTCAAATGATTGGTGAACTCTCACAGCATTGTGCTGGAGGAAGAACATGGTAATCCATGGATTGTTGAGGTATGCATTCATGCCTATGATCCCGCACCTAATAAAATCCTTATCTAGGCTCTGCCGCCACAGGGAAGCCCCCCAAGAAAAAGTCCACTATTCCTCCCAGACGTAATAGGGACCATCAGCGATTTGCTATTCCCCACGGCAACCATGTACATTTTCTGAGCATCCAATGTCAGAGAGATGTTGGCAGAGGGTTAGAACCAGGTCAGTGACCAGGCCCACCAAGCCTCAGATGGCGGGTGACCAGTACAAACCGGACCGTCTGCATCTAGGCAGGACCGGAACCAATGTCCTAGGAGGAGTGTTTGCTGGTGCTGTTGGGAAGGAGTTAAACTAATATGGCAGGGGATGGGAACCAATGCAGGGAGACAGAGGGAAACAAAATGGAGACAGAAGCAAAAGACAGAAAGGAGATGAGTAAAAGTGGAGGGCAGAAAAACCCAAGGCAAAAAACAAAAAGGGCCACTTTGCAGCAAAATTCTAAAGGATCAAAGTATGTTAAAAAGGCAAGCCTGAAGGCTCTGTGCCTCAATGTGACGAGTATTCAGAATAAGGTAGACGAATTAACTGTGCAGATAGCAGTTAACGGATACGATATGGTTGGCATCACGGAGACATGGCTCCAGGGTGACCAAGGCTGGGAACTCAACATCCAGGGGTATTCAACATTTAGGAAGGATAGACAGAAAGGTAAAGGAGGCGGGGTGACGTTGCTGGTTAAAGAGGAAATTAATGCAATTGTAAGGAGGGACATTAGCCTGGATGATGTGGAATCGGTATGGGTGGAGCTACGGAATACCAAAGGGCAGAAAACGCTAGTGGGAGTTGTGTACAGACCTCCAAACAGTAGTAGTGATGTTGGGGAGGGCATCAAACAGGAAATTAGGGGTGCATGCAATAAAGATGCAGCAGTTATCATGGGTGACTTTAATATGCACATAGATTGAGCTAAACAAACTGGAAACAATACGGTGGAGTAGGATTTCCTGGACTGCATAAGGGATGGTTTTCTAGACCAATATGTCGAGGAACCAACTAGGGGGGGAGGCCATCTTAGACTGGGTGTTGTGTAATGAGAGAGGATTAATTAGCAATCTCGTTGTGCGAGGCCCCTTGGGGAAGGGTGACTATAATATGGTGGAATTCTACATTAGGATGGAGAATGAAACAGTTAATTCAGAGACCATGGTCCAAACTTAAAGAAGGGTAACTTTGAAGGTATGAGGCGTGAATTGGCGAGGATAGATTGGCGAATGATACTGAAGGGGTTGACAGTGGATGAGCAATGGCAGACATTTAGAGACGGCATGGATTAACTACAACAATTGTACATCCCTGTCTGGCGTAAAAATAAAAAAGGGAAGGTGGCTCAACCGTGGCTATCAAGGGAAATCAGGGATTGTATTAAAGCCAAGGAAGTGGCATACAAATTGGCCAGAAATAGCAGCGAACCCGGGGACTGGGAGAAATTTAGAACTCAGCAGAGGAGGACAAAGGGTTTGATTAAGGCAGGGAAAATAGAGTACGAGAGGAAGCTTGCAGGGAACATTAAAATGGACTGCAAAAGCTTCTATAGATATGTAAAGAGAAAAAGGTTAGTAAAGACAAACGTAGGTCCCCTGCAGTCAGAATCAGGGGAAGTCATAACTGGGAACAAAGAAATGGCAGACCAATTGAACAAGTACTTTGGTTCGGTATTCACTAAGGAGGACACAAACAACCTTCCGGATATAAAAGGGGTCAGAGAGTCTAGTAAGAAGGAGGAACTGAGGGAAATCCTTGTTAGTCGGGAAATTGTGTTGGTTGAATTGATTGAAGGCCGATAAATTCCCAGGGCCTGATGGTCTGCATCCCAGAGTACTTAAGGAGGTGGCCTTGGAAATAGCGGATGCATTGACAGTCATTTTCCAACATTCCATAGACTCAGGATCAGTTCCTATGGAGTGGAGGGTAGCCAACGTAACCCCACTTTTTAAAAAAGGAGGGAGAGAGAAAACAGGGAATTATAGACCAGTGAGCCTGATATCGGTAGTGGGTAAAATGATGGAATCAATTATTAAGGATGTCATAGCAGCGCATTTGGAAAGAGGTGACATGATAGGTCCAAGTCAGCATGATTTGTGAAAGAGAAATCATGCTTGACAAATCTTCTGGAATTTTTTGAGGATGTTTCCAGTAGAGTGGACAAGGGGGAACCAGTTGATGTGGTGTATTTTGACTTTCAGAAGGCTTTCGACAAGGTCCCACACAAGAGATTAATGTGCAAAGTTAAAACACATGGGATTGGGGGTAGTGTGCTGACGTGGATTGAGAACTGGTTGGCAGACAGGAAGCAAAGAGTAGGAGTAAATAGGTACTTTTCAGAATGGCAGGCAGTGACTAGTGGGATACTGCAAGGTTCTGTGCTGGGGTCCCAGCTGTTTACATTGTACATTAATGATTTAGACGAGGGGATTAAATGTAGTATCTCCAAATTTGCGGATGACACTAAGTTGGGTGGCAGTGTGAGCTGCGAGGAGGATGCTATGAGGCTGCAGAGTGCCTTGGATAGGTTAGGTGAGTGGGCAAATGCATGGCAGATGAAGTATAATGTGGATAAATGTGAGGTCATCCACTTTGGTGGTAAAAATAGAGAGAGAGACTATTATCTGAATGGTGACAGATTAGGAAAAAAGGGAGGTGCAACGAGACCTGGGTGTCATGGTTCATCAGTCATTGAAGGTTGGCATGCAGGTGCAGCAGGCGGTTAAGAAAGCAAATGGCATGTTGGCCTTCATAGCGAGGGGATTTGAATATAGGGGCAGGGAGGTGTTACTACAGTTGTACAGGGCCTTGGTGAGGCCACACCTGGAGTATTGTGTACAGTTTTGGTCTCCTAACTTGAGGAAGGACATTCTTGCTATTGAGGGAGTGCAGCGAAGGTTGACCAGACTGATTCCCGGGATGGCGGGACTGATATATCAAGAAAGAATGGATCAACTGGGCTTGTATTCACTGGAGTTCAGAATATTGAGAGGGGATCGCATAGAAACATTTAAAATTCTGATGGGTTTAGACAGGTTAGATGCAGGAAGAATGTTCCCAATGTTGGGGAAGTCCAGAACCAGCGGTCACAGTCTAAGGATAAGGGGTAAGCCATTTAGGACTGAGATGAGGAGAAACTTCTTCACCCAGAGAGTGGTGAACCTGTGGAGTTCTCTACCACAGAAAGTTGTTGAGGCTAATTCACTAAATATATTCAAAAAGGAGTTTGATGTAGTCCTTACTACTAGGGGGATCAAGGGGTATGGCGAGAAAGCAGGAATGGGGTACTGAAGTTGCATGTTCAGCCATGAACTCATTGAATGGCGGTGCAGGCTAGAAGGGCTGAATGGCCTACACCTGCACCTATTTTCTATGTTTCTATGATGTTACCAATTCGGGCCCTTCTCCCAAAACTCTGTACTCAGGCTCGCCTCAAGGAGGCAGCTTCCATCAGCAGGCCCCTGCCTCTTGCAAACCAAAATGCAACTTTCTGCAAGTAGTGAATGGAATGCAGCACGCCTCAGGGCTAACAATCGACCCTTTTTACCCTGGGTCATACTGCACATAGTGCAAATTTCCTACTGTAATGTATTTGCTTCATGGGTCCTTTGCTTAAGAATCCATAGCAACACATTGCTATTAAGAACTAGTTGGTTTATTAGCAAAAGGTTTAACAATCACACTACACATTACCAGATCATCCACCAGGCTCACAACCGCATGCCTCATCGTGGATCCCCGAAACCCAACTGACTGGATTTTTATTGAGTCTTGTGAACATCATGTGACTGGCTAAGCCACTCCCAACTCAACAGCTCTACCAACCTGTGAGCATTATACATACATAACTGAAATGTTATATTCTGAGGTGGCATTGGTGGCCTAAGAGAGGGGAGGGGGAACACTCTTCATAAAAAAGTGCAAGGCTCACTCTTAACAAAACAAACACTACGCAAGGTTTTTTCTTCTGAATTTATGTTTCCCCATCGGGCAATATAAAATATCCAGAAGCATTTACCTCAAGTGATGGACCATTCTAAAACACCGAGAGCTCTAATGGAATCTTTGGTGGTAGATAAACACACTTTATGTGACAACATTTCTACAAACATGTAAAATATGTGAACATGCACATTAGGATCAATCTCCTCACCTCTTTCCAGATGTAATAATGGCTCAGGAAGCAACCTATTTCTCCCCGTGTCAGGATTCTTCCCGAGTATGGGTCATAGTACCCTGGCAACATTTCAATGTTAAGTGCTTTCAGGTGGCTTGTGTTGAGGGCTCTGTCAGTACAAAACATGTGTCACATTGTTATACCGAGTTTCTTTACGACCCAATATGGAGTGCAACCCTTTAATTGTGTGGACTAACCGGGAATGAAAACGGAGCCTGCAGTGTTTCCTTTCAGTGACAGGCCCAATGCATCAGATCCAATGCAAGGCTTGCAACTTGGATCTGTCAATCTTATATTACCATACTGTTTGATGGCACGTGGAACACGGCTTGAAAACCTGTCCTGAGATGCTAATGATGCATACTGGTTGCAGCATATACCGCAAGCCTGCTGGTCCAATATCAAGTTGTCTCAACATCGGTAAGACCAACGTCATTCTGTTAAAAGCTCAGCAGCATATTTCATCCCCATTACCAGCTGGTCACATCCTGAACCTGACTCGGGGAATCAAGGGATATGGAGATCGGGCAGGAAAGTGGAGTTGAGGTGGATGACCAGCCATGATCTTATTGAATGGCGGAGTAGGCTCCAGGGGCCATATGGCCTACTCCTATTTCTTATGTTCCTATTTCTTATGTTCTTTAGCAATTCTCTTTCTTCCAGCTGGTTTGGATCATTGTATTTTATTTCTTGGCTGGAATTCCCTTTTTTTTCCCCACACTAGTTATCCCTGAGACCCCTGTATTGCTATTGAAATAAATGGGAAAATAAACATGGGCACTAGATAAATAAGAAGTAACTTAAAATATTTATTTGAGCACCTTCTGCAGAGATTTAAAATTAATACCAGAAAGACAAAGTGGGGTTTATTTCTAACGCTTTTATTTTATGTAATAATAATAGAAACTTTAAGGGAGAATTTTATCTCCCGGGCTATGCACAGGCTTTATTGGAACGCCAGCCTATTTAAACAGCCGGGCCCCATTAACACCCATCCAATGGTGAAAGGTGGCAACCCAAGTCAGTGCAAAAGATGTCAGAACTTTTTGACCTGATTTTTTTCCAATTAAATAAAAATTTGCCAAAGAAAGCACATACTGAAGAAAAGTATGATATATTCTTTGCAATATCACAAACACATACAATACATAAGATGGCTCTTATTAGAAATTTTCATCATGTGACCTTTTATTATTATACATCAGGAGTTGCGCTGTCACAGTAGCCCACCAAGTGCAGCTATATTACAAAAAGCAGTAGAATTTAAGTCGCTGATATATAAACAGGATCTCTATGGGGTTAATATAGACATTTTATTTTCTTCAGGATCAGTACTTACTTCCCATCCACAGCATCTGCTACCTTGACTTTAATGTCCATTTCGTAAAGTGTACGGAGCATTCGTTCCCTCCTGTCTGTTCTACGCTTCAGATTGATCATGAAAATCTAGATACAAGTTCACATTAACTGATTACCACCAATGACCTGGCAACATTTGCACACTATTTTCAAAGTTTCTCTTGGTTTACATGTATTTTTATATACCACTGGTGGTTTATATCTCCAACAAGATGACACTAAACTGGGTGGCAGTGTGAGCTGTGAGGAGGATGCGAAGAGGCTACAGGGTGACTTAGACAGGTTAGGTGAGTGGGCAAATGCATGGCAGATACAGTATAATGTGGATAAATGTGAGGTTATCCATTTTGGGGGCAAAAACACGAAGGCAGAATATTATCTGAATGGCGGCAGATTAGGAAAAGGGGAGGTGCAACGAGACCTGGGTGTCATGGTTCATCAGTCATTGAAAGTTGGCATGCAGGTCCAGCAGGCGGTGAAGAAGGCAAATGGCATGTTGGCCTTCATAGTTAGGGGATTTGAGTATAGGAACAGGGAGGTCTTACTGGAGTTGTACAGGGCCTTAGTGCGGCCTCACCTGGAATATTGTGTTCAGTTTTGGTCTCCTAATCTGAGGAAGGACGTTCTTGCTATTGAGGGAGTGCAGCAAAGGTTCACCAGACTGATTCCCGAGATGGCTGGACTGTCATATGAGGAAAAACTGGATCAACTGGGCCTTTATTCACTGGAGTTTAGAAGGATGAGAGGGGATCTCAGAAATGTATAAGATTCTGACGGGACTGGACAGGTTAGATGCGGGAAGAATGTTCCTGATGTTGGGGAAGTCCAGAACCAGGGGACATAGTCTTAGGATAAGGGGTAGGTCATTTAGGATTGAGATGAGGAGAAACTTCTTGGATATATTCAAGAGGGAGTTAGATATGGCCCTTACAGCTAAAGGGATCAAGGGGTATGGAGAGAAAGCAGGAAAGGGGTACTGAGGGAATGATCAGCCATGATCTTATTGAATGGCGGTGCAGGCTCGAAGGGCCGAATGGCCTACTCCTTCTATGTTTCACTGGGAACTTATTTCTTAATAAACAGGACAAGTAAACCATCTGCTTCTAATATTTGCTGTGCATATTGCTGGAACTATCCTTTTAGAAACTGATTGTGGGTCAACACCTCCTGACTAACTCCTCGGTTCTGATAACATTCACACTTGTGTCCCTCTCCACTTATCGGCAAAGAACTGAGTAAAAGTTAATTTCAATCATTTTTTTTCAGATGAATGTAACAAATCCCATTTCAATATTCAAAGAAGAGCAGGGGAGTTCTCCCTGTTGTCCTGGTCAATATGTATCGCTCAACCAATATCACCGAAAAATCGTGTTGCTTTTTTTGGGATCTTGCTGTGTGAAAATTGGGTGTTGCATTTCCCTATTACAGGTTGAACCTCCCTTATCCGGGACTCCCTTATCCGCCACCACCCCTCATCCAGAATGATTCTGCTGGTCGGAGGCGCATGTTCAGAATGCGACCGACTGCCACCCCGACTTTGGGGCCATGCCGACACTCAGCCCGCTGGGGCCGCTCCGACATTCGGCCCGCTGGGGCCGCTCCGACACTCGGCCCGCTGGGGCCGCTCCGACACTCGGCACGCTGGGGCCGCTCCGACACTCGGCCCGCTGGGGCCGCTCCGACACTCGGCCCGCTGGGGCCCGCCGACACTCGGCCCGCTGGGGCCGCTCCGACATTCGGCCCGCTGGGGCCGCTCCGACACTCGGCCCGCTGGGGCCGCTCCGACACTCGGCCCGCTGGGGCCGCTCCGACATTCGGCCCGCTGGGGCCGCTCCGACACTTGGCCCGCTGGGGCCGCTCCGACACCCGGCCCGCTGGGGCCGCTCCGACACTCGGCCCACTGGGGCCACTCCGACACTCGGCCCGCTGGGGCCACTCTTGACACTCGGCCCGCTGGGGCCACTCTGACACTCGGCCCGCTGACACTCAGCCCGCTGGGGCCACTCCGACACTCGGCCCGCTGGGGCCACTCCGACACTCGGCCCGCTGGGGCCACTCCGACACTCGGCCCGCTGGGGCCGCTACGACACTCGGCCCGCTGGGGCCGCTTCGACACTCGGCCCGCTGGGGCCGCCGGCCGCTTCGACACTCGGCCCGCTGGGGCCGCCGGCCGCTTCGACACTCGGCCCGCTGGGGCCGCCGGCCGCTTCGACACTCGGCCCGCTGGGGCCGCCGGCCGCTTCGACACTCGGCCCGCTGGGGCCGCTCCGACACTCAGCCCGCTGAGGCCGCTCCGACACTCGGCCCGCTGGGGCCGCCGGCCGCTTCGACACTCGGCCCGCTGGGGCCGCCGGCTGCTTCGACACTCGGCCCGCTGGGGCCGCTCCGACACTCGGCCCGCTGGGGCCGCTCCGACACTCGGCCCGCTGGGGCCACTGACACTCGGCCCGCTGGGGCCGCTGACACTCGGCCCACTGGGGCCACTCCGACACTCGGCCCGCTGGGGCCACTCCGACACTCGGCCCGCTGGGACCGCTGACACTCAGCCCGCTGGGACCGCTGACACTCAGCCCGCTGGGGCCACTCCGACACTCGGCCCGCTGGGGCCGCTGACACTCAGCCTGCTGGGGCCACTCCGACACTCGGCCCGCTGGGGCCACTCTTGACACTCGGCCCGCTGGGGCCGCTCCGACATTCGGCCCGCTGGGGCCGCTGACACTCAGCCCGCTGGGGCCACTCCGACACTCGGCCCGCTGGGGCCACTCCGACACTCGGCCCGCTGGGGCCACTCCGACACTCGGCCCGCTGGGGCCGCTCCGACACTCGGCCCGCTGGGGCCGCTCCGACACTCGGCCCGCTGGGGCCGCTCCGACACTCGGCCCGCTGGGGCCGCTCCGACACTCGGCCCGCTGGGGCCGCTCCGACACTCGGCCCGCTGGGGCCGCTCCGACACTCGGCCCGCTGGGGCCGCTCCGACACTCGGCCCGCTGGGGCCGCTCCGACACTCGGCCCGCTGGGGCCGCTCCGACACTCGGCCCGCTGGGGCCGCTCCGACACTCGGCCCGCTGGGGCCGCTCCGACACTTGGCCCGCTGGGGCCGCTCCGACACTCGGCCCGCTGGGGCCGCTTCGACACTCGGCCCGCTGGGGCCGCCAGCCGCTTCGACACTCGGCCCGCTGGGGCCGCCAGCCGCTTCGACACTCGGCCCGCTGGGGCCTCTCCGACACTCGGCCCGCTGGGGCCGCTCCGTCACTCGGCCCGCTGAGGCCGCTCCGACACTCGGCCCGCTGGGGCCGCCGGCCGCTTCGACACTCGGCCCGCTGGGGCCGCTCCGACACTCGGCCTGCTGAGGCCGCTCCGACACTCGGCCCGCTGGGGCCGCCGGCCGCTTCGACACTCGGCCCGCTGGGGCCGCCGGCCGCTTCGACACTCGGCCCGCTGGGGCCGCTTCGACACTCGGCCCGCTGGGGCCGCCGGCCGCTTCGACACTCGGCCCGCTGGGGCCGCCGGCCGCTCCGACACTCGGCCCGCTGGGGCCGCCGGCCGCTTCGACACTCGGCCCGCTGGGGCCGCCGGCCGCTCCGACACTCGGCCCGCTGGGGCCGCTCCGACACTCGGCCCGCTGGGGCCACTGACACTCGGCCCGCTGGGGCCACTCTGACACTCGGCCCGCTGGGGCCGCTGACTCTCGGCCCGCTGGGGCCGCTGACACTCGGCCCGCTGGGGCCACTGACACTCGGCCCGCTGGGGCCACTCTGACAATCGGCCCGCTGGGGCCGCTGACACTCGGCCCGCTGGGGCCACTCTGACACTCGGCCCGCTGGGGCCGCTGACACTCGGCCCGCTGGGCCCGCCGACACTCAGCCTGCTGGGGCCTGCCGACACTCGACCCGCTGGGGCCGCTCCGACACTCGGCCCACTGGGGCCACTCCGACACTCGGCCCGCTGGGGCCGCCGACACTCGGCCCGCTGGGGCCACTCTGACACTCGGCCCGCTGGGGCCGCTGACACTCGGCCCGCTGGGCCCGCCGACACTCAGCCTGCTGGGGCCTGCCGACACTCGACCCGCTGGGGCCGCTCCGACACTCGGCCCACTGGGGCCACTCCGACACTCGGCCCGCTGGGGCCGCCGACACTCGGCCCGCTGGGGCCACTCCGACACTTGGCCCGCTGGGGCCGCCGGCACTCGGCCCGCTGGGGCCGCCGGCCGCTTCGACACTCGGCCCGCTGGGGCCGCTGACACTCAGCCCGCTGGGGCCTGCCGACACTTGGCCCGCTGGGGCCGCTGACCCTCGGCCCGCTTGGGCCCACCAACATGCGGCCCGCTGGGGTCCGCCGACATCCGCTGGGGCTCGTAGACACTCGGTCCGCCGGAGCCTGCCCTGGGCACCGACCTCCCCTCGCCCCCCCACGCCCCCCCCCACCTCGTGCTGATCTCCCTTTATCCGGTAAAATCCCATATTCGGCACAAGCCAGGTCCCAAGGGTGCCGGATAAGGAAGGTTCAACCTGTATTTCAACAATGACTACACGTCAAAGGTAATTCATTGGCTGTAAAGCAGTTTGGAACGTCCTGAGGTTGGGAAAGGCACTTTATAAATGCAAGTCTTTCTTTTTTCCTTTCTTCATTAAGCATTTTTTGAAGAGAATACATATCAAGTGGTGGTGGTTTATGGTACTTGTGAATTGTACAGCTAGGGCCTATTCACTGGTTATCCTCGATATCACTGATCCCTGACCATATCGGGTGGTGATACAACACTGAGTCATGGGGCTCTCAGGTCAGCCTGTTCTTTATAAAAACAGCAATAACCAAATCCAATAAATGGACTAAGCTTGTGCCACTGGCTGCCAGAGAAATATTTTATGGTACACCCCAACAACAACAACTTGCATTTATATAGCGTAGTAAAACGTCCCAAGGCGTTTCACCGGAGTGTTACCAAACACATGTGACATCGAGATGCATAAGGAGATATCAGAACCAATGATCAAAAGCTTGGTCAAAGAGGTCGTTTTTAAGGAGCGTCTTAAAGGAGGAGAGGGGGTAGAGAGTCTGAGGTTTAGGGAGAGGATTCTAGAGCTTAGGGCCAAGGGCAGCTGAAGGTACCTCCTGCTGCCCTTGGCAATACAATTTCCTGCTTATTAAATTTAGATTTTGTAAAACCAAAAGATGAAGTAAGCAAGTGCAATAGATAACGGGATTATCGCACTACTCTGTCAATCGACACATTAAATTCTCGAACTCCGCAATTTTTTTGCAGTCAACTGCAAATAGATTTACTATACAGAAGCTTTGGAAATTAATTGGACATTTTGTTGCTGGTGGCGCCCAATTTTATCCTCAGTCAGGAATGATCAGGTGGGTCCCAGGGATGATAGGCCACAGGGTGGGAATAACGAATCAGCTGGTGGGTGTACAATTTGCTGAGCTCAATGCCATGTTTGAGGCATCCAACCGTGACCCGCAGAAGCTCATTCAGGTGAACAGAATGCACAGAGCACGACAGCTCCCCATCAGGACCATGGTAGGCAATGGCTTCAATTAGGTCAGGTAAGTGAATATACGGGATCCCCGTCAGAAGGATAGCGGAGAGTGGCACACAGTGTTGAAATTCCCAGGTGTTGTGACGCAGAGCGGTAGGGTGTGGGGTGCCACCTGCAGTTCTCCCCTTACCACGCTTTCCCATCTCGGTCATGCTGTTGTGGGAGGTGCTGAGCAATTGCCTGGGTGAACGTGTAGGCCAGAGGACAGGTTGGCCTGGGTTCCACTAATGCCACTTGGTAGTGGCTAGGAAGAAAGAAAAAAGAAAGGCTTGCATTTATATAGCACCTTTCATGACCACCGGACGTCTTAAAGCACTTTACAGCCAATGGAGTACTTTTGGAGTGTAGTCGCTGTTGTAATGTAGGAAACGCGGCAGCCAATTTGCGCACAGCAAGCTCCCACAAACAGCAGTGTGATAATGACCAGATAATCTGTTGTTGTTATATTGATTGAGGGATAAATATTGTCCAGGACACCGGGGATAACTCCCCTGCTCTTCTTCAAAATAGTGCCGTGGGATCTTTTATGGCAGCAGACGGGGCCTCGGTTTAATGCCTCATCCAAAAGATGGCACCTCCAACAGTGCAGCACTCCCTCAGCATTGCACTGGAGTGTCAGCCTAGACTTTTGTGCTCAAGTCCCTGGAGTGGGAATTGAACTCACAACCTTTTGACTCAAAGGTAAGCGTGCTACCCACTGAGCCACAGAGCCTAATTGTTGTAACAAAGCATATCCTGAGGTGAAGAGCGGCTTTCATTGAGGAACGGTTGTAGATTGGCAAGCTGTTTGTAAATCCCCAGCTCCTTCCCATGGGGGGAAGGCTAGTATTCAGGTCAGGAGAAACCAGCAGGAAATGACTAACTTGCTTTCTCTCTTTTATTTTTACACCTGTTTTAAGATGCTACTTGTTCTTTGGTACATTCCCCATCTCGCCACCATTTGTTGCTGTTTACGCCAGAAGCAATTAAGAGTGAATGTTTCACAGGTACTGTATGCATGACACTTTCAATTGAGACTGATATGCTAGATTTTCACACATGCGGATTTTATGGAAACGATGGCAGGGAGAGAGAAAATGTTTCATCAGCCAGTACACTTAGTGAGCTCAGGGCCAGTGCAGATACAATCTGAATTAACTGCTGCTGTTTAGCAAACAACTCAGGCTGTAGTCATTAATTAACCAGCTCATTAATCAGGCCATTCAAAATTAATGGAATGATTTTGATTATAAAATTTATTAACCTAATCTCCAGCTTGCAATACAATCAAGGGCCGATCTAATGCCTCTCGCACTGTTCTATTTATAATAGCGCTATATTAAAGTAATTATTTGCATCATAATGATTCAGGGTGGTTCAAAAAAGCAGTTGTATGAAAAAAAAGCCATAACTGGAGAAGCAACCGAATTGAAGAGCAGGATTAGCTGGAAGTAATCTCAAGGTTTCACCCCAGCAAGGAGCTGGACCACTTAGAGAGAGAGAGATCCATAAGCAATGGTTCTCAAACCTTCTCAAAGTTTCTTTAAGCCCTATTCTAGCCCTTTCCAAATAAATAGTAAGTCTCTGTCAAGCAATTCCACTGAACTACCCTTTTCCTGGCAGTCGATTCTGGGACATTTCAAAGTTAAATTGATCCCAGCATAATGTTATTAGCTAATAATGGATATCAACATGTCCATTAATACTCCATTACTGCTCCAAAACTGCTCCATTATTGCTCCAATATGGCTCCATTACTGCTCCATTACTGCTCCATTATTACTTCATTATTGCTCTATTACTGCTCCAATGTCAGTGTTTGGAATGCTGGCCTTCCCTTATAAACAAGCTTGACAATTGAATGTAATATAAAACATCCCACTCATGTCGATGTAGCCTTTGAAGCTATTGTAACTACATTACTATAGTGAAATCAGCAGTGGATGGTGGGCTTTAATCAGTACAATGGAAAGTGAAAATTGAGATCCCAATACACCCTGGAAGATTGTTATCCTTGTGGAATAATCCGTTTGCTAATTTAATTCTTAACAAAAGCCTGGGCATGTTGAAACATTGAACCTGATTAGAACACACATTCTACTGGTTAGATTCTCGTTTGGTACAGCAAAAATCATTTAAAAAAAGTACTGATAGACTTCAGGCTAACTCTCTTCATCATCTATCATAGTTCAGTAGTTTCTGTTTCTGTCCTTTTTCTCACCTCATCAAAGTCCATCTTGTCTGGCTGTTTGGGAGGTACGGAAATGTGTATGGAAGGCTCCATGGGAGGATGGTCAACTGGAAAATAAAGATACAATTAACAGCGTGCACATTCAACCACGGTTTATATAATGACAATATTGCCAAGCAAACTCAGTGCATCCTTTTTTTAATGATTGGTGATTCTTTTTGACTTTGAGTTGACAGAAAATACAATTAAGGAAATGAGCTGAACATACGAGGACACTGCAGCGAGTTAGAAGGCAGATGAATTGAAATGATGGATGAATGATTTATCAAAGCTACCTCAACCCTGGGATGTGGTTTTGTTATAGTACATAATATATACAAACTTATTTATCTTGGTTGGCAGTTTTCCCCCATCTTTATGCCAATGGGGACACCTTGGGCAACAGTGATGGACAGATAAACATTATGTAATCGAATCATGTGACTTGGCCAGATATGACATTGAAAGAAAGAAAGACTTGGATTTATATAGTGCCTTTCACGACCACCAGATGTCTCAAAGTGCTTCACAGCCAATGAAGTACTTTTTAGAGTGTAGTCACTATTGTAATGTGGGAAACACGGCAGCCAATTTACACACCAGCAAACTCCCACAAACAGCAATGTGATGGTGACCAGATAATCTGTTTTTTTGTTAATGTTGATTGAGAGATAAATATTGGCCAGGACACCAGGGATAACTCCTCTGCTCTTCTTCAAAATAGTGCCATGTGATCTTTTATGTCCACTTGCGAGAGAAGACAGGGCCTCAGTTTAACATCTCATCCAAAACACAGCACCTCCAACAGTGCAGCACTCCCTCAGCCTAGATTTATGTGCTCAAGTTCCTGGAGTGGGACTTGAACCCACAACCTACTGGCTTAAAGGCCAATGTGCTACTCACTGAGCCACAGTACATGATTTGAACAGTTGATGGAATTGAGATTTACTTTCACTGCAAGTTTGAGTTAATAACATAACTTGGACACACTGCAAAGGATAATGGATATAGGTGGAAATGACAGCATGGCAGCAACTTCATCGAGTTGTGTCATAAACATGCTCAATTGATCGAGAAACTGATATGAACCATGGTGAAATGGAATTACACAGTGCATCTTGTGTTACTATAAATATATACAAAACATTTCACTGGGTGATTTCATTCCATTTGTGTTACCAGCTGCTGTCAGCTCGGGCATCAAATGAAAATGAAGATTGGGCTGATGACACATGACAAGTTCATACTCAAAGATTCATGAGTGATAACACTACTACTTTATAAAGAAATTCGAATGACAGTATATAAGGTAGAGAAAGGGGAGGAGGGGGGTCAGATGACATCATAAAACAAAACAGATGATCTGGTCAATATCACACTCTGTTTGTGGGATCTTGCTGTGTGCAAATTGGCTGTCACATTTCCTACATGACAACAGTGATTACACTTCAAAAATACTTCACTGGCTGTAAAATGTTTTGGAATGTCCTGAGGTCATGAAGGACGCTATACAACTGATGGTATGCAGACTTCCACAGCATATTTGTTAGGGGTATTGATCAGAGGTCGCTGTTCTGTACAGATCAATATCGACCTAATCCTTACTGGGGAATTTTCCCTTCTGTCCTTCATTTTTAATCATACTTTTTATTTCCACTTCGTGCCTCCCCACATTAGCACAAATGTTAGTCTGCTGCATTTTGTGAAGATGTCCATGTTACAAACCCCTGTTTGTGCTGGCTCCTGGAAAATCAGCTGGTTTCGGATCAATAATCCTCCCTCCCCCCTCACCACCAAAAACAGATCAACTGGTCATTGGTTCATTTCTGTGTGTGTGGCCTTGCTGTGTTCTCTGCCTACCCTTTGCATTAGGTCGCTAACTATATATCCTGCAGGGAGAAAGGGCTCACTGGCCTAAAAAACATAAGAAAGTGCAGAAACATGTTAAAGACAACTGGAAAATGTACCCAAATCAATCTGTCAAAAAATCCAGCGATAAATGTTTTTTTAATTCATTCCTGGGATATGGCGTCGCTGGCAAGGCCAGCATTTATTGCCCATCCCTAATTGCGCTTGAGAAGGTGGTGGTGAATCACCTTCTTGAACCACTGCAGTCCTTGTGGTGAAGGAACTCTCACAGTGCTGTTAAGGAGGGAGTTCCAGGATTTTGACCCAGTGACGATGAAGGAACGATGAAATACTTCCGAGTCAGGATGATGTGTGACTGGGAGGTGATGCTGCTCCCATGCGCCTGCTGCCCTTGTCCTTCTAGGTGATAGAGGTCAAAGGTTTGGGAGGTGCTACCGAAGAAGCCTCGGTGCATCATCAAAGCTCACTTCCTCCTTCAATAAATGATTGACAAGTTCATATCCCACTGCACTCCCATTGAAACTACTTCTTTTCGCATGTCATATGCTATTGAAATCCAATGGAATAAAAAGGAATTTAACTTAGTCAGTTGCCTTGAAACAGTAGCCTTGATCGCAAGTTTGATCCAGTTGTATGTTGTTTTTCTTTTGTGCTATCAACTTATTTCGGGCTGTGTAAGCTTATTTCAAGCCATTCATCAGAATGTCCATATCATTAGGTAGGCATGCATTATGGGGAAATTCTCTCAACATTATGTTGCTGAGAATGGTAAAAGCACTGCCGCTTAAACTGGGGACAATTTGTTGAAGTGGTCTTTGTAACTTATCTGGGAATCCTGCAATGTTCCCCAGAGAAAGGGAGTGAATCACATCGGCCAAAGTAGGAATAAACAGGTAGAAGTGCTTGAAACAAAAGTCATCAGCAGCTTCACTTCAATATAGTTGACCGATTGCAGTCCACAGTCTTAATTCAAAGTTGCTGAATTTAAAGATCATATGGTTTTGGGTGGGGTGGAGTGCACATGTTGTGATACATAAGGTATCGTAATTGTGTGGGACAGGGTCGATGGACCTGATGGTCTTTACCTGTCCGTCATTGTTCGTGTGTACGTAACTTATCTGATAATTCCACTTGTGCTGGAGTCCAAAACTAGGGGTCATAAATATAAGATAGTCACTAATAAGTCCAATAAAGAATTAAGGAGAAACATCTTTACCCAGAGAGTGCTTAAAATAAGGAACTTGCTATCACAAGGAGTAGTTGAGGCAAATAACAGAGATGCTTTTGAGGGGAAGCTAGATAAGCACAGGAGGGAGAAAGGAATAGAAGTAATGCTGATAGGGTTAAATGAAGAAGACGTGTGGAGCATAAACACCTGCACAGACAAGTTGGATCAAATGGCCTGTTTCTGTGCTGTAAATTATATGTAATTCACTAAATTCTCACTTTGCTTAAGTCAAGTGATCGCTGTTTTAGCATTAAAAAAAGACTTCAAATTATCAGAAATAGACTGCACTGTGGCTCTTTGTGATGGGTGTGAGTAGGTCTGTTTGGGTTGTTTTTCTACAACCTTATAATGCCATGCAATAGAGCCAGTCCTAAGGAGCACAATAGTGTCCTGTTTCATTCATGCCAATGGGGATAATATTGAGCCCAGTGCCACTCGGGCAGCTATAGGCCCCCTTCCTCCCTCCACCACCAACACCACCTCCCCGCACCCAGTCAAGAAGGAAACCTCCTAATCAAAAATGGGCTTCCTATTCAGATTAAAATTTTGCATGGGTAAATTTTGGAATGAAAATTTGGCAGAGAGAAGCAGTTCTTGTCCTGCAGTGCCGACCAAACAGGGAACGTTTCAAGCAACCCAGGGAGATCGGCAATGTCACGTTTGTCATAAACACTTGCTTTTAGGTGCAGGAAAAGTCCACGATCCTTCCAATGTCACATGGCCCTTGCACTACAGAAACATTCCCAATTCCCCCTCTAGTATTCGGATGAATACATGACAAATAGGAAGACACAACTTGTTACCAAACGTATCCCATGGTACTTTATTGCCTATCATTGCTTGGCTGTAATGCGGTCCACTATGGTCGAATATGTTTCAGCACAGCCAAGGGCCAAATAGCTTATCGAAACCCACTGTCGAGGCTCACACAAGAATAATGGCCACTTCAACAAGGTACCAGAGGGAAACTCAAGGAACCACACTCAAGGCGTCAATGCATTCAAGGTCAGAGGGGAGCAGAGAAAGTTGGTATGAAAAAGAACAAAAGGCATTTGTAATGTATACACCTTGAATATGCTCACAAGTTTGTAGAGCTGTTGAGTTGGGAGTGGCTTAGCCAGTCACGTGATGTTTACAAGACTCAATAAAACCCCAGCCAGTTGGGTTTGGGGGATCCACGATTAGGCAGGTGGTTATGATGGATCAACTGGTAATGTGTAGTGTGATTGTTAAACCTTTTGTTAATAAACCAATTAATTCTTAATAGCAATGTGTTGCTATGAATTCTTAAGCAAAGAACCCATGAAGCAAATACATTACAGTATTAAAATCCAGCCTGGAGGAAACATGGTGTGAAAGCATGATCACAAACGTACACTTAGCACTTTAAACGCTACCATCTCATCAATCAGCAGTAATTACTAAGATGTGCTAAAAACTGCTGTAAATGTGAAATCTGAGCTCCTCTGGTGTTATATTATGGGTTTGCTACATTTTGAATTATTTATTTGCAGCTTCTAAGGTGGAGATTTTTTAAAAATGTGTTTGCTGCTAAACCTTCATTTCGATTTCCAGCCCTGAGCAAAGTCCTCAGGGATTCTTAACGGCCAAGCTAACAGCAAAGGGTTACAGATTCCTCAATAAATCGTGAAGTTGATGAGCCACTACCCTGCCCCCAGTAGCTCAGTGAGTAAAAGGTCTCAGGTTGTACTGCGCCATTCAGACCACGGAGCCCCCGGGGTTTGATCCCTGTCTTCTACTGAGTTACCCAACCTCAGCCATTGGGAGTGTGAGTGCTATAATTGGCCTCAACAGCCCCAAGCTACAGAGTGGGAAAAGTGGCACTTGCTGTGCATAGTTACCACTGGTGAAATTGTGCACGTGTGGATAACTGGTTGAGGGCAGATACGGAATTAGCTCCGATACACCCGCCCCCCCCCCCCCCCCCCCCGCGGCAGAACAGTCCAAGAACTCCATTTTCGAGGTCGTTACTGCCTCGTTCGTGCCTAGTCTGCTGAGTTAAAATCGCTCTCAGTGTTACTCTCCCATGAAGGGAGTCAACTGGAAACGCACCGAATGATTTGTGCCCTTGTTGCGTCGGTAGAAATTATCGCACAACAGCACAATATTCATTGGTAGAGGAACGCTGAAGTAAATTGCTAGCAAATTGCACTCATTTTTTTCTTTGAACTCCAGCCCCTACAAGTCAAGTATACTGCTCGCTCTCTGTTTCTCCCACCATTCGACAAGGTCAAGATGCCTGAAGGGATGTCAGTGTCGGGACTTCGTGAATTTGCAGCTGTTTTGCTCCCAGTTCCTTTGCTATCAGTTCACTGAGTTTTATGGACATGATTCTCTTCACGGTCTTAGCGGCAGGTGAGCAGACCCATCTGTCATTATTTCCCCACTCCCCGAAGGTTAATTAACTTGAAGTCAACTGGACACCTGGGCACGTTAAACAGTTTTCACATTTTTCAGCATTTTCCAGCCAGAGTGATGCCTTCAAACTTAAATTTTAAATCTACATCAGCTAGTACTGTGATTTTTTTTTTTAAACGACTATTGAATGAATAAATTGCACTTTGTATCTCAAAGGGTTATTGAGTTTAGCTTTCACATTAGATAGCGAGAGAGAAACTATTTCCGCTGCTTGGGGAGTCTAGGATCAGGGGGCATAGTCTGAAAATTAGAGTTCTGGCCTTTCAGGAGAGAAATTAGGAAAAACTTCTACACTCAAAAGGTGGTAGAAGTTTGGAACTCTCTGCCACAAATGGCAATCAATTGTTAATTTTAAATCTGAGATTGCTAGATTTTTGTGAACTAAAGGGCAAAGGTGGAGTTAGGTCGCACATCATCATCATCATCATAGGCAGTCCCTCGGGGTGGAGGATGACTTGCATCCACACTAAAAATGAGTACTCAGGTGACTGATGAACTCATTTTAAATGGTGGAACATGCCTGTGTATGAATTCTTTTAACGTGGGGTGGCCATTGCACAGCAGCCACCACATGAGCTTGACGGAGCACGGTCTTGGTCCCGTGGCAAGGGGATCCAAGACGATTGGAGACCAGGCTCCACCGCATGTGCCAATACATACACACAAGCTCAAACATACCCCTACTGTCCTCCTTACTTCCTCATTCCCACAGGACCTCTCTCTACATGGAATTCATAGTATGCAATGTGAGCCTCACAGCCTCGCTATTGGCCTGTGCTGCACCTTCCCTTGCTCTTGTCCACGCTGCTCCACCTCTGGGCTCCGATCTCTCCGCTCTTCCGTGCCTCGTCCGATTTCGACTCTACTTCCGATCTCCGGTCCTCGCCGGTCCCGACCTCTGCACCGCGCCGGTCCTGACCTCCGCTCCTCGCTGCTTCCGACATCCGCTCCTCGCTGCTTCCGACATCCGCTCCTCGTCGATCCCTCCCTCAGCTTCTCGCCGGTCCCGACCTCCACGTTGTTGGTCACAGATCAGCCATGATCTCATTAAATGGCGGAACAGGCTCGAAGGGCTGAATGGCCTACTCCTCTTACTATGTTCCTACCACTATTATTTTTTGTGACTACGTCTATCCTCCTGAACTTAAATTACTGTCTACTAGGCCAGTTAAACTTCACAGTTTTATATTGGTGGAAAGTGGTTTTAATTTTTGTTCAAAATCTTCCACATTTTTCTACGATGGTAAATGATACCTGGGGGTGGGCAAATCAGTTTACTGTAAAATCTCACATCCTGATCTACCGCTCCCCAACCTCTTCTGCACTGTTTTCACATGGCATGGGATAGTGATGCTAACTTTCGGCGTCATGTGCCATCAATTCAGATCCAGGCTACATTTATACCTGAAGTGCAACGTTAGTGTGACGCCAGACCACTTAGTATCGGCATGATCGTGGCAGTGTGAATATACCTTTAGAAATTATAATTCAACCTTCATAGGAAAATAAATAATTCTAAGCAATAATGTGTAACAAAAGCTGCAACTTAAACTGATAGTCAGCATATCGGGTTCCTTCATTATGTAGACGGTGCTACATAAATGTAAGTTGTTTTATATACCAATGAAAAGGGTATTAATTTAAATTAGCTAGGACAACTGAAGCTTTCACAACTGAGATCGATAGAATTGTGTTAGACAAGGGTATCCAGGTGTATGTAGCTAAGGCAGCTAAGAGGATTTGAGGTACAGAACCGTGGGGATCTAATTGAATGGTGCAGCAGGCTCGAGGGGTTGAATGGCCTACACCTGTTCCTGTGTTCCCAAATCTACATTTGGGTTTAGGCCTTGAACTAATACATAGAATTATAGAATTTCACAGCACAGAAACAGGACATTCGGCCCAACTAGTCTATGCCAGTGTTTATGCTCCACACGAGCCGCCTCCCACCCTACTTCATCTCATGCCATCAACATATCCTTCCATTCCTTTCTCCCTCATGTACTTATCAAGCATTTATACATCTATACTTATCACCTCAACCATGTAACCAGTCTCTGAGTAAAGAAATTTGTCCTGAATTCCTTATTGGATGTATTAGTGACCATCTTTTATTTATGACCCTTAGTTTTCGATTGTTCCACAAGTGGGAACATGTTCCCTACAACTACCCTCCCAAACACGTTCATAATGTTAGACCTCTATCAGGTCACCTCTTAATTTTGTCTTAGCTAGAGAAAAGAGCTCCATCCTGCTCAGTCTTTCCTGATAGGTATAACCTCTCAAGTTCTGGGATCATCCTTGTAAATCCTTTTTGTACCTTCTCCAGTGCTTTTATAGCCCTTTTGTAATATGGAGACCAGAACTGTACACAATACTCGAAGTGTGGTCTAATCAAGGTTCTGTACAAATTTAACATCACTTTTCTGTTTTTGAATTCTATTACTCTGGAATAGAGGGACAACACAGGTGCATCCGTCCACAATGTGCTGTGATTGTAATTCTCATTTTCTTACTCTCACTTTAAGCTGAGGACCTTGTCCCCATGTCACGCTATATTGCACAAAGCTCTGGTTCCCAATCTCCTGCTGTGGCACAGCACTGTTACCGCACCCTGCAACTGTTTCATTTAATGGATGAAGGAAGGTAGGTGAAGAAATAACCAGGCGCTCTAGCCGTTTCTCTAATAATAAGCCAGCGGTCTGCATCTCGCCTGAGTTTTTGCGATGTCTTTTTCTGAAAAGTCCCACAGTACTTGGATTATTTAAACAGTGTTTGTTAGAAAACTTCTCATGGCAGTTAAGAGTTTTATTCGTGCCTGTCAGTAAACTTACTCATTCTTTCAAGCAGCACATGAACAAAGCTTTCAATATCCTCTTCCAAGGACTGCTGGGCCTTTAGAGGTACTGGGAGGTAGCCGTAATGCTCTCTGTTGCATATGTGCATCCGAATGTCTAAAACAACACAGAAAATAAAAGTTATTCGGCATTGGGTTCTGTTAGAAGCATGGACTTCTTGTTTAAAAAAAACTGTTCCCAGAATGTGGGTGACAAAGACTAGGCTGTATTTATTGCCCATGCCGAGTTGCCCTGAGAAGATTCTACCTGAACCATTGCAGCACTCGTGGTGATGGTGCTCCCACAATGGTGTTAGGTCACGAATCCCTGGACACGGATCTTGGTGTGTATAGCCCCACCTCGTGGACTACTGTGGTAATGCAACTGCTGATGTTTAGACAATAAAAGCATCATGTGACTGGGTCACATGACCGGTTCCTTAGAGCCATCTTGTGTGTAGTGTGTGCATGTGAATATACTACAATGTGCAGTGACGCCTTCCTAACTAAGACAACATGGAAGTAAGATCACCGATGTTGCACTCCGTGCTCAATGGAAGTGGTGCTTCATAAGGCAGTGGTCAAAGAATTGCTACTATCCCAGACCCATGCATCTTTTGTTGAATTTAATTGATAGATGGAGGCACAACCTAATCAAGGTGTCCCTCCAATAGGAAACCATACTAGTGGCCTGATTTTATAAAAAAAAAAGGAATGCCCATCCTTACAACATATAATACATCTCTGGCACAATAAACATATAGATAGAAAAATAAATACTTTAATTTATATCATATCTTTCACGTCCTTAGGATGTTCTAAAGCACTTTATAATGAAAAGAATGCTTTTTGGAAATGTAACCACTCTTATAAATGTAGGAAATGTGGCAGACAATTTGTGCACAGCTCCCACAAACAGCAATGGGATAATGACCAAATAATCTGTTTTAAGTGTTGGTTGAGGGATAACTATTGACCACCGGTGGAATCTCCCCTACTCTTCTTCAAAATAGTGCTGGTGGGATCTTTAAAGCCCACCTGAAAGGGCAGATGGGGCCTTGGTCTCATGTTTTGTCCAAAAGAGGGCTCCTCCGACAGTGCAGCACTCCCTCAGTACTGCACTGAAGTGGCAGCTTAAATTTTTGGCACAAGTCTCTGGTGTGGGAATTGAACCTGAAACCTTCTGACTCAGAGGTGACAGTGCTATCCACTGAGCCAAGACTGACACCTGTTGCCAATTATTTTTGCCATATAATTACAGACTAGCTCACTCACATGTCAGCCTGATACTAGTTTACTCTTCAGTAATTCAGAGTTATAGCTCCTAACAGAGATCTGGTCGGCAAACGTTTTTAAAAATGGGCTCTCAATAGTTCTGGTGTAATTGCAAAGTCATTAATTGGCCGTAAAGAACTTTGGGATCCTGAGGACGTAAAAAGTACTATATAAATGCCAGTTCTAACTTTTCTTTCAATCAGTTAAAGTGGGAAGAATGACAGACCACATGGACATGACCACCTCTCCAAGTGCCATTAATGAGCTAGGATGCCCTGATGTACAGTATATCTGCTTGGCCAAGTACTGAGTCTGTTACAAATGGTTGATATGGTTCCAAACCTCTGTTACCCGGCGTGTCACCTTGGAGCCACTTCGACCCCATTTATCTCACCCCACCCATCCCCCCACCCCCCTGGTCCCAAATGAGGATAGTCAATGGTTGTTTATAAGACAACTGAAAAGCATATGTTTGAGGCAGACAGCAGATATTCATAGAATCATAGAAATTTACAGCATGGAAGGAGGCCTTTTCGGCCCATCATGTCCGCGCTGGCTTGGAAGGTCATCACAAGTAACACAGGGAGCCGTGCATCATCGTCATCCTCCTGACCACAGCATGGACACATATTATATTCCATTAAATGATGGCTTCTTCAGTTATAGGTGCAGCTGCTGCTCGTCTCTCTGCAACCCAGCCATGGAAGGCTTCAAACCCCCCGGCGATGTGGCTGCGTATTCTCATACTCGGCTTCCTGGGAACAGCTCCCATGTGTGGCCTTGCCAAGCAGCTGCTGTCCCAAAGCCTCAAAGTGTCCTTGACATCTATATAACAGATGCCTTCAATGTGCTGAAAGGATGAACATAGCTTGCTATATGCCCTGCTCTCTCAGACATCCAATTCCACAGCCATGTATGAGGTTTACTCATCACCAACCACTTAATGCAGATTCTCACAGGAGTATGAGCAACATTTTGTTTGCCCTGAACAGAGGTATTTAACAGGAAGTCACAAATGTGTATAAATATACTATATATTTCAAATGGTTCGATATAATAGGAAAGATTAATAAAGAGATTGTTATTAATAGCTATGAAAGTAATTACGTAATCCTGCCCAGAAGTGAATCAGAATGTGCTTCAATTTGTAAAGAAACAGTTTGTGAATGCTGCTCATATATACTACATTACTTAAAATTAGTTCCAGACATACTCAGAAATTATAGACCAGTAAATTTAACTCAAGTTGCAGCAAATTCCATGCTGAGCGGATAAAGATTTAAGGGTTATAGTGAATAAATCCATTAAAATATTTTCATTGTTTTTAGCTGGAATAAGTTTCTCAGATGCATGAGCAAAAGTATAAATCAAATGAGGGCGAATGGTTTCTATAGATGTGTTGATCAGGCCTCATCTATGGTCCTGGTCACTTAATATGGGAGAAGATTATTGCTCTTCAATAATTAGACGCAAGCAACAAAGATGATTCCAAGTATTGTGAGTTTATGTTGCAAGGCAAAGTTAAGGAAATTAGGTTTGTTTTCAAGAGTAGACTTAGGGATGGGTTAATTATAGAAACCTCGGACCAGCTTGGGAATGCACTGAAGGGCTCCAATTTTCACTGTGCTGGAGAGTACAGGTGCACATAGAAGCATAGAGGGCTACGGCGCAAAAGAAGGCCACTTGGCTCATCGTGGCTGTGCCTGCTCTTTGCTGGAGCAATCCAAAACTAATCCCTATTCTCTCCCCAGAGCTCTGTACATTCCTCTGCTTCAATTTTTTTATCTACTTATCCTTTATACGATGCAATGGTTTTTGTCTCAACTGCTCCCTGTGGCAAAGCAACAACCCTCTGTAAAGAGATTTTTCCCAAGTTCACGCCTCACTCTCAGTGACAATATTACATTGATGATCTTCTCGGCACTGACTCCTCAACTGGAGATACTAGTCTTTCACTATTGACCCAATCAAAACCCTCCATAATTTAAAAACAGCCTTCAGTATATAAAGTGAGACACACTGCTTTACACTCACAGCTACTTTTTCCTCGAAAAATAGCAAGCAAGAAAAATACACCTATTGTCTGGACAATCTAACAACAACAACTGGTATTTATATAGCCCCTTTAACATAGTAAAATGTCCCAAGGTGCTTCACAGGAGTGTTTTAAGACAAAACAAATAAATTTGACACTGAACCACATAAGAAGAAATGAGGGCAGCTGACCAAAAGCTTGGTCAAAGAGGTAGCTTTTAAAGTGCATCCTAAAGGAGGTAGAGAGACGGAGAGGTTTAAGGAGGGAGTTCCAGAGCTTGGGGCCCAGGCAGCTGAAGGCAAGAAAACAGGCAGGAAAGATATACAGCCACCGACTTGTACAAATAGATCAACAGAACGAGTTGGAAATATGCAACAGCTCAGTTACCATCTGTAGAGAGAAAAGAAGAGTTAATGTTTCATAGCGAGAGAGTACCCTTCATCACAACCGAAAACTAAAATATGGGCAAGCATTTTAGTAAAATTGGGGAAAAAAAACAAGAGGAAAAGTGGAGGGGGAGAAACAATAGATGTACAATCACAGCGAGGGAGTCACAGTACCTGAATACTAGCGCCAGATATCTCGAACATCCCTGCTCCAAAACTACAGCAACACAATATTCCCATTTTGTACAACTTGACCCTCAGGCCATTATGTTAAAGAGATTGTATTTTCACTTGCGGGTGTTTTTTGGGCAGCTTTCATTTTCTTGGGAAAGGGGGTGGAGCGTCCCCTCAAATGGGCAGTACAGGGTCTGCACCTGTGCATTCCCAGCCCTCTCACCTCAAAATCCTCCCAGTATGATCAGGCAGCCACCCAATTCCAGTGACGTCCCATGAAGAACATTTTCAGTGTTTAATTTTAAACAGACATTGAAAGAAAAAAACGCATTAAAAAGGTTGGCACTGCAGCCAAGTCTAAGCCACCATGGAGAATAAATTTAATGCAGTGGCTAACATGCGGATTCCTAATCATGTTTTCAAATCAAATTGTTTCTGTCTGTTCTGCCAATGTTTTATTCTTCCCCTCCCTCTCCCCCAAACAAAATTTAAAAAAAAGAAAGACTTGCATTTATATAGCGCCTTTCACGACCTCAAGACGTCCCAAAGCGCTTTACAGCCAATGTGGTACTTTTGAAGTGTCACTGTTGTAATGTAGGAAACGTGGCAGCCAATTCGCACACAGCAAGCTCCGACAAACAGCAATGACTAGATCATCTGTTTTTGTTATGTTGATTGAGGGATAAATATTGGCCAGGACACCGGGGATAACTCCCCTGCTCTTCTTCAAAATAGTGCCGTGGGATATTTTACGTCTACCTGAGAGAACAGACGGGGCCTCGGTTTAATGTCTCATCTGAAAGACGGCACCTCCAACAGTGCAGCACTCCCTCAGCACTGCATTGGAGTGTCAGCCTAGATTTATGTGCTCAAGTTCCTGGAGTGGGACTTGAACCCACAAACCTCCTGACTCAGACACTCCCCCAAAACTCCCAATCATGGAACAATGGCTGTTTAATATCTGGGTGTGAGGAATTAAGATTCAATAACGACAGTGTGGAATAGCATTCAAATGTGAAAGTACTGTATTGGACAAAGGTGCATCTCAAACTAGAAGCTGGAGTATACCTTTACTACGAAGTTCTCCGCCACTGGGGGTTTTCTCCGTGTCATTGTCTGGGATTGTTGTGGACTAATTGATAGAGACTGATTGCTATGATTCATCAACAACTCCATTATCATTGTACCATGCGACGACCAAGACAGAATCACAGAATCATAGAAGTCTATAGCACAGAAGGAGGCCATTCAGCCCATCGTGTCTGTGCCGGTAAAAGGATGGTAGAAGATGAACTAGATGGACCTTGTTCTTTTTTGTCTAGTAACTCCTATGTTCCTAAATGCCTCTACTCTGTTTCGTAAGTAAGTGCAGCAGCATCATCTAGTGGCTGCACAGTCTTTACCTTTAGTTTAAAAAATACATTTTGGAGCGACCAGCATCAAACAGGAAGAAAAAAGGAGATTGAAATTTATGCAGACCTATATATTGTACTGGAGTAAACACCTCTGAACTTTCACTTTCCACCTATTGCCAGAGGTAGAAAAGCACAACTATGTTCCTCAATGTAAAAGCTGATTATATATTCCGTATTCGCTCATTTATTGCTCAGCTGCAGAAGGCGGAGTTGAAATGCAAGTTTGTAAAACTATTACAGACAGTGTGTATAACCAGATTTGTTTAAAGATCATTATGTGTGACATAAACATTGGCAGAGTTGATGTAGTTGGTATCCGACTATTGCCGCGTAACTCAGACTCCACTCTGTTTACTGACTCACTTTACTGGATACATCATTATTCATTGTTGAGTAGAACTTAGAATAACTTTGTTCACGCAAGCGTCAATGTTTAACCACGGGGCAGCAGTGTGCTAACATCAGAGGTCAGTCTATCCATCCGCTCTATTAATTGCCTTCATTTGGTCATGTTTTAATGCTTACCGTCCTTCAGTGGTGCAGAAAGGATTTTTTTTCACGGGGGTGGTTTCAAATAGGAATTTCGCAATGAGGTAAAATAGAAACTTTATCATTTCTTTAAAGCAACGATTCTTGTGGGACATAAGCTCTAAAGCATGAAGTGTTTATATATTGCCAGTTGAATAATAACTTCGCTACTGTTCACCACAATATCCCCCTGAGCTGGTCTAAGTGCAGAACTGACCAGCCCCAGAAGAACATGCCCCCCGGCCAAAAAGTAGGCGCACTCAACGATTCGTTAGGTTTATCTCCGCCCCAATCGGGGCAGTGTTGGGGGGCGGGAAAGGGGTCGGCATCAGTCGGAACGGAGTCAGCGCGTGCCCGACGGGGCGGGAACACGGGCGGCGCGGAAACCCGTTCCTGCCGCACCCGGCCCGGGGGCAATTTAAGGCAGGTCGGCCCATCTGCCTGTCCCCAGTCGGTAAGGCCTATCCTCCTCTTAGAGGCGGTAATGGACCTTGAGGAGGAGGGCAATTTCGGCCCCGCATTTTTCTGTGTTCCATCAAGTCATCTGAAACACTTTCTTTTGAAGGAACGAGTAATCCGATAAAAACAAATCAGAGACATTTCAGGGTGTGTTTGAGCACCCCTCCCCTCCAGCTATTGCCAGACAAATGTCCTGAACTGGAGGGGAGGACAACTGGTTGGTGAATTGTGAATGACCATAGTCAGTGATACAAGCTGTGCTCTTTTCCTCTGTCCGCTGCTGCCAGGGAGCCTCCCTCTAGTGTCCCGACAGAGAATTAAAAAAGGGTTCCGATTGAAGATCACTGACATTGATCATCGGTCTAGGATTCAACCTTGGATCCGCCGGATGGAATCTAATTCTCTACCGCTAGAGTTGTATTATCAGGTTGCTGTTCTAGCATCTATTCTTTGAGGGACTGATGGAGACATTTCAGCAAATCATTCAAGAACAGGACATTCTGGGAAAAGCCAACTGACATTCATTGTGCACTGCATGGCCCAATAAGAAACTTTAAGATGTAGTTAGGATTGGGGGAATGGAATAGAATCAATAGTGATGTAATGTGGAAATAATATATGCATTCAAGCAATAGCAAAGATATTGACGTATTATTAGCACTTAAAATTTACTGATACATAATGGTAAAAATTTGGGAGAGGAATCTTAACTTCACTGTGAGGTATAGATAATTCTTGCTAATGAAATACAAGTTGGTTTTCCACTCCTGTGTTAATCCCTAGCAGAGATAACGGGCGTTGTGCTAAATTTGTGGCACAATGTAATCATGAGAAATAGGAAACAAGGTGAAAGTATCTGCAGGTCTGTGACCTTTTATTTTGTGTTTTCAGTCTTTACTGTGATCTGAGCAAATACAATTTGACATATTCATATTTCTTAGTAAAACAGTTCCGAGGGAAAGACCTTACATTTATATTGCGCTTTTCACAACCGCAGGATGTCCCCCAGCGAATTAAGTATTTCCCGACACTGTTGTAATGTAGGGAAAGCGGCAGCCATTTTGTGCACAGCAAGCTCCCACAAACAGCAATGTGATAAATGACCAGGTCATCGGTTTTAGTGATGTTGTAGTGGTCCAGGTGGGAAGCCAGGCAGATTTTGTCCCTCTCCAGCCCTAAGGGTTGCTGCACCCAACAGCTGCCCACTTGGCAATAGGAGACGCTAAGTTAAGGTGTGCTCATCCATCTTAAGAAATGAAAAAGGAAAAGAAAAGGGAGGAAATCAACACACCTCGCTCATGGGTACCTCATAATGGCTGCCTCGGAGCGATGTAACACAGTACGAGGAGCAGACGGGATGCATGCCCTATTTTGATTGGTGCTTTACATGCAGCGTTCTGGCCATGGAATTAGAGCAACTTAGCTACAAATTAGAGGCAAAAATATCAATTCAGCATTCAGTAAGTATGGCTGCGCTCTTGTGCATCTTGGGAAAAATTGTTGTTGAGGTGGAAATAGCTCAGTGAAGGTGTTATAAGGTCTGGTTCAGCCGAGGAGGAGGTAGAATCAATGACAAGGGAATGGGGTTTATGGTGAGGCCGAAAACCAGATGAGTGAGGGGTTTGGAATGAGAAGAGAAAGATTAAAAGCAAGAGATTTGGGACAGAGAACAGGAGACACTTTTTCCACACATGGTTGTAAGGCTGTGGAATGTACTGCTGGAGTCAGTGATGTGAAGCAGAGACTGTCAACATTTAAAGAACAGATTGGAAAGGTGGTTGAAGGAACAGGGAGATAAAAAGGGATATGGGAAACAGGGAAGGCATTTGAGATTATGGGCTAGAAATTGTGTG
This sequence comes from Pristiophorus japonicus, assembly GCF_044704955.1. Classification (NCBI taxonomy): domain Eukaryota; kingdom Metazoa; phylum Chordata; class Chondrichthyes; family Pristiophoridae; genus Pristiophorus; species Pristiophorus japonicus. The sequence goes on from NC_091984.1 coordinate 123,518,251, forward strand.
GCGGCCCGTTTGGGGCGATAACTTTTGAGGGGGCGCACAAGTATCGCCGAGTGAAAAAGATTTGCAGCTGATGGGAACTTCCGCTTTAGCACTCCAAGAGGGAAGTGGAGCATTAAATCAAATCACTTAGAGCGCTAAAGTGAGAGGGACGATAACGGCAATGTTCCGTGCAGCACTGGTGTCTGTACAGGCTCCTTCTCTCCCTTAAAGGGACGGACCAATGCTGGATGGCTGAGTTTTCCTGCAGTCTGTGTTGGGCCAAGACACCTGCGCTACGTCCATAGCAGCCCCAAGCACTCTAAGAGAGCGCAAGGCTGAGCAACCACGGGATCCAAAAAAAGCAAAAAACACCACACCGGTGAGATAAATACATTTTGCCCCACCTGACCACCACTGCCTTTAATTAGCGCGCCCCAAGCGGCCAGCCGAGGGGACAACGCCGCCTGCAGCTGCCGTTGTTGATGTCCGGCGATGCTGCAGGGGGCGGGAGCCAATATTGCATCTAGGGTGGTAACGGGGTGCTGCGCACTGATGACGTCATGATCTCCGGGGCGCAAGAGAGCGAGGAGGGAAATGTTAGTATCAACGCAAAACTGCCAGAGAAGTTCGCGGGCGTTGCCGAATTCGCCGTGCCCGGTCAGTAACTCCTTAATGCCCCGTTACCGTCCCCGCAGGTGCGACCGGGAGGTGCAAAACAGGCCAATTTCCTGCCTGCCCCCCTTGGACTATAGCTTGTGAGGAGGATGAACTCCAACACGGATTGGTTGATTGAAATGGCCTGTTTTCGTGTTGTAGTTTCAATATAATTCTGTGTAAAAAAAAATCATTAAAACCCAACTTTCAACCAAGCTTTTATCTACCTCTCTTAGCCTCTCCATTACTGCCTCTCCACTACTGCCTGTCCCTTTATATCCATTTTATTTTTCCCTCCCTCTGTAAATCACCTTGAGATGTTTTTGTCGGTACAGCTAGTAAATAAATGCAGAATATTCTGTTCCACTGTGTGAGACTGCTCATTAATGGTACAACTATGTACAGTAACATGCTGTGGCATCCACGTCCTCTGTGAATTGAGCCTGGGGCAAACTGAGCTCATTTCATTTAACGTGAAACTATTTTTATGGCAAAATCATATCCATGTAAATGCTAAGTTTTTTTTTAGAATCCGGCTTTTAAAATACCTCTACGAAAGGAATTAAATGGTTATGAATAGTATGTTTCATTTGTTATTCATTATCCTCATTGGCAGTCTATTCTAGCTGGAAGAAACTACTACCTAAATTATTTTAAACTAATTTTAAAATCATGTTCCAGGCTCCTCACAGTCATTGATTATTGCCCGAGAGCAAAAGGGGTGCAGATAATAAGGTCTGACAAGCTGGGTTGGAGCTGAAATTCCACCACATTTTAAATGGCGAAATTGAACAGAAACGGGAGATAAGTCAAAAATGCTATTGAGAACCTGCCAAAACAACAACAACTTGCTTTTATATAGCACCTTTAATGTAGTAAAACATCCCCAGGCGCTTCACAGGAGCATTATCTATCAAAATCTGACACCCGAGCCACAAAAGGAAGTATGACCAAAAGCTTGGTCAAAGAGGTAGATTTTAAAGAACATCTTTAAGGAGGAGTGAGAAATGGAGAAACAGAGAGGTTTAGGTTGGGAATTCAAGAGCTTCGGTCCTAGGCAGCTGAAAGAATGGCGGCCAGTAGAGATAGGGAGGGCCGAGGCCATGGAGCGATTTGAAAACAAGGACTATTGGACCAGGAGCGAGCACAGGGGTGATGGGTGAACGGGACTTGGTGTGAGTTTGGATACGGGCAACAGAGTTTTGGATGAGCTCAATTTTATGGAGGGTGGAAGATGGGAGGCCAGCCAGGAGAGCATTGGAATAGTCAAATCTAGAGGTAACAAAGCTGTGGATGAGCTGAGGCAAAAACGGAGATGGGCGATGTTACAGAGGTGTTGTTGGAGGTGAGGGGGCAGGGGAGAGAGGTTTAAGACGACGGTTTGTAGTGAAGAGAAGCTGGGGTTATCTTTGCATTCCAGGATGATCCTAGAACAGTGAGCAGTTTTGGCAGAGGAGAGCAGAACCCGATAGTGCTTTATGTGGAGATGAGGGCCCTACCAGAGGGAGCGACCAGGGTGCGATTGAGTAATGGTTTTAATGGGGACTACAGCATTAAAGGCGGTGGTGAGGGTGTGATTGAGCAGATCGGTAGCAGCAGAAATGTCGTGGCGAATGTCGGGCCAGAGGCTGGACTGTTGGGAATTTGAAAGTGCCTTTGTAAGTGACTAGAGAGAGATGAACAAAATGGCACTTCCTCGTTTATTAAATGCCCTGGTGACCTTATTACGGTTTTTGAAAAAAAGCTTTGAATTCCTTCAGTTTTATAATGAAGTTCTGCAACTGATCCATAATGGATTCGCACAAAAAAGTGCACTGCACAAAAGTAATAGATTCTCATCTGTAGTTAATCATGTACTATGCCCCTCTGCGATAAATTTTCATTGTGAATTTAAGTATAGCCAGCACGATTGTATTGAGCAAATTCTTAATGACCTCCGATTATTACCATATTATAGACCTATTCCTATGGGAGCATAATGATTTTCTTTGCAACCCCGTCATGATCTAATGAATAGCTGCTGTCGGCGATGGATTAATTATTTTAGTTCTTGGGTACTTACTGGGAATATCAATGCGAAGTGGGAATTAGTCCGTACACTTTTAATGTTGTTTGTTTTATAGGATAGCTACCATCTGAAGGCCTTCGCTATACTTTTAACAAGCAACATGGAAAAAAAGTCTCTCACCTTATGCTAAGTAACAAAACTTATATATACATCCAATGTATCTAAACATGGGACCACAGCAGATGTTTTGCATCCCCAAATGTAAAAACAAAGGTTGACACAAAAATCCAAGGTATTGGACATCACCATTCTCAATCAGGATACGAAAGATCCCAGTCGATCCATCCAGTTACTCACCAAGTCCTCCACCAATATCATACCCTGATCCTCAAGCATGTAACGTCAATTAATTCCGTATCTTAAGCATAGAATCATAGAAATTTACAGCACGGAAGGAGGCCATTGTGTTGCACCAGCCAACAAAGAGCTATCCAGCCTAATCCCACTTTCCAGCTCTTAGTCCGTAGCCCTGCAGGTTACGGCACTTCAAGTGCACATCCAAGTACTTTTTAAATGTGGTGAGGGTTTCTGCCTCTACCACCCTTTCAGGCAGAGCTCCAGACCCCAACCACTCTCTGGGTGAAAACATTTCCCCTCAAATCTCCTCTAAACCTCCTACCAGTTATTTTAAATCTATGCCCCCTGGTTGTTGACCCCTCTGCTAAGGGAAATAGGTCCTTCCTATCCACTCTATCTAGGCCCCTCATAATTTTTTACACCTCTATAAGGTCTCCCCTCAGCCTCCTATGTTCCAAATAAAACAAACCCTGCCTATCCAATCTTCCCTCATAGCTAAAATTGTCCACTCCAGGCAACATCCTCATAAATCTCCTCTGTACCCTCTCTAGTGCAATCACATCTTTCCTGTAATGTGGTGACCAGAACTGCATGCTGTACTCCAGCTGTGGCCTAACTACTGTTTTATACAAGCATAACCCCTCTGCTCTTGTATTCTATGCCTCGGCTAATAAAGACTTTCTTAACCACCTTATCTATCTGGCCTGCTACCTTGTACATGTACAACCATACCAGCATAGTGTACACCCCTGCAACAAAGGCATACAGGATCCTTGGCTTTATAAACAGAGGCATAGAGTACAATAGCAAGGAAGTTATTCTAAATATTTATAAAATACTTGTTAGGCTCCAGCTAGAGTATTCTATTGCAATTCTGGGCACCACAATTTAGGAAGGATATCAAGGCCTTAGCGAGGGTATAGAGGAGAGATTTATTAAAGTGGTACCAGGGATAAGGAACTTCAGTTATGTGGAGAGACTGGAGAAGCTGGGCTTGTTCTCCTTCGAGCAGAGAGGGTTAAGATGAGATTTGATAGAGATGTTCAAAATTTTGAAGGGTTTTGATAAGAGTAAATAAGGAGAAACTGTTTCCAGTGGCACAGATTTAAGGTGGTGCCAAAGAACCAGAGGGGACATGCGGAAACATTTTTTTACGCAGCAAGTTGTTATGATCTGGATGCACTGCCTGAAAGGGTGTTGGAAGTAGTCAGTCGTAACTTTCAAAAGGGAATTGGATAAGCACTTGACGCGGCAACATTTGAAGGGCTATGGGGAAAGAGCGGGGAAGTGGGACTAATTGGATAGCTCTACCAAAGAGCCAGGATGGGCACAATGGTCTGAATGGCCTCCTTCTGTGCTGTATGTCTCTATGATTCTAAATATAATGTGGATAAAGTATACCGTGACTCAACAGCTCTGCGAACTTATGTGCAGCTTGAGGGAGGAGGCGGGGAGGGGAGGGATGTTGAAGCGATTTTTTTAGAGTAGCGTAGCCATTTGGTACCTCTCGGTCAGCCTTTATTCACCTAGCAACAACTGTAAGCAGGAATAAAAACAGAAAATGCTGGAAATCTCAGTGGGTCAGGCAGCATCTGTGGAGAGAAACAGAGTTAATGTTTCGGGTCTGTGACCCTTCGTATATCTTTGAGGCACTTTAAGTAACGATATACAAATCCCCTCCCCCGGTAAAAAATGCCACATGTTTTAAGACAATTTTCTACTTAAAAAGATCCTTTGAATACGAAGGGAATTCTTTAACAGAGATAGTTTGCATACATTATTCATATTTACAAGATAATATAAAATAAAGCATTAACACAACCCTTTATAATATGTGACACAAATTGGTAAGGCAGTAAAGAAGGAAAATTTGTAATACTGTACTGCGAAACCAGTCCTGATATAACACCAAGCATCAGCCTGAAGGTCACATACATTTTTATTATACTTTCATTGACATTCTCCTCAGTAGCATATTACAACTCTGGTTAGTAAAACCTCCATCACCAAGACAGCCCATGTCTACCCCCGTATCATCGACCGTCTCACCCCTGCCTCAGCTCATCCACTGCTGAAACCCACATCCATGTCTTTGTTACCTCCAGACTCGACTGTTCCAGCGTTCTCTTGGCCAGCCTCCCACCTTCCACCCTCCATAAACTTGAGCTCATCCAAAACTTTGCTGCCCATGTCCTAACTCGCACCAAGTCCCGTTCACCCATCACCCCTGTTCTCGCTGACCAATATCGGCACACGGTCCAACAATGCCTCGATTTTATAATTCTCATCCTTTTGTTCAAATCGCTCCACGGCCTCGCCCCTTCCTATCTCAGTAACCTCCTCCAGCTCTACAACCCAGTGAGATCTTTTGGCCTCTTGTGTTTCCATGATTTTCATCGCTCCATCAGTTGCCTAGGGCCGAAGTTCTGGAATTCTCTCCCGAAGCCTCTTCGCCTCTCTATCTCGCTCTCCTCCTTTAAGTCGCTCCTTAAAGCCTACTTATTTTGGCCAAACTTTTGATTACCAGTCCTAATAACGTTCTGTGTCTCGGTATCAGATTTAGCTCGATAACGTTCCTGTGAAACATAGAAACATAGAAAATAGGTGCAGGAGTAGGCCATTTGGCTCCTCAAGCCTGCACCACCATTCAATAAGATCATGGCTGATCATCACCTCAGTACCCCTTTCCTGCTTTCTCTCCATACCCCTTGATCCCTTTAGCCGTAAGGGCCATATCTAACTCCCTCTTGAATATATCCAACGAACTGGCATCAACAACTCTCTGCAGTAGAGAATTCCACAGGTTAACAACTCTCTGTGTGAAGAAGTTCTCCTCATCTCGGTCCTAAATGGCTTACCACTTACCCTTAGACTGTGTCCCCTGGTTCTGGACTTCCCCAACATTGGGAACGTTCTTCCTGCATCTAACCTGTCCAGTCCCGTCAGAATTTTACATGTTTCTATGAGATCCCCTCTCATTCTTCTAAACTCCAGTGAATATAAGCCTAGTCGATCCAGTCTCTCCTCATATATCAGTCCTGCCGTCCCGGGAATCAATCTGGTGAACCTTCGTTGCACTCCCTCAATAGCAAGAATGTCCTTCCTCAGATTAGGAGACATTTCTATTACATTAAAGGCGCTATATAAAGGCAAGTTGTTGTTGGCATGCCACAGGACAATGGCCAGGGAATAAGACATAAAGAGCAGGACGTGTTGGTGGGCAACGTTCTGTCCACTTGTGTACAGTTGTACAGACCACGCAGGGAAGAGCTGTAGTTGGACAGCACTTATCCTGCACTCGATCTGGAATGTATCATTTGATCCAGTCAGTGTCAGTCAGGCTGGAGACAGGCAGGGCATCCATCAAGCTCTGCTTGACTATGCAGAGATACCAATGCATAGTGGCGCTGCATGCATAAACCCTCAGAATTCAGACAACGCACAGCGCTAACACTTGAGTTCAGACAGAAGCTGACTTCAAATGCCACTTATTTCAGCCAATTAGAAACCTAAACACTGCAGGTTGTCATGGTAACATCACTCTGATACATAAAAAGGTATTGAAAATGTGGCAGTTTCCATTGGACCAGTCAGCTCATTGACAGCCCAGAAAACAGGATTGTGGCAGCTGACAGGGGGTGTCAACTCATCCATGTCACAGTAAAGATTAAGCGGTTGAATTTCTACAGCGGTTCTCCCAATCAGCTGGTGAACAAATCTATGGAGAACGCAGGGTAAATGGCGTAAACTTAAACATTCTACCAACAACACCTTCACCAAGATGATGAATGAAATCAAATGAATAGTGAGAGTCCCACCACCTATCCCAGAGGGACTTGGTGGTTACAAGGACTTCATTTGAACTATAACAATTACCAACATCTTACATTTCTTGTTTTAGAACCAATTAATAGTCCAATTTAGAACTTTAACTTTGATCTCCATTCTTCTCAATTTAGCCATCACATTTATGTGAGGGACTTTATAAAATAACATTTGAAAAATTAAGATATGACATGAAAATCCAAGGCTTCACCGCCATTCATTAATTTTTCTAAGTTCAAAAGATTCCAATAATTTTGTTGCAATTATGACATTATTTACTGGGTCGCCAACTCTTGTGGACGTATTCTTGGAGGCTTCATCACAGAATCTCCTGCCTAGGCAAACAGACTTTTTTCCCTCATCTCCAATATTTTTATAATTAATAAACAAAAGTGTTCAAAGAAAATGAAAAGAAAACACATTTTTCTCCTGGGATGCTTGCAGCAGTATCCTGGAGATTAATCCTTAATTCCTGGAGACTCCAGGACATTCCTGGAGGGTTGGCAATCAAAACGTGAGGGTAGAATCTCCGTGGTCTGCGGTCCCTGATGTCCCACCATAACTGCCATTTGTCAATTCCCGGAGTTTCCGCCGATTTTCTGCGGAGGTTACAGCGCGAGTTCGGCAGAACCACATATGTAAGATATCAAGCCTGGTCATTCAACACTAAATCCATAAGTTCTTCCCCTGTGGATTCTTTGCCAGCTGTCCTCCTACTTTCAACATTAATAAGTATCATTTTAAAATGTTGAAGAATGAGTTCAAACTTGTACTGTTTACTTGCTCTTCTCCACGCCCGAGATACAACGTGCTTCAGAACGTTTGTCAGGCATCGGACAATTGATAACATGGTATTGAGAAAATGGAAAATCTTGAGGTTTCATTAACATTTGAATCGAGATGAGATGCGAATCAATCTCTCCGTGAGCTTTACCTTCTATTCAGCGTGGTCTGAATAAGCAGTTTCACAGTAATAATTAACATGCTTTCTGAGATATACCCAAATATAAATTATGCATGACGTTTGAAATTCCCTCCTGTTCCACTCAACTATATTAATCAGCTGCTAGTTGGTCTGTCTACACTTCCAAGTTTCTATTCCCACATGTTTCCTATTAAGAGTTTTCTAAAGATATCAATTAATAACAGCTCAGCCAATATCTGGCTAACTTTGTAACTGGCAGATAAATTATCCAAAGCCATTTCTTGCTTCTTCCCAGTTTTTAATTTTTTTCCTCTCTGTGTCATATTTATTTGGATTCTTGGAATAGTTTTCCAATCTTTGTAAAATCATTCATTGTAAACCTTCGCATTCCGATCACGTTCGGACAATTCACAGCCTTACGGTGCACACCGGCCATAAAGTACGCAGTCTCGTGGCACGCACAAAATGCAACCTCAAGGCGCGTGGCACATGCAACACACAGCTTCACGGCCGCACACATCACATACAAGATGTAGCCGCATGGCTGCACAATACACAGCCTCACAACGCACACAACACCCAAACTGACGGGGCAAAATACGCAGCCTCAGTGCCACACATTACACGTTCAAAGGGGTATGGCTGCACGATACGCAGCCTCACGCTGCAGAGTTGGAATCAGGTCACTTCTCCTTCGAAGAACCGTTTCGTGTTACCTCGTCCAATCATCAACCTCGGTCCACTTTGGCTTAAAATCTTGAAAAATACAATTTTACCTAAAAAAAACCCCCAGCAGAACTGTCATGGTCAGGCTGCGACACGGCTCACCGCCTGTGACCCCCGCCCCACCCTCCCCCCCCCCCCAACTTGCTGGGTCAAACTACCTTCTTATCCAAGACTTCAATTTAGACAAAAGAATAAATAAAACCATGGTGATATGCATCGGCATCACACAGTGCTAACAAAACCTAAAAAAAACCACCAGGACTAGTCTCCACTCAGCCATAGGAGATTTCACCAACAGGACTTGGCTTTAATCGAGACTCCCCTTTCAGAGTGTGGAGTGGACATCATCATCTGGCCCGTTCAGTCTCCCTCCACTGTCTCATCCCCCCAAGCACAACACACGCACACATTCCACCCCAGATAGTTAAAAAAATACTCGGTACAGATTCAGAAACTACAATTTTGTCTGTATGCAGTTTGGTATCAAGTTATTTGTCACAAAATTAATAACCTAACAGTAGGAAATAATCACTAGGCAAAATGAGAGATCAGTCCTTCAGTCTGCAGGAATCAGTGGGGATTCCACGGAGCAGCTCATCAAACTGTGGGAGACTGCGACAGTGTGCTGCAGTTAGGAAATCTACAGATTCACACTCAAGAGAGATACACACACAGATACACAAACCCTCACACTCGGGCACACATGCATACAGACAGAAGTACACTTGCAGCGCACGCGCACACACACATACAGACTGACACAAACACACCAACATACAGACTGACACACACACAGCCACATACAGACTGACACACACACAGCCACATACAGACTGACACATACACATACTCTCCACACACACAACCCACATACAGGCCGACACACACACACCCATACACTCTCCGCAAACACACCCACATACAGATTGACACACACGTCCACAGACTACCTCTTCCTGGTGATGTCTGCTTGTCTAACTAACCAAAGACGTTATTAGTCATGTGGTAGAGGGTAAAAATGACTCAGCTGTCATTGATTTTGCTGGTCCTGCCAATTGTAGGAAAGCTAACTTTACATTGTCTATTAAGGTAAGGGGGGGCGGGGCTGGCGGGGAGTGATGGAGTGGAAGAGGCATTTGCAGAAAAGTCATCCAATCAATGCACGAGTGCTGACACAAAGCTAAACTTTCAATTGTTGCACCAGGATCAAGCAATCCACAAATAAAATGCAATGTATTTTATTATAAAGTTTGGCTCTGCATTCTTCATGTGTGAACTCTGACAGCGAGTGCCCAAAGATTACCCAGTCTCCACTGCGCCATAGCTGAGCCTAATCCACTTCCCACCTGAAGCCCACTGATATTTAAAATTCATTATTGGGATCTGGGTTTCGCTGGCAATGCTGCCATTTATTGCCCATCCGTAATTGCCCTTGAGAAGGTGGTGGTGGGCCTTTTTCTTGAATTGCTGCAGTCCATGAGGTGAAGGTGCTCCCACAGTGGTGTTAGGGAGGAAGTTCCAGGATGTTGACCCAGCGATGATGAAGAAATGGCGATATATGTCCACGGTCAGGACGGTGTGTAACGTGGTGGTGGTGATGTTCCCATACACCTGCTGCCCTTGTCCTTCTAGGTGTTTGCCTCCAAAGCAAGCGCTCTACTCGGAACTCCTAACATGGCAAGCGAGCCCCAGGTAGGCAGAGGAAATGCTTCGAGGACACCCTCAAAGCCTCCTTGATAAAGTACAACATCTCCACTGACACCTGGGAATCCCTGGCCCAAGACCGCCCTAAGTGGAGGAAGAGCATCTGGGAGGGCGCTGAGTACCTCGAGTCTCGTCGCTGAGAGCATGCAGAAACCAAGTACAGAGAGAGAAAGGAGCATGCGGCAAACCAAACACCCCACCCACTCCTTCCTTCAACCACTGTCTGTCCCACCTGTGACAGAGACTGTAATTCCCATATTGGACTGTACAGTCACCTGAAAACTCACTTTTAGAGTGGAAGCAAGTCTTCATCGATTTCAAGGGACTGCCTTTGATGATGATGTCTAGGTGGTAGAGGCCGCGAGTTTGGGGGGTCCTGCCAAAGAAGCCTTGGCAGTTGAGCCATACAGACGAGTAAGGTCCTAGGTTCAACTCCCAATAGTTACTTCAAAAGGATTTCAGTGGCTGTAAAGCACATTGGGCTAGATTTTCCACTTTTACATAGAAACATAGAAATTAGGTGCAGGAGCAGGCCATTCGGCCCTTCGAGCCTGCACCGCCATTCAATAAGATCATGGCTGATCATTCAACCTCAGTAGAACTTTCCTGCTTTCTCTCCATACCCTTTGATCCCTTTGGCCATAAGAGCCATATTTAACTCCCTTTTGAATATATCTAACGAACTGGCCTCAACAACTTTCTGTGGTAGAGAATTCTGAATGAAGAAGTTTCTCCTCATCGCTGTCCTAAATGGCTTACCCCTTATTCTTAGACTGTGACCCCTGGTTCTGGAACTCCCCAGCAACGGGAACATTCTTCCTGCCTCTAACCTGTCCAATCCCATCAGAATTTTATATGTTTCTATGAGATCCCCTCTCATTCTTCTAAACTCCAGTGGATACAAGCCCAGTTGATCCAGTCTTTCCTCATATGTCAGTCCAGCCATCCCGGGAATCAATCTGGTGAACCTTTGCTGTACTCCCTCAATAGCAAGAACGTCCTTCCTCAGATTAGGGGACCAAAACTGAACACAATACTTCAGGTGTGGCCTCACCAAGGCTCTGTACAACTGCAGTAAGACCTCCCTGCTCCTATACTCAAATCCTCTAGCTGTGAAGGCCAACATGCCATTTGCCTTCTTCACCGCCTGCTGTACCTGCATGCCAAACTTCAATGACTGATGTACCATGACACCCAGGTCTCGTTGCACCTCCCCTTTTCCTAATCTGTCGCCATTCAGATAATATTCTGTCTTCCTGTTTTTGCCACCAAAGTGGATAACCTCACATTTATCCACATTATACTGCATTTGCCATGCATTTGCCCACTCACCTAACCTGTCCAAGTTACCATGCAGTCTCTTAGTATCCTCCTCACAGCTCACACCGCCACCCAGCTTAGTGTCATCTGCAAACTTGGAGATATTACATTCAATTCCTTAATTTAAATCATTGATGTATATTGTAAATAGCTGGGGTCCCAGCACTGAATCCTTCGGCACCCCACTGGTCATTGCCTGCCATTCTGAAAAGGACACATTTATTCCGACTCTCTGCTTCCTGTCTGCCAACCAGTTCTCTATCCACGTTAATACATTACCCCTAATACCATGTGCTTTAATTTTGCACACTAATCTCTTATGTGGGACCTTGTAAAAAGCCTTTTGAAAGTCCAAATACATTACATCCACTGGTTCTCCTTTGTCCACTCTACTAGTTACATCCTCAAAAAATTCGAGAAGATTTGTCAAGCATGATTTCCCTTTCATAAATCCATGCTGACTTGGGCCGATCCTGTCACTGCTTTCCAAATGTGCTGCTATTTCATCCTTAATAATTGATTCCCTCCAAATGTGCAAAAATGGGCGTGATTTCTGGCATGGGCGGCATAAATTGGTTTTCAGATCGCCGGCTTCTCGCCCATTCTCAAAGCACCTAGTCTCCATTTTTTAAAATGGGCATTACCACGAGCGATATGAAATGGGCGGTAGCATTACATTTTTTGACCTTCTGCTGTAAAGTGTCGCCGTCCTTAGCAACGGCATGGCAACACTCGATTACGCATGATTCAGGAGGTCAAGGGTCATCATGACATGCGCAGAAGAGGAGACAGAGAGAGAGGTAGCTCAGAGGGACTGAAGGCATGTGTGGCTGCGGTGTGTGCTTGTTTGACTGTTGTGGGAGGCACGAGGGAGATTCAGCAGCAACAAAAAGCCTACAAAGCACCAAGAACATAGTTGGCACTGAGTTTTTGTCCAACAAATAAGATATAACATGGAAGGGATGGTGGAGGCCCTGGAGCTGGTAGCCAGGAACACTGGTGGCCGAGGGCTCCCAGTGGTCCCAGAGCGCCGCACTGCACCCCAAGGTGACGCACCCCCATTGCCAACCACACGAGAGCCAGCAGCAACATCTTGCTTCTGGCTCGGAATACATTCCCACCTCAAGATTTTCCTCTCCCGTATTTGTCCCAGCAGCGGTTCGGCCATCATCCCCCCCCCCCTCCCCCCCACCTCCCCCCGCCAATGAAGCATCGCCTGAGGAGCTCCTCGGCCAGGTGGCTTGGAGTCAGGAGGGGAAGGTGAAGGGGTAGAGGTGGGGGGTTGGGGAGGGGGGGTGCGGATGGATTGGTTTTGACAGAAATACTGATGATTTCAGACAAATGTTCGGTTTAAATGTTTTTTATTTAACAAAACCTTGTTACGCATTGGCTCAGATAGCTGCACCGTTACACACTGGTGATTCCTTAACATCAAAGGGTATAATTACACTTAACTTCAATCAACTTAAACTTTGACTGTCATCAAGGTGATGTCCACCATTGAAGTATCACCTGAACATCCAGCAGTGTGTCAGCCTTGTAAATAACACCAACGTTCTTTCAGGCAAAGCGATCATTAATGAGCTCCTGACATAAGGCTCTTGCAGCTATCATGCCATCACTGGCCCTTTCATGTGGTCTACATGGGGGGCTGGGGCATGGCTTCAGTGTCAGCCTGATTGTCTGGGCCGCTGTCAGTGTCCGTCTCCTCGTCCTCCTCTTCCTCTCTCTGGTGAGGTGGACTGTCAGACTCATCAGGCAATTCTTGTCCCCTCCTGATCATCAAGTTGTGTAGCATGGAGCACACCACCATGAATTGAGCTACCTGCTCAGGGTGGTATTGGAGCTCGCTTCTGAGTGGTCCAGGCATCTAAAGCGCTGCTTCAGCACTCCAATGGTTTTCTCCATGATATTGTGAGTTGCTCGTTGTATCGCCTCTCAGCTTCGGTGTGGGTGTCACGCAGGGGGGTCATCAGCCAGCCAGCTTTGACCTTGTGGCTGATTGTTTAAAACAAGTCAGATACAGTGCTCTCACGCAGGATGTGAGCATCATGGATGCTGCCCGGAAATTGAGCATTCACTGCCAGTATAATTTGATGGTGGATGACAACCAGTTGGACATTCAGGGAGTGGAATCCCTTGCAGTTCCTGAAAACCTCTGCATCCTGAAAAGGTGCCCACATCGCGATGTGCGTACAGTCTATTGCTCCCTGCACCTTGGGAAAGTTTGCAATTCTGGAGAATCCTAGAGCCCTCTCACTCTGTGCCTCCCTGGTTATAGGGAAGCTGATCAAGTCCCTCCTGCATGCGTACAAGGCTTCAGTGACCTGTCTAATACAGCGATGTGTGGCATGCTGAGAAAGTCCGCAAATGTCCCCAGCTGTGGCCTGAAAAGAACCCGAGGTGTAGAACGATGTGCCGCGGTGACTTTGACCTCGACGGACAGTGCAGTGCTGATGGTGCTGACAGGTCTGCCCTTATCAGCTGGCAACCTCAGTGATAACCTCTTTGTGGAAGCGCAGTCGCCGAAGGCAGGTGGTGTCGGGCAAGTCGAGGTAAGAATGCGTCTCCCTGTACTTGCAGGGGGATGTAACGTCTGGTCCTCCTAATCAGTCTGGCATGTCTTACATTGGACACATAATGCCGTGGAGCGTACATTCGGCGATCTTGAGTCTGCTGCATGTACTTGTTCACCAAGAGAAGGTGAGAAAGGATTAAATCAATGCGGAAAGTAATGCTGGGCGATGTTATGGGCGCTGCTTTCGCCCATTCTGATGATTCCGCCCCAAAAAGTGGGCAGGCGGTAATATTTTTTCCCGGCGTTAAGCATGTGGGGAAAGTAACGCTCAGCGATAAGTTTCCGAGAAATGCCTGTCAGTTTCCATTTTGTGGGTAAATGGGCGATATCTGGGCGTTATTTGTCATTTCAGCCCCATTGCAGTAGCTCTCTATTTTTCACCGATTGGTGACAAACAAGGAATGTCCCGATGAAGATACCTATTCAATTCCAATCGGTCACAGTATGGTCAAGATGTTTGTAGAGATGTTCACATCAACTCCAATGACCTGCAGTGTACATCTGAACTCCACCGAGGTTGAAGCTTAGCAGCCTTTTAAAGGATACGACATATGATGTAGAACATGGCGTCCATAACGCTGTGATTAGTTCCGGTTAGTTCCACTTTTTCTGGGCGTAATTTTGTGGGCGATATGTGTGCGAGGTGGTGAAATTGACGATGGGCGATCTCCATGGCCGCTAGTTTCGGTAAATATGCTCTTTACGACAAAAAAAGTGGGTGGGCGGTATTATTGAATCTCGGCATTAAATCAGTGCGGAAATTAACGCTGGGCGATATTATGGGTGTTGATTTTGCCCATTCTGATGATTCCGCCCCAAATAAGTGGCCGGGCGGTAATTTTTTTCCCAGCGTTTAGCATGTGGAGAAAGTAACGCTCGCCAAGAAATGCCCGTCAGTTTCCATTTTGTGGCTAAATGGGCGATATCTGGGCGTTATGTCATTTCAGCAGTAAAATGGGCGTTAAGCATGCAAAAAACGTGAGGGTTCTAGCCCTTTGGGACAAACTGAGGTCATGAAAGGCACTGTATACAAATGCAAGTCTTTCTTTCTTTCTTTATGTCTTAGTTCCAAAGGTAATTGTGACTCTAGAATTAAACTTGACAATCCTGGGTTAAGGAGGTAGAAAATCAGACACTGGGGGTCATTTTAACCTAACTCTCCCGGCAGGAAACAGATGTGAAGAGATCTGCCCGTTTTACACGCCGTGTTCCTGCTTCTTATTACTATTCAGTGATCTCGTCTGGGAAATGCATACTTGTAAGCAACAGGTGAGGGCACGAAAAGGCTCAGCTATGATGTCCCCATAATCTAACAGCGTACTGATGCTCACTGTTTAAGCTTACATCTAATGGATGGCTAACTAGAGTGCATGGAATAGCGCCTCAACAAAGTGTCTGCACCTTCAGAAGAGTCGGGGCGGGGATGGGGGGCATAAGAGGAAGAAATTGGAACAAAATAAATTTGGATCTTCCAAACCACTTCTCTTTGCACTTTACCCCCTCTAGAAGCTCATGATTGTAAATATTACTGGCAAAATAACTACTAAAGCTGCAAGTCAACCAGCTGATGCAATAGTACAATTATTTAGCTGAGACACAGCAAGATGTCTGACAGTCTTACAGAACACAAAGAGAACCATGAGCCACGAGGTAAAATTAATAGATCTTGTTAGCTATCTGGGAAAACAAATTGGCAGTTGCAGAATTTCTACATGTTCATTTTCCACTAACGAAGCAGCTTATTAGGGCAAAAGATAACTGCATGAGGATGTGCGTTCCACGTAAAATATTTATGGCCACTTATGTGTTCCACATTCGTGCCATTTACCATTTAGCATTTGTAAGGAGGAGTCTGACTTCCATGTTTTTATGGAATGTGTGAGGTTACAGCCCCTATTCCATTATTTGAAGGGGCTGCTCCTCGATTTCTGGTTGCACTTCAGTCTCACGCTCCTGATCTTTGGGCACCCAGTGCGAAGGGGAGCGGGCAGGTTGGAGGGCCTCCTCATGGGACTGCTGCTGGACCTGGCCAAGGTGGCCATTAACAGGTCCAGGCAGCGGACGGTCGAGGGGGTCGTTCAACCCGACTGCCTGCCTCTCTTCCGAGGCTACATTCGCGGCAGGGTGTCCCTGGAGATGGAGCACGCAGTGTCCACTGGTACGCTCGCGGCCTTCCATGAGAGATGGATGGCGGAGAGACTGGAGTACATCATTACAACAGGGAACAGCATTTTTATTTGATTTGTTAAGGTTTCCTTTAACGTTTATTTATTAATTTGTGGGTTCTAGTCATTGTGCCCCTTTAACAAGGGAGCACTTGGCCAGAAAAGCCGAGGGCCCAGGGGCAGCTTGGGCCTGCCCACACTGCGATTATGTGTACGCACTAGGTCCGTGCAGCAGAGCTGGTCCTGGTTAACCCTTGCCACTGGATAAAGGCCGAGCTTTGTCAAGCCTGTGTGGTTACTGATGTGCAACGGCCACCACATGTTAAAAAAAATCCACACAGGCATCTTCCATCCCCTCAATTGGAGTTCAGGACTGGAACATCGGGTCCTTCATTGAAATATCTGTGAACTCATCCCTTTTGGTATGGAAGCAAGTCATCCTCGTTCGAGGGACCGCCTATGATGATGACTTGGCTCAAAGTTATAATTTAAAAGAGTTGTAAGGATCCTTTTACTAAAAGCTTAGGATTGGCTAAATGTGACGTCGCAACTGGTGCAAGTTAACGACACTCAAGGCTGCTTTTACCTGGTAATGCCCGAGTGAACAGTTCAACAACAAACATAACCAACCAGGTACGAGTGCTGTCAGGTGCTCTATGATCACTGCTTTGCTGGAAAGTTGCCACTTGCCCGTTAGAGAAAATGTAGGATGAGTAGATTTATCCCACCATGGCGATAATCAAACAGTGATTTCTACACCATGGAAACAATTACCTGCCACTTTGCAGGAAAACGCAAAGACAATGATGTCATCGAATGCCCAGGTGTAGTCCGTGTGGGGAGGATAGAACATCAGGTTTTTCGTGGCTTCTCTACGCAGGTCAATGAGGAACGTTGAATGCACCATGGGAACAGGATAGCAGCCCAAACGCTTCCACTCCCTGATCGGAACGTAATCAGGAGTCCTCTTGTAGTATCCCTGGATGGAAATAGAAAACAAAAATGAACACTGATTGAAAAAAGGAACAAAATGATCGCTACTGAGGTGTAAGGGTGTCATTGTAACTCCTTCACTTGTAATTTCATACTGGCATGGGAATGGAGTGAGTCCCGGAGAAAGCTTGATGTGTCTTAGTCCTTGGGACCGAAATTTAGGCATGCCAGAAACCTGCTGCCCCTATGATTTCTTACCTGTTTTTATCGGTGCATATTCAGGTCTTTGTCGTTTTTTTTCGACAAGACGGAAGTCGGTCATAATGGGGGCAGAAGTGCAACGGTAAGTCCTAGTCAGGGGCGGAAGTTGGGGTGGGACCGAGCCTCTGCCACTGTCACTCAGCGGTGGAGTGGTGATGACGTCAGTGCATGTGTGTGTCACCACATCTCTCCCCTCATTTACAGGAGAGAGAATCGGCAATTCTGTCGGTTCGGCCACTGGGTCACCAGGGAGGGTTTCGGCCGGGCCAGTGGCCTGGAACCCAAGAGGGGGTACCAGGCTGCCTGTTGCCGGCCCTGCTGAACCTGTGTCAATAATTGGCCGGCCGATCAGGAAGTCAGTCAGCAAAAATAAAAAACATGGCGGCCGTGGCATTGCGCCCACCCCTTCAAGGGCCGCTGAGCAGTGGGTGTGAGCTTGTCATACATTAGGTTGCAGGTGTACTCAACATTTTACCATTTGCATAGTGGAAGATGTTGCAAATATTCCTGCCCACTGCATACAGCAACTTTCAGTCCCTTGGAGCAGCAACAGAAAGTGTGAAGCAGGGGTGGTGCTGAGAAGGGTCTTGGGATTGGCACTGATTTTCATCCATGAATGTAGACTGGTCAATACTGCCCCCAAACTGCTGACTGTCCATGGGAAATGGGAGTGTCGGCATGCACGTTATAATAGTAAATCTCGTATTTTGCATATGTCTAACCTCAAAGAGAAAGGATCTGCTGGAAAATGTGAGGAAAGAGGAGCAGTTTTGGTTGTGGCATACCAATAGATCTTGTTCATCTGAAACTTATAATAAACAAAGGTCACAAAATGCTGGATGTGTATGAACCATCTGTGGACTGACTAACTGGCAGAGGACTGACTTTAGTAGGTCAGTAGGAATGGAGGGATTGGAGTAGCACACTGCCCTTTCACTTCGAGAACCTGCATTCAAATCCACCACAGACTGATGGGAGTGAGCGTCTCACTTTGCTGTCATGTGGTTCAAAGTGAAATGAGCTTGTGCCATCTCAACCCAGCTCCTCGTGAGTGAGAGACCATGATTAATTACCGCTACGATTAATAATTGACTTGGAAGGGAGCAAGAGTAGCTGGCGTCAGAAACTAAAGTGTTGGAGAACCAAGGCGGGTGGATGGAGTTAAGGTACAGATCAGCCATGATCTGATTTAATGGCGGAACAGGCTCGGGGTGCTGAATGACCTCCTCCTGTTTCGATGTTCCTAAAATGTGTTATTGGTGCAGTCAAGGGTGCTCTTCCAAGTTGAGGCACATTGTTGGGTCAGGCTAAAGCGAGTTTTCCTTTGCAACTAACCTTCATTGTACTTGAGCAGGAGACATAGATGCTGACCCTAGAGCATGGTTTTCTGGCTGCTGGTTGCCTCATGTACTGGTATAAAATGGATGGCTAGACGAGAAGTGCCACTCTGATGGATGGAACCAGTGGCAGTGGATGCCTACCTCGTTTATGCGGGTGCATCATTTAAGTTTTCATTTGAGGACCGGTGTCTTTCCCAACCACTATTTTCAAAGCTTCTGGCAAGCAGGTGTCCACGTGAAATGGGTGGAAAGAGCTGCTAGACAGCAAGCAGTGCACTGGAAGTCATGGAAAGGACATGGTAATATTAAGGTAAATGTACTTCAACCTATTCTTCAACTGTAATGTATTGTTCCCAAAGTGCTCTACAGCTATTTCAGTACTTTTTTGAAGTGTACTCACAGTTGTAACATGGCAGACAATTTGTGCACAGCAAGCTCCCACAAACAGCAATGTGATAATGACCAGATAATCAGTTTTTTTTGTGATGTTGGTTGAGGGGTAGATATGGTACAGGATACTGGGCAAAAACTCCCTTGCTCATCTTCAAAATAGCGTCAAGGGATCTTTTATGTCCACCTGAGATGGAAGTCGGGCCTCGGTATTGCACTGAAGTAGTACAACCTTGAATTCAGCAGCCAGCATACAGGGGGTCTTGAGAGCTGGGCTGCTCTTGCAAACTCATGCCAGCACTTTTAATTTATTTTTACTTCAACTTACCTGTCTCTCATTCGTCACTTGCCCCTTCACCCTTCGGTTGCTAATGGGTCGAAATACCTTTTGAGGCTCTTCAGGGGTTGCCAGAGTTTTTATTATCCTGTGGCGACCGCCCCTATAATTGCCCAAATTCCTTAAAATTACACTTACACACTATTTCAACTCCCATTACTGGTGTGCTTCCTACATTTGCCCAAATGTGCACCTGACGTACTGACCTATGAAAACAGTTTACTTCCTTTTGAGTCTGTCTAAAACCTGTAATGTATGCACTTGTGAGTATGCTCACAGGTTTGTAGAGCTGTTGCGCTCGTGGCCTTCTGCCAGAGGTGGGCGCCGGAGGGACTGGAGTGCATCATCAGCCCTGGCAACCAAATTTTAATTTTAATTTAATGGTTAAAGTTTAATTTGTTTTAATTTGCCGGTTTTAGTGCACCCCCCCCCCCCCCCCACTTTGAACCAGGGGGCACTTGTATAATTTGTGTTTTGGTGCCCTCAAACTACCCCCCAAATAAACCAAAAAAAACAAGGGGGCACCTGAAAGGTCTTTGGAGTGTGTCCCACCTTTAATCAGGGAGCACTTGAAAGTATTACAACAAAATAGTTGTAGAGCTGTTGAGCTCGTGGCCTTCCGTGAGAGGTGGGCGCCGGAGGGACTGGAGTGCATCATCACCCCCGGCAACCAAATTTTAATTTAATCTTAATGTCAAAATTTTAATTTGTTTAAGTTGTCGGTTTTAGTGCCCCCCCCGCCCTTTAGCCAGGAGGCACTTGTATAATTTGTGTTTTTAGTGCCCTCAAAAAAAAACAAGGGGGCACGTGTTTGAAAGTGTTTCGAGTGTGCCACCCCTTTAACCAGGAGGCATTTGACTAAAGTGCACAACTAAAATAGTTGTAGAGCTGTTGATGCCATCCAGACACACCATGACTTACCATTGTGCCGTCCGGAGGAGGCGGAGGTCCCCAATGGAGGGCTCTCTACAAGGGAGTCCTCCCTCTATTTATTGGGGAGTTGGCCTGGAGCATGTTGCATGGAGCAGTCCCGTGCAATTGTTTTTTAAGTCAGTTCACGGACTCCCAGGCCGCCTGCAACTTCTGAGACCTGGAGGAGTCCGTGCTCCAATGTGTCAAATATGTGAGGTTGCAGCCCCTATTCCATTATTTGAAGGGGCTGCTCTTCAAATTCTGGTTGCCATTTAGTCTCATGCCTCTGATCTTTGGGCGTCCTGTGCGGAGGGGAGTAGGCAGGTCGGAAAGCCTCCTCATGGGACTGCTCTGGGCACGGCCAAGGGGGCCATCAGCTGGCCCAGGCAGCGGGTGGTCAAGGGGGTCATTCAGCCCGACTGCCTGCCTCTCTTCCGCAGTTACATCCGAGCCAGGGTGTCCCTGGAGATGGAGCATGCGGTGTCCACCGTACACTCGAGAAGTGGGCACCGGAGGGACTGGAGTGCATCGTCACCTCCGGCAACTTTAATTTGATTGTTAAAGTTTAAAGTTTAATTTGTTTAATTTGCCGGTTTTAGTGCCCCCGGTTAACAAGGGAGCACTTGATTTATAGATTCACAAAAATTAACTTGATTTAAAGTTTCTACACAAAATAGTTGTAGAGCTGTTGACCTCAGGAGCCGGCATCTCACAACTTAAGCCTCCTCCAGGAAATCCTCTCCGTGCCTTTCAGTTCTGCGCGGAGGGGATTCCTGTACGGGCTGCTCTTGCAAACTCTCCACTTTGCCATCCTTGTCTTCCATCCGGACACGCCATGGTGCACCGTCTTGCCGTCCGGAGGAAGCGGGAGTTCCCAATGGAGAGCGCTCTATGCAGGAGTCCTCCCACTATTTATTGGGGACTTGGCCTGCAGGGTGTTGCATGGAGCAGTCCCGTGCAATTGGTTTTTAAGTCGGTTCACGGACTCACAGGCCGCCTGCAATTTCTGCGGTCTAGAGGAGTCCGTGTTCCACGTATATGTTGAATGTGCGAGGTTGGAGCCCCTCTTCCAATATCTGAGGGGTCTGCTCCTCAAATTCTGGTTGCACTTCAGTCCCACACTTCTAATCTTTGGGCACCCAGTGCGGAGTGGAGCGGGCAGGTCGGAAGGCCTCCTTGTAGGACTGCTCCTGGGCATGGCCAAGGTGGTTATTAACAGGTCCAGGAAACGGGCGGTTGAGGGGGTCGTTCAGCTCGACTGCCTGCCTCTTTTCTGTGGTTACGTTCGCGCTAGGGACTCCCTGGAGATGGAGTACACGGTGTCTACCAGTACGCTCGCGGCCTTCCGCGAGAGGTAGGCGCCGGAGGGACTGGAGTGCATCATTACAGCAGGGAACAGAATTTTAATTTGATTTGTTAAGGTTCATTTGTTGGTTTTGGTGCCCTTACAAAATGGAGCACTTGGTTTAATGTTATAATTAAAATAGTTGTAGAGCTGTTGAGTTTTGAGTGGCTTAGTCAACCATGTGATGTTCACAAGACTCAATAAAACCCCAGCCAGTTGTGTTCAGGAGATCCACGAGTAGACAGATGGTTGTGAGCTCGGTGGATGAACCGGTATTGGGTAGTGTGATTGTTACACCTTTTGCTAATAAACCAACTAGTTCTTAATAGCAATGTGTTGCGATGAATCGCTCAGCAAAGAACCCATGAAGCATTTACATTGCAAAAGCCATAATAACCATTCAGTTCAGTTGACGAAAGTCGAAACACGAATGTCAAGAGTTTGATGAGCATAAAATTCAGTCAAAGGCCTTTTTACAAAAATGTGATGCGACTGCAGTAAATGTAAAGCTGCCTAATCATTCTGTTTTACTATTTCGTTGCCACTTTTATTTGAAAATCCACAATAACCCATTTGAATATGATCGCATTACATGAGGAACATCTCCGCCTCACACTAGATCCTATGGTAAAGAAACAGAAAAAGAAACTGTAGGGCAGACTCTTGGCACCATCGTGAGGGATGTAGAGGAATGGTCAATATAAAGAGCAGGCTATTGTAAAGTGACTTTTAAAGAACTCTTACAGTTGGTGCTTTTGTTTGCCTATTTGATTGGTCAGTTTTACCACTGCTGACGATTTAGCAACAACATTGATTACCCGGAGTGATTGGGGTGGGGGTAAACAAATCTTTATTACAGTAATTCTATTGGAAGAGTAGGAGAGCTCAAGAGGAATGACGAAAGCTCCCCTTGTGCTCTCTCAGTCTTAGGCTCACCACCACCTTCTCAAGCAATTCGGGATGGGCAATAAATACTGGCCTTGCCAGCAATGCCCACAACCCAGGAACAAATGTTAAAAAAAAGATAGCAGAAGAATAAATACTATGCAAGAGATTTATTAAAAGTATTACATAATAAATAGGGGCAGGAGTAGGCCACTTGGCCCCTCGAGCCTGCTCCGTCATTCAATAAGATCATGGCTGATCGGATCATGGACTTAGCTCCACTTCCCTGCCCACTCCCCATAACCCTTTACTCCCTAATCGCTCAAAAATCTGTCTATCTCCGCCTTAAATATATTCAATGATCCAGCCTCCACAGTTCTCTGGGGCAGAGAATTCCACAGATTTACACCCCGCTGAGAGAAGAAATTCCTTCTCATCTCAGTTTTAAATGGGCAGATTTCATTATGTTGCAAAAATTTTTTTTTAAAAACAGAACCTATTTTAACCCTGGAAATACCATAATGAAAAGACATAAAGCAACATAGACTGTAGACAAAGTATTCTGTTTTTGTCCCCGGGTACTGTGGCTGGTGTTGGTATCATTGCAGAGGGTATCAGGACACGGAACCGATGCATCACTCTTCAAGATTCACTTCATTTTAACTTAATAACTATTCCTGTTCTTTTTTTTGTTTAATAACATCATTTTGAAATGTTTAGTGTAACTCTCAGATTGCCAGTCAGACGTCATCCTGAATTAAGTGCCGTGCAGTTGCGAGAATGAGACATCACATTTAACAAGGAGTTATAGAGTTTAGAGCGTCAATTTCCATCGTCGCTGCACTGTCTGTGATGGATCTGACTTGAGGAAGATCATAAGGATCTTTCCGTCACACAGAGATCTGTGCCTGAGCCTAATATTGCAACAATTTTTAAATGGCTGCTGTCTGGGAGAGATTTATTTTGTCTTTATGATGGGTATGGTAGTGTAGTGGTTATATTATTGGATTAGTAATACAGAGGCCTAAACTAATAACCTAGAGAGTGTGAGTTCATATCCTACCATGACAGTTTGAGAATTAGTATTCAGTTTGTGATGAGGGGAGGCATGACATTCAGTTTGCACACAGCAATGAGGTACCTGACCAATTAGACTGTTTTACTGGTGTTGGTTGAGGGATAACTGCCCTGCAGGTGTAGGTGGTTAGCAAATGGCTGCTGAAAATAAAGGCGATAATCAGTGAACTTGTGAAACTAATGGTTCATCTTCCATTTTAAGAGCCCAGTTTTGTACGTACCAATTCCAATGTTCTCCTGGCTGGCTTCCCATCTTCCACCTTCCGTAAACTTGTGCTCATCCAAAACTCTGCTGCCCGTGTCTTAACTCGCTCCAAATCCCATTCACCTGTCACCCCCTGTGCTTGTTGACCTATATTGGCTCCAGCTCTGGCAATGCCTCAATTTAAAAATTCTCATCATTGTTTTCAAATCCCTCCATGGGCTCATAATATAAGAACATAAGAACATAAGAATTAGGAATAGGAGTAGGCCATCTAGCCCCTCGAGCCTGCTCTGCCATTCAATAAGATCATGGCTGATCTGGTCGTGGACTCAGCTCCACTTACCCGCCCTCTCCCCGTAACCCTCAATTCCCTTATTGCTTAAAAATCTATCGATCTTTGACTTGAAAACATTCAATGAGCCAGCCTCAACTGCTTCCTTGGGCAGAGAATTCCACAGATTCACAACCCTCTGGGAGAAGAAATTCTTTCTCAACTCGGTTTTAAATTGGCTTCTCCGTATTTTGAGGCTATGCTCCCTAGTTCTAGTCTCCCCCACCAATGGAAACAACCTCTCTGCCTCTATCTTGTCTATCCCTTTCATGATTTTAAATGTTTCTATAAGATCACCCCTCATCCTTCTGAACTCCAAGGAGTAAAGACCCAGTCTACTCAATCTATCATCATAAGTTAACCCCCTCATTTCTCAAATCAGCCTAGTGAATCGTCTCTGTACCCCTTCCAAAGCTAGTATATCCTTCCTTAAGTAAGGTGACCAAAACTGCACGCAGTACTCCAGGTGCGGCCTTACCAATACCTTATACAGTTGCAGCAGGACCTCCCTGCTTTTGTACTCCATCTCTTTCGCAATGAAGGCCAACATTCCATTTGCCTTCCTGATTACCTGCTGCACCTGCAAACTAACCTTTTGGGATTCACACTTGTCTGACAATGCCCGATCTCGTCTGATCTCGGAAACTAAGCAGAGTCAGGCCTGGTTAGTACTTGGATGGGAGACTGCCTGGGAATACCAGGTGCAGTAGAGAGAAGCCGCGTGGCCTAATGGTCAAGGCGTCTGACTTGGATTATAACCACGAAGTTATCAGAAGATTACAGGTTCGAGTCCTGCCTCGGTCAATTAGCTCGCTGCCTGAAATTTGCTGGGTGCAGTGGCCCGCTGCTGGTAGGCTGAGGCTGCAGGATTGCTCGAGGTCAGGAGTTCTGGGCTGCTGTCGCCTGTGCCGATCGGGTGTCCACACTAAGACCGGTATCCACATGGTGGTCCTCGGTTAACCTGGCATCACCAGATTGGATGAAGAGGGGTGAACCGGCCCAGGTCGGGAACGGAGCAGGTCAAAGCCCCCATGCTGGTCAGTAGTTGGGTCGCACCTGTGAATCGATACCAAAAAGAGTTTCATGCAAAGGGACCCCCAGGTCCCTCTGCACCACAGCATGTTGTAATTTCTCCCCATTCAAATAATATTCCCTTTTACTGTTTTTTTTCCCAAGGTGGATTACCTCACACTTTGTATTCCATCTGCCAAACCCTAGCCCATTCGCTTAACCTATCCAAATCTCCTTGTAGCCTCTCTGAGTCCTCTACACAACCCGCTTTCCCACTAATCTTAGTGTCATCTGCAAATTTTGTTGCACTACACTCTGTCCCCTCCTCTAGGTCATCTATGTATATTGTAAACAGTTGTGGTCCCAGCACTGATCCCTGTGGCACACCACTAACCACTGATTTCCAACCGGAAAAGGACCCATTTATCCCGACTCTCTGCTTTCTGTTCGCCAGCCAATTCTCTATCCATGCTAATACATTTCCTCTGACTCCGCGTACCTTTATCTTCTGCAGTAACCTTTTGTGTGGCATCGAATGCCTTTTGGAAATCTAAATACACCACATCCATCGGTACACCTCTAGCCACCATGCTCGTTATATCCTCAAAGAATTCCAGTAAGTTAGTTAAACGTGATTTCCCTTTCATGAATCCATGCTGCGTCTGCTTGATTGCACTATTCCTATCCAGATGTCCCGCTATTTCTTCCTTAATGATAGTTTCAAGCATTTTCCCCACTACAGCTGTTAAACTAACCGGCCTATAGTTACCTGCCTTTTGCCTGCCCCCTTTTTTAAACAGAGGCGTTACATTAGCTGTTCTCCAATCCGCTGGTACCTCCCCAGAGTCCAGAGAATTTTGGTAGATTATAACAAATGCATCTGGTATAACTTCCGCCATCTCTTTTAATACCCTGGGATGCATTTCATCAGGACCAGGGGACTTGTCTACCTTCAATCCCATTAGTCTGTCCAGCACTACCTCCCTAGTGATAGTGATCATCTCAAGGTCCTCCCTTCCCACATTCCTATGACCAGCAATTCCTATGAATCATCTCTGTGACCTCCTCCAGCCCTACAAGCCTTCGAAATCTCTGTACTCCTCCAATTCTGGCCTTTGTGCATCCCTGATTTCACTCTCTCCACCATTGTCAACCGTGCTTTCAGCTGCCTTGGCCCTAAGTTCTTGAATTCCCTCCCTAAACCTCTCTGCTTCTCTTTCATCCTTTAAAATGTTTCTTAAAACCTACCTCTGACTAAATTTTTGGTCATCTGTCCTGATATCTCCTTCTGTGGCTTGGTGTCAAATTTTGCTTGTAGACGTTCTTGTGAAGGGCATTTGGATGGTTTGCTATGCTAAAGGCACTATATAAATGCAAGTTTAGTTGTTGAAACAAGTGTGTGCTTCCAGCACCCCCATACCAGGCTGGGCCTCACTTCACCCTGGCAGTACACTAATCCCAACCTCAGAGAAGCAACCCATTCTGGGTCCCAATGACTGTCATGATTTAAGCTATATTATGGAACTCTCAACAGTTTGACAGTGGTTCTTGTAAGTTAACCTTGTACTGTACAATTCAGGCCTTTTCAATTACTAGCTCTTTGTGCAATTGAGTGACCCATCCATAGAATTAACATTTGCCCTAGTTGCAATAATTTCCTGACTCAGAATGTGGAATGTAGAACTCACTGCCACATAGAGCAGTTGAGGCGATTAAGGGGAAGTTCGATAAGTACATGAAGGAGAAAGGAATAGAAGGATATATTGATAGAGTGAGATGAAGTAAGATAGAAGCTGGGAGGAGGCTCATGTGGAGCATAAACACTGGTATACAGACCTGTTGGGCCGAATGGCCTATTTTTGTGCTGTAAAATGCTATATAATACT
This sequence comes from Pristiophorus japonicus, assembly GCF_044704955.1. Classification (NCBI taxonomy): domain Eukaryota; kingdom Metazoa; phylum Chordata; class Chondrichthyes; family Pristiophoridae; genus Pristiophorus; species Pristiophorus japonicus. The sequence goes on from NC_091984.1 coordinate 123,545,405, forward strand.
ACATTTAAAAAGTCTGGAAATCAAAAGCAGTTATCAGTAAAAGTAACTATGGAGCTGTCAGACTCACACAAAAACCCAACTGATTCATTAATGTCCTTTAGGGAAGGAATCCTGCCGTCCTTACAATGTCTGGTCTATATGTGACTCCAGTCCCACACCAACATGGTTGACTCTTAACTTCCCTCATAGAAACATAGAAAATAGGAGCAGTAGTAGGCCATTCGGCCCTTTGAGTCTGCACCGCCATTCAATATGATCATGGCTGATCCTCTTTCTCAACACTATATTCCTGCTTTTTCCCCACACCCCTTAATGTCTTTTTTGTCTTGAAATCTATCTATTTCCCTCTTAAATATATTCAGTGACATGGCCTCCACAACCCTCAGAAGTGACCTAGCAAGCCATTCAGTCAGGGCAACTAGGGGATGGGTATTAAATACCAGCCTTGCCATCGGTGTCCATAACCAAAGAATGAAGAAAAGAATACATAAACTGTCGGTGTTTAACAGCAAAGTGGCTTTTGTTTTCTTTTTTGTTTGCAAATAGTGCCCTATCAGATGCCCATGGTTGGTTAGGCACAATGGATAGGCAACACGTTGATGTGTGTGTAGTTATCACTCGGAGAGGAAATGCTATTACTGGCTCAATTATCCAAAAAAAAGATAATTCTCAAAAGCTAACTGGGCGTCAATTGTGTCTGAGTCACCATCTCCCGGTGATACCACGTGTAGAATGTTACTACCAATTAATATGATTGACAAGCCAGCCCCTGCCATTGGATCTTCCTTCTGACTCTTCATCACCATCTCTGTAGCCGGAAGCTGCCTGAATCTGGGGATAAATGTGGAAGGATCTCCCCAGTGTTTTAATTGTCCTCATAGGTCCATTACCCGTACGAGCTGCATCAGTGACACAGGACACAACAATAACAACTTATATTTATATAGCGCCTTTAATGTAGTTAAATGTCCCAAGGTGCATCACAGGAGCGTTATAAAACAAAATTTGACACCGAGCCACATAAGGAAATAGAAGAGGTAGGTTTTAAGGAGCGTCTTAAAGGAGGAAAGAGAGGTAGAGAGGCAGAGAGATTTAGGCAGGGAATTTCAGAGCTTAGGCATCTGAAGGCACCAATGGTGGAGCAATTAAAATCAGGGATGCTGAATACAAAGGCCTGTGCTCACTTGAAAAGATTTTCGAGTTCTAATGTAAGGTCATCGACCTGAAACATTAACTCTGTTTCTCTCTCCACAGCTGCTTTCTGATCTACTGAGTGTTTTCCAGCATTTTCTGTTTTTCTCTCAAAATGTTATTTTGATTCAAGAAACACCATTTTAAAGTAATAGTGAGAATTAAGCTTTATTTTATTGTAATCTGTTGCTTTATTCTTGCTTCAATGCAATTGCGCTTTTAAAAAGAACGTGAATTAATCCTTTTTAGCAAGATACATCTGGTCTGTATGCATGGTGTCATCTACCAGTTGAGAAAGTTTTAGAGCATATGGTTCACTGACCAAAACATTTTCAGTGCCTACTGTAATGGCAGAAGGTTTACCGCTCACCCTGTGACTATGCCAACCCAGATATTTAGTACACAAGGTCAAGTTTCAGTTCGTAGGAAGTGTGGGCTTGTCATTGAATTGACTTCTGTGGTAAGTACAAGTCGTAAGTATTGGAAAGTAGCCTCAAATAGCAATGCTGTCATGGTTCCAAGATGGTGAAGCAGCAGCGTATTTATCCTCAGGCAGGTAGGAGGGGAAGAAATCATATCTTTACGTTATATTTTATCGAATGATGGCCGTAGAATCGTTAAATTGCCAATTTCTACTGCTAATAACCAGGTTTAGGATTGCTCCTTTAAAATAACTCACCTGGGGTGTCATACCGCACCAGAAATTCGAGTACAAAGTGCGGGAGTCCAGCATGGGGGCAACCACAGTCAAGTTTTCAGCTATCATCAAATTCAGCGTCTGCTCATTTGTCAGGAAGTTGTCTGTATCTACAAACTGGAAGAAAAACAAGATAAGGAAAAACATTCAGTCATTTACTGTTAAAGGAAGACTGTCTTGTGCCACTTAATAATGTTACATTACACTCACATATTAATGATTAGTTACCTCTCTTATATCAAAGTCTAGTTATATTAAACTTTTATAGTCTCACCTAACCTGTTCCACACAACAGGAATTGGAGACAAGTTGTCTAATTTCGCTCTGACTAAAAGTCTGTGGTTAGTTACGATGTCCTGAATACAGATTCTCCAAATTGTTTTTCAGCATAAGTGTTGCAAATTGTTTTAAAATAACATTTCCAACCTGTCAGGTATGTCTTCTGTTTAAACGTTGACCTTACAACTTCTGGTACTGTGCAAGAAAATTAATCTGTGAAATATAGTGCTAATAGAGCACCTCTGATGGCTGAGAGATTACATGTTCAGTGCGGTACAGAATGATACGTATCAGGCAAACATACTGATCAAACACACTGACTCTGGCTGGACCTATTCCTGGAGGTATTGCCACATGACCCTCTCATGTCCAACTGCCCCGCCCCAACACTCCCACCATTGGTCGCCCAACACGTTCATCTTCACGGTGCACCGCCTTCTCACATCAATTCAGAAGTGAACAGATCCTTTGTTACCCGGTTGGATGATTCTTGACTGTTATGCTAAACAGTCCCATGGAGGGTGTGGCCACTCTCGAGTGGGGCCCCTCCCTTGGCCAAGATGCTAAACTCAGGCACTGTTTCTATCAGCTAGAGTTTTTTGTGGCCCAGGGAGATTGAATATGGTAAATATTGGAGGCAGAAGCATCTCACTGTAATCTCCTCCAAACTCCCATCCCCACTGACATAAGACATATTGATTTTAGTTCGTTATATATTGCAAAAACCAAAGCACACTTGCCCAGCTTTTTGCCATAGCATTCTTTTATATGGCTCCTAAAGGCAACCTTATTGAGAAGAGCTACTGGAGCAATAGAACTTTAGCTAGGCAGAACAAACTTACATTGAATTTACAGCATAGAAACAGACCATTTGGTCCAACTGGTCTATAACAGTGTTTATGCTCCACACAAGCCTCCTCTGTCACCATATCGTGACTTGATAGATTGCAATGTAAGCCCGTGGCTAAAACAGGAAATTAAATACTACTGCATTTACTTTGATCCCAATATTTTTCTATTTTAATGTTTACAATGTGAACTCTGACTGCTGCAGTACTCATCTCACCCGATGTGGCGGAATTAATTTTGAAATAGCGCACAAATATAGAAAAAAAAATGAAGAATCAGTGGACTGGCTCTTCATATTTTCCACCAAAAATGGAGGTGGTGAGCAACTGAGCTGGAAGTGTTTTTGTCATCCTAAGTGATAGTTGGTGAACAGGACTCCTGATTGTTTTGAAAGAGACTATAACCTGAAAGAAGGTTCACTCACCAGGATGTAGTCAGCCCACTTCTCCCTCGCAGTTTTCAGTGCCGTTTGCCTGAGTTTCATCACATGTGTGAACCTGGAATTGGTCCAGTGTTTGGGCCCTACTTCATCAGCATAGAATCTGGAAGACAACCAAAGGCTACTGGATCAGTGGTAGCAGCAAAACCCATCTTGGCAGGACACAATAACAGACCTCACGCTGGTATTTCGGTTGACGGGGGGACAGTGAAATTCAACTTTGGTGGACGTGCTTTAATGACAAGGAATATCGTCCAGGGTGTATAATGGACGACTGATTCGCCCCCACCAATGTTGAATTATGCCCCCCCGGCCCCCACCACGAAGGAGAAGGTGACCTCCTGAATCACGTCAACCTCTCCTTAAAGAAACTTAAGAAGAATGCTGAAGAGCATTCAAGTAAGACCAAGTGTTGCTGCAAGGATCAGTGCAAACAGCACTTCATTCAAAGATGAGAAAATGTCACTGGGCCCACTGAAACGAACTGCCCTCTTCTATTAACCATCTCATGGCACCTACTATATTCTGAGTAACAACATTATCAAACAATTTGCCAGCTGAATCAGGAGCATGATTAACAGTAAGTGCCCCCTAATTAAAATGTTATCACTGTTGTACATTTCTGTGCAGTATCGGTTACCGTTTACTGTTCTATATAATCTTTAGATTAACAGAGCTGACAGGTAAAACACTGACTGAATGAATGCCCCACTTATACAGAACAGAAGCCCTACTGTATTTCTGTACTTATTAAAGGACAAACTAGATCTAACTTTTGATATTACTTGATCATTTTTGCTTATTTGCTTCCTCCTTTTCAGCTGGCACTGCACCAATCCCCGAACTGGGAAGCAGGTGGCTATAACTCAGGCAATCATCAGGGGGCTGGGTACTATTTCTCCTGTATATAGGCTCTTCTGTCCTTGGCAGTTTCTCCCTGCTAGGGACTATAATGGATCTCATCCACAGACTATAATGGATCTCATCCACTGACTATAATGGATCTCATCCACTGACTGTAATGGATCTCATCCACTGACTGTAATGGATCTCATCCACTGACTGTAATGGATCTCATCCACTGACTATAATGGATCGCTCCCAGACTATAATGGATCTTCTCTACTGACTATAATGGATCTAGTCCACAAACTGTAATGAATCTTCTCCACTGACTATAATAGATCTCTCCCACAGACTATAATGGATCTCTCACACAGACTTTAATGGATCTCGTCCAAAGACTATAATGGATCTCATCCACTGACTTTAATGGATCTTCTCCACAGACTTTAATGGATCTCCTCCACTGAATAATGGATCTCCTCCACTCACTATAATGGAGCTTGCACCAGAATGAAAGGATTTTAAAATTTTGCTTTTTAAAATTTCCATTCCCTATTTGGAATTTCCCTGTGCCATGTACCCTGCCTGCTTGAGGTGGGTGGGAAACCTGATCTCAGGCTTCTGCCACTCCATAGCAAACTGCTAGGGGTGCACAAGGCCAGCCTGGAGTGACTTGGTCCTCTGTGTTTTCCCTCTCTCCCCACCCTCCTGGTGGTGAAGAGTCCTGCTTCCTCTTTGGCACCTCCTCCTCACAGCATGCCTGAAACCAGGAACTCACCGTGCGGGGATTTGTGGGCGCCGTAGTGTAGTTATACATGTCCACTCCATGTTTTATGATAGATCCACTCCATGTTTATGCAGTCAGCTAGGTGACACAGGAGGTTTTCAGAGAGAGTGTGAGCTAGGAGCACATGGATGAGGAAGACAGTATAATAAGCAGCATGAATGAACAGCATGCACAATATACTGGAGCTGCGTTTTTTTTTAAACAAGAACGTATCCTGCAAGCTTCGGTCATTCATGCATGAACCTATAACCTACTCGCAAGTAGCCAAGTGTCATTCATTAGCAGTGATGAGCGATCGTTTTGGTTTAAAAATATGAACAATTTTGAGGTTGGTCACTCGATGAAAATAAACTCAGTTCTGTTTGTTTAAATAGATTTGCAACATGTTTCCCCCTCGCATTTTCCCAATGCTTGATAACTGTTGCTACAGGACCTTGATGTTCCAATAAAATCAGCACAAGAAAGGTCTTTCTATAACAGAGGATTCAGAAGAACAGTGCTTGTCACCACATTTCACTGTAGCAGAAGTGGTGTTAAGCACTATCTATAGAATAGAGGTCTTAGTGTAGAGTTTTTTTTATTTGTTCTGGGATGTGGGCGTCGCTGGCAAGGCCAGCATTTATTGCCCATCCCTAATTGCCCTTGAGAAGGTGGTGGTGAGCTGCCTTCTTGAACCGTTGTAGCCCATGTGGTGAAGGTACTCCTACAGTGCTGTTAGGGAGGGAGTTCCAGGATTATGACCGAGCGACAATGAAGGAACGGTGATATATTTCCAAGTCAGGATGACTTGGAGGGGAACTTGGAGGTGATGGTGTTCCCATGCACCTGCTGCCCTTGTCCTTCTAGGTGGTAGAGATCGCGGGTTTTGGAGGTGCTCCCGAAGAAGCCTGCTGAGTTGCTGCAGTACATCTTATAGATGGTTCACACTGCAGCCATGGTGCGCTGGTGGTGGAGGGAGTGAATGTTGAGGGTGGTGGATGGAGTGCCAATCAAGCGGGCTGCTTTGTCCTGGATGGTGTCGAGCATCTTGAGTGTTTTTGGAGCTGCACTCATCCAGGCAAGTGCAGAGTAGATGGTGGAAAGGTGATGCGCATTAAAAATTCAGACAGCCAATATTATAAATGACATAACAACTCTAAGTAAATTCTAGAAAACAAAACATATTCTCGTAACTACACTATCATTTCCTACTCTAAACTAATACTTTCTCAGAACTTTCAAACCCCAACTTTAGCTCAGTGGTTGGGGATTGGCAGGCCAGGAATACCCTGCACACTGGGCCCAGCCATTTTATCACCCGAGCCTTATTAGCATTTGGCAGATGTCCTGCTCCTCCTGGCCACAAAGATTCCACAAGAAAGTTAAATTAACATACTTGCCTTGGCCTTTTCTGGCCACTCTGCTGACTCTCGATAGATTGGGCTGTCGGATTTGGCCCCATTCGGGCCTCCCAATATTCTGAGTAAAGATTGCACCGAGCCCTCCCTTGTGTTTATATTTAGCATAAAAATAAAAGCAGTTAGCATTTTGAGACAAGCCCAGTGTTACTCAAGCCTAAACGAGAGACACTTAGCAAGTCTGGCACAATAAACCTTAAAGGTATCCTACCTTCATAAAAGAAAAGGGTGAGTTTTCTGTTCGCTGTTTGAAGAGGAAAAGATGCTGTAAAGTGAAATCTGCCACTTTTGTCCCAATGAAATTGCACGTTTGTGACAGTTCCGACATGATCTACCTCAGCGTGTTAAAATAAGGTTTCCCCCAACACTTCTTTTGAAGCAGGCGCTGCCTCTTTAATTGCTTTTATTCTATTTTAAAGTGAACAAGGAATATTTTCTCAGTCAATTACTCAGTTGAACGAGGTTTTTGTGAAAATATTTGGACACTGTCTAAAATGTGTCTTTAAAGGAGGGGCCGAGCGTCGCACGGGATGACCGCGCAATGGAAACTACTCACTTGGGATCATCCAGCGGCCTCCATTCCACATAGTGATAGGCCTGCTGAACATTCTTCAGCCATTCCCGCAGTACAGCTGTTGTGTTGTCAATGTTGTGGTCAGTAGCAGCCCTGCAGAAAGATACAGATAAAATCGTCATTGGTTAACCAAAGCTGAACTGACTCAGGATTTAAAATCAACAAGTTAGTAAACACACTGGGCTGGATTTTTGGTTCTGCTTATCTCGGGGTGGTAATGGCGGTGGGGCGGTGAAGTTTGCGCCCGGGAGCAGTTTGCACCTCAGTCAGCAAAGTTCATCAGCTGGGCCCTGAGTGTGGGGCTGAGCGCTAAGGGAACCGTTACACACCTCTCTTAGGGCGCTAGGCCGGCTGAGCATGCGAAAATCCCGAGCTAAACAGCCGACCTCAGAGCGCTCTAAGAGAGGCTTGGGGGTGGGCGGGGGGGTGGGAAATGAAAAGAAACACCAAAAACATTCCCAATAAATAACTCACGCCACCACAACATAAATCGCAAAAGAAAACAATCACACTTACCCGAGGTGGACATTACTTACCTCACTACAGCCGCTACAGCTCGGACCGCCCGCTTTCACGGATCGGGCGGTAGCCAAAAATCGAGCTGGTGTCGCAATCAGTGGTGTTGCACACCGGCTCGCCTCTTCCGAGCGCTAATGCTCGTCAAAACCGGCACCGAATGTCTCGGCGGGGCGCTGGAAGCTGTTCGCACACCCGGCGGTGCTTACCACTGCCATTGCCACCCCTCCCGGGTGCTAACAGAGGCGGTAGAAGACCGAAAATCGAGCAGAGACTAATTTTACTCTAAATGCAAAAAATATGTTTGCTTTTCTCTCAGCACTAAAGAAAAGAAGGACAGTTCATAAATGGGTTTGATGCTAGGCTATTGTGCTGCAAAGAGAGTAATTTAAAATATCACCTTGACTGATACAATCAGCAACTCCATTAAAAAAAAATGTTTCTTGTCACAAGTTTCATGTCCATCACTGCTTCATGTTTAATGCCATTGAACTGATGCTGTGGTGCCAAAGGAATTCGTTCAGAGAGAGAAGAAAAATATTGACAGTACCTCAAATTCTTCCCACATCAGTTAAAATAAACAGAAAATGCCCAGGTTCAACAAAGGGCTATAGGGAAAGAGTGGAGGAGCGTGACTAATTGGATAGCTCTTTCAAGAGCCAGTACAGGCACGATGGGCTGAATGGTCCCCTGCTATGCTGTATGATTCTATCTAAGTTTCCTTTTTCATTCTCAGGATGTGAGCGTCGCTGGAAGTGCTGGCATTTATTGCCCATCTTTGGTTGCATTGGCTCGCTAGGCCACTCCTAGGGGTGCTTACGAGTCAACCACTTGGGTGTGGGATTGGAGTCACATATAGGCCAGACCGGGTAAGAACGGCAAGTTTCCTTCCCAGAAGGACATTAGTGAACCAGTTGGGTTATTAACGACAATCTGACAGCTTCATGATCACTTTTACTGATACCAGCTTTTTATTCAGTTAGCTGACTTCTCCCGGGAAGGCAGTAGAGGAGCTAGAATTAGCATCTACAAGACCAGACCAGGGACAAGAAAGGTGCCACACCGATCCAATGCCAGATTGGAGCAAGTCTCTGCTGAAAAGCCCACTAAAAGATTGAGTAGGTTGGGCCTCTACTCATTGGAATTCAGAAGAATGAGAGATGATCTTATTGAAACGTATAAGATTATGAGGGGGCTCAACAAGATGGGTGCAGAGAGGATGTTTCCACTGATAGGGGAGACTAGAACTAGGGGGCGTAATCTTAGAATAAGGGGCTGCCCATTTAAAATTGAGATGAGGAGGAATTCCTTCTCTCAGAAGGCTGTAAATCTGATGGAATTCGCTGCCTCAGAGAGCTGTGGAGGGTGGGTCATTGAATAAATGTCATCATCTTCATAGGCAGTCCCTCGAAATCGAGGAATACTTGCTTCCACTTTAAAAGTGAGCTCTTATGTGACTGAACAGTCCAATACGGGAATTACAGTCTCTGTCGCAGGTGGGACAGACAGTCGTTGAGGGAAAGGGTGGGTGGGACTGGTTTGCCGCACACTCCTTCCGCTGCCTGCCTGTTTTCTGCATGCTCTCGGCAACGAGACTCGAGGTGCTCAGCGCCCTCCCAGATGCTCTTCCTCCACTTAGGGCGATCTGTGGACAGGGACTCCCAGGTGTCGGTGGGGATGTTGCATTTTATCAAGGAGGCTTTGAGGGTGTCCTTGAAACATTTCCTCTGCCCACCTTTGGCTCGCTTACGGTGTAGGAGTTTCGAGTAGAGCGCTTGCTTTGGGAGTCTTGTGTCAGGCATGCGAACAATGTTGCCCACCCAATGGAGCTGGTCGAGTGTGGTCAGTGATTTGATGCTGGGGATGTTGGCCTGTTCAGGACACTAACGTTGGTGCATCTGTCCTCCCAGGGGATTTGCAGGATCTTGCGGAGACAACGCTGGTGATATTTCTCCAGCGATTTAAGGTGTCTGAGCCATACAGGAGGGCGGGTATCACTACAGCCCTTTAGACCATAAGCTTGGTGCCAGATTTCAGGGCCTGATCTTCGAACACTCTCTTCCTCAGGCGGCCGAAGGCTGCGCTGACACATTAGAGGCGATGTTGAACCTCGTCGTCGATGTCTGCCCTTGCTGATAATAGGCTCCCAAGATATGGAAAGTGATCCACGTTGTCCAGGGCCGCACCGTCGATCTTGATCTGGGGGGCAGTGCTGTGTGGCGGGGTCAGGTTGGTGGAGGATCTTCTTATGGCTGTTAAGGCTCATTCTTTCGTACGCCTCGGTGAAGATGTTGACTATGATCTTCCTCGCTGCAATGCTCCACCTCACACTCAACAAGCTCCCCGTTGGAGTGGAACTAAACTATAGAACCAGTGGGAACCTGTTCAAGCTTTGTCGCCTCCAGGCCAGATCCAAGACTGTCCTATCCTCTGTCGTCAAGCTACAGTACACGGACGATGCTTGCGTCTGCGCATATTCAGAGGCTGAACTCCAAGTGAATATATTTAAGACAGAGATAGACAGTTTCTTAACCGATAAGAGAATAAGGGGTTATGGGGAGCGGGCAGGGAAGTGGACCTAAGTCCATGACCGGATCGACGATGATCGTATTAAATGGCGTAGCAGGCTCGAGGGGCCGTACGGCCTACTCCTGCTCCTATTTCTTATGTTCTTATGTTCTAAAAGTCTGTGGGCAGCTGTCAGTGAGGTGAACAGTGAGCGCCGTTCCTTTGCCACTGACCATAAAATCCGGGCTATTAATTACTGAGTTTGTTATGAGCTTGCTCAACTGGAAGTGTTAACTCAGCTCACATTGTGGCTTTCTAAATGTTCATCATAAATTGTACAAATTCTACAATTGGCAGAAACACCAAATTAAAATCTACAATTCTTTCCTCCTGATTTTCTTCCCTTTTCGTCACAGCAATGTGCTGACTCATGCTGAGATACAACCATCCTATTAGATCAGCGAACTTAACACAGGCCCGGGATTGAACCTGCGTCCACCATGGTCTGTATGGTTCAGGACCACACCAGATGCACCAGTGCATTTGCCCAGTCGCCCATTGGAGAAGCCGTTTGACGTATGGCATGTCAAATGCAAAAAATCTATTACAAACACCAACACGATCACAAGGACAAATGTGCAGCTACTGAATTTTTTTCCCCGGCAAAAAGATTTGGGGTTCCATCTTGTATTTCAGATCAGCCATCAACTCATTCCGAAGGAACGGGATGTTAGTCAGTGTCCAGGAATTCCAGACATTGCTCTGTGAACAAACCCCCTTCCCCCTGTAAAGTTACACATCACCTCATCACTTCAACTTGCTGAGCTTTGAAGAGTCTTTATAGAAGTAAACAGCGTTGAAGCACAGAACTTGTCTCTCTGTCCCAGCCTGAGAAATGATTTGCAACGACACACTTACCTAAAACCACAACACCTCCCTGTGAAAGGGGAAGCAGAACCTTTAGGTGCAAGTTTAGAATGTTGTGTCTGCGTGTTTTGCAGCAAGTTTTCAGAGCCGCTACTAATTGGACATTCTAGTGGAGAATTTTTGGTTTGCAGGCCAGAAATTCCTGACGTAAACAAATTGGCTACCCAACACCACCGTGCCGCGGAGTCAAGGGTTATGGGGAACGGGTGGGGAAGTGGAGTTGAGGCCAAGATCAGATCAGCCATGATCTTAACGAATGGCGGAGCAGGCTCGAGGGGCCGTATGGCCCGCTCCTGTTTTTATTTCTTATGTTCTTATGTGACGGCCTATTGTGAAGCCACGCCAAACTTTTTGCCGTCTGCATTACAGAGGCTTCAGAACGAAGACTGAACAGCACTGACTATTCAGATCTTGTGTGGAGCTGCAGATGAACACCTTGCCACACGTAAAAATAATTATAGGGCAAGTCACTGAAGCAAAGCGTTCTTTGCAGATCTCAGAACACCAAAGACTAAATGATAAGTATTACTGTCCATATTTTCACAACACAGTCTCAATAAGATTAAAGCAATGCTAATTATGGTTCAAGGCAACACTGAAGTTACATTGAGGCTGTTGGGGTGAATGTACCATCATGTTGCGATAATGGCGCCACAAAGTTCACAGTAGAATATAATCGGGGATCTTTGGTAGGTCGAGAACACAGTTAGAATAGAATTGTCTGTGGCTTTTGACACGATTGACTTACTTTCTTCCTCCAACACCTCTCCTCCATGGTCCAGCTCAGTGGGACTGTCCCTGCTTAGTTCCACTTTACCTATACAAACGTAACCACATCTCCAGCAATGGCTTCTCTTCCTGCCCCCCGCACTGTTACCTCTGGAGCCCCCCAGGATCAATCATTGGCTGCCCCTAGTCCTCATCTACATCATGCTGCCTTTGGCAACATCATCTGATGATATAGGGACAGCTTCTATGGCCGGGATTTTCTTTACCTGGGCGGATCCAGTGCGGGTGGTGGCCATGTAGGGGCCCGAGCCCGTTGCTATCTCCATCCCGCTGTTGAAATAAGCCCACCCAGTGCGTTACCCGGGCCAATGAGCTGGAGTGGGTCTGGTGACATCATTCATGATACTTGTTTTCAGCCAGCATCTTTAAAGGGGCCGTGGCCACATTACATTTGAAGTCTCATTCATAATAGTGCTGTCAGTGTACTGCAGCATTGGGGGCCTGAAACTGGGCTGTCCCATCATTCACTCCGTATGCTTATGGATGGAATCACAGCATGCAGGGAGGTCCTCGTCCCTTCACATGGACAGAAGAGACCTCCCAGGAGACCAAGACAGCTTGGTTGCAGATTTCACAGGAGGGCACAGCAGGGATGTGGTCAGGAGGACCTGGGTGCAGTGCCACAAAACTTTCAACGCTCTCAGTAGATCACGAAGCATTAGTACAAAGCCACACTCAACTTTATCCTGCTGTGCCACTCATCACATCCCCATCACTCTGCCTTCCCTACCCTACTCCAGCACATCCTTACTCACACCAACTGACCTTGCACCTCCACACATCCCTCTCTCTCTGTCTACATTATCATTTCTCCATCTCACTAGCCATCCCTCACACTCACCCTCATCCTAGTGCAATCATACCAACTAACAACACACAAGGGTAGCCACTTGAGTCTTTTATCCAATGTTTATGTAAAGTTTCTGTTAATATGGTGTCAAAGATAAAAAAAATCTTTATTTTCAACACTTTCTGGTTTGGACAGATTTGTGTGCACCTTTGGAAGTGGCTCAGTGAGTTGCAGCGAAAGGTGAGACATAACAGTACCTCCCGCAATGGTGATGAGTGTGAAAGGAATGACTTGAGCATTGTAGGGATGTTTTATGGTGTTGCTGTGGGGTGGTGCCAACCTGGCACATCGTGTGGCAACCATATGGATGTACAGCGTAAAGTTAGCTAAATCTGGCCTCAATTAAGCCATCACTGGCCTCTCGGGCAGCAATGTGGTCGGGTGCTGATGCCCTGTGTCCTGTGCAGCATCAGGTGATTGCGGAGGAAGTTGGTGTTGTTGGTGCTGCTGGTGTTGGGACTCTAGATCCCACCTGCTACCGATCGCGCCCGCTACCACCCCGGAAAATTCTGACCTATATGTACATTGTTGACACCCAGCTTTGCCTCTTTAACACCTTTCTCCACCCCTCCACTTCCTCTGTGCGGTCTGACTGCTTGTCCGCCATGCAGAATTGGATGACCCGGAATATCCTCCAGTTAAATATTGGGAAGACCAAAGCCATCGTCTTTGGCACTTCCCACAAGTTCTGCACTCTGGCCATCAATTATATCCCTAGCAAATTGGAATGCAAAATACAAATAGGTAGTTTGGGAAATAAGAAATTGTGTAAAAGATTTCCCCCATTAGTCATATTTTCTTGGAAAAAAGCATATTGATGTCAGATTTCCTTGGATGATGATAAAGTATCATTGAGCTAATTGAGGATCAGCACTTTTCCCAGTAAATGGACTGTGGTTGGAATGTAGCTGGAAGGTAAGTGCCTGCCATCACATCAGCCTGCAGTGAGCTTTTAAGCTGCATTCTAGCACCGAGAAATATGCTGCTTCTCACTCAGCTCAGGAGCAGCTGGCCAAAAGAAATGGATATGTCATCCAATCAGTTTCCAGATAAAAGACGAGATGTCTGCATGAAACTTCATTTTTACAAAGTTCTTTAGATTGAAACACTCTTCTCCCTGGAGTATTATTCCCTTTTAACTGATTGAGAGTTGGGAATTGCATTGATGGACTAGATATAGTTCGGCAAGCTATGGTGGGCACCACGATGGTTAATGAGTTTTCCCTGCTTAACATGAATCTCTCGATTGCCTTGTTGACAACCATAAGGCACCGACTACAGTCTTCGCAGTTCTGTCTGGGTCCATCATTTTGTTTTGAGCTGAACGCCTACTATAATCAGCAGAGAAATCAAAATCGTGATAAGACCAACCCATAATGAGCTGCAATCTGTCGGTGCCTGCGAGTTTGTTACAATGATTGCCATGGTACGAAGCAGCTGAGTTATCTTGCCTTTTAACCCCTGGCTTTAATGTCACTGTGTTTAAAATATTAAGCGGCAGATGATTCCAATTAGCAGAGCTGTGGCTGTGGGTTATTATACTGTTTGGACCAAGCACTTCAAGCAGGTTACATGCTGCCTGACATTCTTTGATGTCGTGTGTGGAATTTTCCTTGACTGATCTTTACCAAAACATAGCTGAGCTTTCAAAATGGGGCACTGGTTTTTTTTCTCACGCCCCCGCCCCCCACCACCTGCAGCAGCCTTCCCTGATCTATCATCGCTTAGCTCAGCAAAAATGACTGAGAGCTGTCAGACTGTCATAAAATTCCATATGGATGACTTCAGTGGAAGGGTGCCTGCAACCCACCCCTACCCAGGCAGGCCTACACGTGACTCCAATCCCACACAAGGTGGCTGACTCTTGATGCACTCTGAAGTGACCTTGCAAGCCATCCAGTTGTAAACAAATCACTACAAAGTAATAAGAGGAGTGGGTAGGTGTAATGCCTGCACCTGTGAGTATGCTCACAGGTTGGTAGAGCTGTTGAGTTGTGAGTGGCTCCACCAGCCATGTGATGTTCACAAGACTCAATAAAACCCCAGCCAGTTGGGTTCAGGGGATCCACGATGAGGCAGGTGGTTGTGAACCTGGTAGATGAACTGGTAATGTGCAGTGTGATTGTTAACCCTTTTGCTAATAAACCCACTAGTTCTTAATAGCAATGTGTTGCTATGAATTCTTAAGCAAAGAACCCATAAAGCAAATACATTACAGTGGGGAATGGCAATGATGCAGGCATTGAATGAGGACAAGACTTAGGCAATCTCAGCCCAGTTGATCCTGCAGAATCATCCGCACTAATATCTGGTACTGATACCCAAGTTAGTTAAGCAGGAGCCTGGCATGTTCTACTCACAGAATGGTACCTATAAGTCGACAACCCAGGCTCCTGTTTCACCATCCCTGGGTATGTGCTGCCCTACAGTCAGGGTAAACCCACCAGAGTGGTATACAATTGGGGGTGAGTGAGCTTTGGAGACTACAACATTGACTCTTGATCCCATGAAGTTTCATAAAGAAAGAAAGAAATATAGCGCCTTTCACAACCACCGGATGTCTCAAAGCGCTTTACAGCCAATGAAGTACTTTTTGGAGTGTAGTCACTGTTGTAATGTGGGAAACACGGCAGCCAATTTGCGCACAGCAAAGTCCCACAAACAGCAATGTGATAATGACTAGATAATCTATTTTTATTATGTTGATTGAGGAATAAATATTGGGCAGGACACCGGGGACCTGGGGGTCCTTGTGCATACAACACAAAAAGTTAGTATGCAGGTACAGCAAGTAATCAGGAAGGCAAATGGAATGTTGGCCTTTATTGCAAGGGGGATGGAATATAAAAGCAGAGAAGTCCTGCTATAACTGTACAGGGTATTGATGAGGCCACACCTGGAATTGGGTACAGTTTTGGTCTCCGTATTTAAGGAAGGATATACTTGCATTGGAGGCTGTTCAGAGAAGATTCACTAGGTTGATTCCAGAGATGAGGGGGCTGACTTATGAAGATAGGTTGAGTAGATTGGGCCTATACTAATTGGAGTTCAGAAGAATAAGAGGAGATCTTATCGAAACATATAAGATAATGAGGGGGCTTGACAAGGTGGATGCAGAGAGGATATTTCCACTCATAGGGGAAACTAAGACTAGGGGCACAGACTCAGAATAAGGGGAAGCCCATTTAAAACTGAGATGAGAAATTTTTTCTCTCAGAGTGTTGTAAATCTGTGGAATTCTCTGCCCCAGAGAGCTATGGAGGCTGGGTCATTAAATATATTTAAGGCGGAGATAGACAGATATTTGAGCGATAAGGGAGTAAAGGGTTATGGGGAGCAGGCAGGGAAGTGGAGCTGAGGCCATGATCTTATTAAATGGCAGAGCAGGCTCGAGGGGCCAAATGGCCTACTCCTGCTCCTATTTCTTATGTTCTTATGTAACTTCCCTGTTTTGAAATAGTGCCATAGGATCTTTTAAGTTCACCTGAGATGTCCACCCCACGTCTCATCCTAAATATGGTACGTCCGACAGTGCGGCACTCCCTCAGCACTGCACGAGAGTGTCAGCCTAGATTTATGTGCTCAATTCCCTGGAGTGCAGACTTGAACCCACAACCTTCCAACTCTGAGACAAGTGTGCTACCATTTGAGCCACAGCTGATAATGTAACTTTATGGGACTTCATGGCTTTAGGTCAAATAACTCTCTTGCTGAACAGCTTTCAATTGACTAGTTAGTATTCCTCCATGTAAAACATCATTCAGAGGAAACACTGAGGGAAGTGAGGGAACAGAATATACTCTGGAAGAAAGTGTGATGCTTAGAGGAAGTGTATTATATAGTGTGTGTATATTGCACCAAACACACAAATTTTGGTGTCAATCTTAAAAAGACAATCATTTCTTATTGGTTGCAGTGAAGCTTCCCCAGTAATATACTCGAATTGGATTCAGGATCTGTCTTGAAGCAAGTAACCTCTGATTGACCCTGGATGTGCCCGTACAGCAATTAGATCTTGTGGCCTATTAAAAAGACAAACTCACAGCAACATCTTAGCAATAGAATAATAGTTTCTGCGCCAGACATAATGGTCCTGTCCATGTAAAACAGCGCATCGTCGAACATCCAAAAGCAACACCATGGAAGAGCTACTGGTGATGAAAATAATACTGTACCAGCAAATGAATCGATTAACAGATTAATGATCTCATGATGTTTGTGAGCCATTGCTGATGCTGAATGGCTCCTGTGTTTGCATAACAGTTACTGCTCCCTAAAGGTACTTGCATTACGATAATGTGTGCACCTGTGAGGATGCCCACAGGTTTGTAGAGCTGTTGCCCACCTTGCCATCCTCGTCCGGACACGCCATGGCACACCATCTTGCCGTCCGGAGGAGGCGGGGGTCCCCGATGGAGTGCACTCTACGCGGGAGTCCTCCAACTGTTTATCGGGGACTTGGCCTGGAGGGTGGTGCACGGAGCAGTCCCGTGCAACAAATTTTTAAGCCGGTTCACGGGCTCCCAGGCCGCCTGCAATTTCTGCGGCCGGGAAGAGTCTGTTCCATGTTTTTATCGAGTGTGCGAGGTTGCAGCCCCTGTTCCACTATTTAAAGGGGCTGCTCCTCAATTTCTGGTTGCACTTCAGTCCCACACTCCTGATCTTCGGGCACCCTGTGCGGAGGGGAGCGGGTAGGTCCGAGGGCCTCCTCGTAGGACTGCTCCTGGGCACGGCCAAGGGGGCCATCAGCCGGTCCAGGCAGCGGGCGGTCAAGGGGGTCGTTCAGCCCGACTGCCTGCCTCCCTTCCGCGCTTACATCCGGGTCAGGGTGTCCCTGGAGATGGAGCACGCGGTGTCCAGGGTACGCTCGCGGCCTTCCGCGAGAGATGGGCGCCGGAGGGACTGGAGTGCATCGTTACCCCTGGCAACCAAATTTTTATTTGATTTTATAGTTTTAAAGTTTAATTTGTTTTAAATGCTGGATTTTTAGTGTCCCCCTCCCCTTTTATAGGGGGCACTTGTAAAATATATGGTTTTAATGTCCCAAAAAAAAAGCACAAAAAAAACAAAAAAAAGAAACAAAAAACACTTTTAAAAAAGGGGCAGTTAAGTGTCTGGAGTGTCCCCCAGATCGGGGTGCACTTGATCTAACATTTATTTTGTTCCCCCCCGCAAAAGAGTTGTAGAGCTGTTGCCCACCTTGCCATCCTCGTCTGCCATCCGGACACGCCATGGCGTACCATCTTGCCGTCCAGAGGAGGCGGGGGTTCCCGATGGAGTGCACTCTACGCGGGAGTCCTCCCACTGTTTATCGGGGACTTGGCCTGGAGGGTGGTGCACGGAGCAGTCCCGTGCAACAAATTTTTAAGCCGGTTCACGGGCTCCCAGGCCGCCTGCAATTTCTGCGGCCTGGAAGAGTCCGTGTTCCATGTTTTTATCGAGTGAGCGAGGTTGCAGCCCCTGTTTCATTATTTAAAGGGGCTGCTCCTCAATTTCTGGTTGCACTTCAGTCCCACACTCCTGATCTTTGGGCACCCTGTGCGGAGGGGAGCGGGTAGGTCCGAGGGCCTCCTCGTAGGACTGCTCCTGGGCACGGCCAAGGATGACATCAGCCGGTCCAGGCAGCGGGCGGTCGAGGGGGTCGGTCAGCCTGACTGCCTGTCTCTCTTCCGCGCCTACATCCGGGCCAGGGTGTCCTTGGAGATGGAGCACGCGGTGTCCACCGGTACGCTCACGGCCTTCCGCGAGAGTTGGGCGCCAGAGGGACTGGAGTGCATCATCACCCCCGACAACCAAATTTTAATTTGATTTTATATGTTTTAAAGTTTAATTTGTTTTAATTGCCGGGTTTTAGTGTCCCCCTCCCCTTTTATAAGGGACACTTGTATAATTTGTGGCTTTAGTGCCAAAAAAAACACCAAAAAAAACCAAAAATCAAAAAAAACACCAATAAAAAGGGCACCAAGGTGTCCCAAGAGATGGAGCACACGGTGTCCACTGGTACGCTCGCGGCCTTCCGCGAGAGGTGGGCGTCGGAGGGACTGAAGTGCATCATCACCCCTGGGAACCAAATTTTAATTTGATTTTATATGTTTTAAAGTTTAATTTGCAGTTTTAGTTCCCCCCCTCCCACCACCCACCCCGCCTTTTAGCCAGGGTCACTTGTAGAATTTGTGTTTTTAGTGCCCTAAAAAAACAACAAAAAAAAAGGGCACTTGAAAACTGTTTGGAGTGTCCCCCCCTGCCCCCCTTTAATCAGGGGGCGCTTGATTTAATTGTTTATTTGATCACAACTAAAATAGCTGTTGCCCACGTTGCCATCCTCGTCTGCCCTCCGGACACGTCATGGCGCACCATCTTGCCGTCCGGATGAGAAGGAGTCCAAAATGGAGTGCACTCTACGTGGGAGTCGTCACTCTATTTATTGGGGACTTGGCCTGGAGGGTGGTGCACGGAACAGCCCCGTGCAATAAGTTTTTAAGTTGGTTCACGGGCTCCCAGGCCGCCTGTAATTTCTGCAGTCGGGAGGAGTCCGTGTTCCACGTTTTTATTGAGTGTGCGAGGTTGCAGCCCCTCTTCCAATATCTGAAGGGGCTGCTCTTCAAATTCTGGTTGCACTTCAGTCCCACACTCCTGATCTTTGGGCACCCTGTGCGGAGGGGAGCGGGTAGGTTCGAGGGCCTCCTCGTAGGACTGCTCCTGGGCATGGCCAAGGGGGCCATCAGCCGGTCCAGGCAGCGGGCAGTCGAGTGGGTTGTTCAGCCCGACTGCCTGCCTCTCTTCCGTGATTACATCTGAGCCAGGGTGTCCCTGGAAGATGAAGCACGCGGTCTCCACCAATACGCTCGCGGCCTTCCGCGAGGTGGACGTCGGAGGGACTGGAGTGCATCATCACCCCGGCAACCAAATTTTAATTTAATCTTAATGTCTAAAGTTTAATTGGTATAAGTTGTTGGTTTTAGTGCCCCCCCCCCCTTTAATCGGGGGGCACTTGTATAATTTGTGTTTTTAGTGCCCTCAAAAAAAAGGGCACTTGTTTGAAAGTGTTTAACCAGGGGGCACTTGATTAAAGTGCACAACTAAAATAATTGTAGAGCTAATGCATTGTGAGTGGCTTAGCCAGTCACGTGATGTTCACAAGACTCAATAAAACCCCAGTCAGTTGGGTCTAAGTCATCCACGTTGAGGTATGCAGTTGTGAGCCTGGTGGATGAACTGATAATGTGTAGTGTGATTGTTAAACCTTTGTTAATAAACCAATTAGTTCTTAATAGCAATGTGTTGCTATGAATTCTGAAGCAAAGAACCCTTGAAGCAAATACATTACAATTGTGAACACAAAAATTTGATGGGCAAGAAAAGGCCACCTGGTCGATCAAGCCTGCCTCACACCACATGGTGGCTGGAGCATCATGACTAAACACTTCCTCCCTTTTGTATGTTCACTTCTCTAAACCTTCCAGTGATGGACTTGGTGAACACTCTGGTAAGATGACCTCCTCGCAAATTAAGAAGCAGGCTTATTCTCCAAATTGCATGTGACTGTACAAGAGTCCAGACTTTTTATAACTCCTCTTACAATGTTTCCCAACACACAACTAAATCATGTTGCACTATCCCGAATAATGCATGGGATATTAATTTTCTGTTTTACTTCCTTTCAAATCAGCTACTGGCAAAACCGACTGATCCCGAACATGAGATTTTTTTTCTCGCTCCTTTTTGTTCACTCTGACGCCCGCAATTGGAATTTCACCAGATCACCCGGTCAACTATCCCTGCTGAGTTCAAATGTATCTCAACTTGATTCATGGTGAACAATCACTGAAATGTTCATACCCGCTTTCATTGTCTGAGTCACCCTGATCTATCTCTTCCAGCCCTTCTACCCTGTGAACTTAAACCTTTGAGAGCTATGTTTAACTCAATAGTGATCTTTTCAACATATTACACTGAGGTCCCCCTCTGTGGGAGCATAGTCCTAATCCTGAAGCACAATAGCCAGCTGGGAGAATTTTTCATTTATTTTTCATCAGTACCCATTCTAAATGGGTGATTTTGCAGCCGGAGCGAGAGTCAGGTGCTCCATTTGCATTATGGGAAGGCCCCCTAACTTGCATCCTTTCCCAGGCCATGCTCGGTCTTGCACGCTGTTTGTGAGCAGCCTTCCAAAGCACTTTGTGTTGGGTGGCAGCGTTGGGTTATGCTGAATCCATCAGGCACTTTGAAGGCCTCACATTATTGGCCCCATCATTTTCATTCACCGATAGGCAATAAAGGCCTGAGATGGCTGTGAATGGTGTGCAGCCTCTGTTACCCACAATACTTCATTTGTCGTCATACCGGTTGCCCAGGAGCATCTGCACAAGGCAACATCTTGCACTAGATGTCAAGTTATTACTTCAGTTATTTTGAATTAATTTCCTCCTCAAAGGTGTCAACTGTGGTAGCACTCTCACCTCAGAGTCAGAAGGCTGACATTCCAGTACTGAGTGAGCGCTGCACTGTCGGAGATGCTGTCTTTCGAATGAGACGGTTAAGCAGAGGCCCTGTCTGCCCTCGTCAGGTGCACATAAAAGATTCCATGGCACTATTTGAAGACGAGCAGGGGAGTTATCCCCTGTATCCTGGCTAATATTTATCCCTCAACCAACATCACTTAAACAGATTATCTGGTCGTTATCACATTGCTGTTTGTGGGACCTTGCTGTGCACAAATTGGATGCTGTGTTTCCTATATTGCAACAGTTCAAAAATACTTCATTTTTCGGTAAAGCACTTTGGAATGTCCTGAGGTTATGAAAGGCACTATATAAATGCAAGTTCTTTCTTTAACTTACATAATTTTCCAGTTAAACAAAAGCAAATTACTGCGGATGCTGGAAATCTGAAATAAAACGCTGGCAACACTCAGCAGGGTCTACAGAATCCGTGGAGAGAGAGGTCATTGGCCTGAAACATTAACTCTGTTCCTCTCTCCAGAGATACTGCCTGACCTGCTGAGTGTTTCCAGCATTCTCTGTATTTATTTATAATTTTCCACTTGTATTGTATTTGTCTTTATTTCCATGGCTGGCATATTGCTCTACAGTACTGCACTTGTAACAACAATGTTTGGGGCTCTAGATTAGCTGCCAATTTCCATGATATCCTACAGGGCTCCACTCCATTATGGCAACTAATGGAGGCTCCACCCTACTGGTAAGTCACTCGAGTAGCATTCAAACTGCTGGAAGAAGCCTGCTGACATTTCCACTGGCCGTTGGCATGATTGACAGCTGATCGTATAAAAATGTTTAAAAATTCCAATGCATGGCCATTTTGAGTCAGTTGTTACCACCAGCAGAGAGAAATGCAATGGGGGAATTGCTTTTGCATATTTCACACGAGACAAAAGATACTTTATATTCCAGATGGGGTCCAGGTCCTGTGTATGCACCAACTGGGATGCGTGATGCCACAACGTCTGCAATGGAACTGGTCTCGCACGTTTATAAGCGAGTGTGTATGGAGAAGGCTGGAATGGAACACCTGGACCCCTGACACTGTGTGGATCATGAAGATCGGGGTGCTTTATATTAAAGGGTGCCATTGACAATGGGACCACAGCTCCCCAGGCATTGACAGTCATGTACCAGTATAAAATTACCTAAAGCCAGTTTCCAGGCCAGGCTGCGCTCAAAGGTGACTGCATATAGTGATACTACTATTCTTGCCCAGAATGGAGACGATTGGGTAATTCCCCTGTCAACCACACCTGATGACCACTTTTGTGTTATGTAACTATCCTTCAGTCACTGCATTTTACTGGAGAAATAACCCTGCATTAACCGGGAGACTTTGCTGTTGTTTGTCATGAGTTCAGTTTACTCTCGTTCATAGAAATTCTTTGTTGTAAGTCCCACCTCCAACTCATTGGCTGATACGATGCAACTCATTGGCTGATATGATGCAACTCATTGGCTGACACTGTGGTGTCAATACTCACTTTGGTTGAAAGGGTCAAGACCAATGTCCCCTTTAAGCTCCCTCGCAGCAGGTCTCACCGGCTTTTAAATAGGCAAAAAGCAACGCATGTGCGGTATTTTAAATGGGCCGCACAGCCCCTTAAAAAGGGCCTCGCAGCCAAAAAAAATAAAGGGGACATTGGTCAAGACCTCAGCAATGTGCAGCAGAATATTCATGAGATTAAAAGAAGGCCAAAGTAATTCATTACTTCGTATGCTTGTCAATCTGGCTGGTTACCGAGGAATGGCAACAAATGAGACAAATTATTACCGCATTGAGCAACACCACTCACAATGGAATAAGGACAGGTTTTAAACAGCATCGCATTTTCCAGAAGCACCATTGGCTGTAAATCCATTGGCACCTAGCCTGCCGAAAATCTCATTGCAGCGATTTACAACTTCCAGTAATAACGATCAGAATTATTCCTTTCCATGTTTAAGGCATTTTCTAAATCCCGAGGCTCATTACTGTCTGCGACTGTTTGGAAGCCTGCCCCATCAGTCTATACACATACATATAGTGCAGGTATTGGACCTTTAATTAACTTTACTGGTGGCTACAAGCTTCCATGACAAACTCAAGTGAATGTTTGCAGAAGTCACCTTGTAAATTAGAGCTATGAAAATACTTGAATCGAGACGCTATCTATCATTTCCAGGGTTCGAGAGTGCGATCAAGGTATCGGATGCAGGCCATGGGTTAATTTGATCAAGGTCACAGAGTAAAGATAATTAAACCTGAAAGGCAATGCGTGCTATTCTTACAATCAGGCCTCCCGACCTCGAGAACCAGTGGTAGCGCTTCAATTAATTACAATTTCCTCAGAAATTGTCCATGATTAATTAACATGCTGGCAGTTTACAGTATGCTAATTACACCCATTTCTATAAATTAAAGCGATTTTGAAAGAAAAAACATTCTTTGAGACTTGAGAACCACTGCCTTACAACACTCTCTCATTCACCTTATTTACAACGCTTTCTTATTCACCCAGCAGCCCTGTTACATTTACCAATATGAATTGCCACATAGTCCCAGGTGATGTAAAGGGACGTTACATTTGCGTTTACCCTCGTTGCTTCCTCTGTTAACGTGTTTCTCTTTTACAGCAATATTTCCTTTCCAGCGAGAACGTGAATCGAGGCACTAAATCTGGGCAGCAATCCAAATATAAGATGTCATTGGAGAGTGTAATGTATGCTCACAGGTCTGTAGAGCTGTTGACCCCCGGCGACCAAATTTTGATTTGATTTAAGTTACTGCCAAAGTTAATTTGTTTGTTGTGTCGGGGTTAGTGCCCCCCCGCCCCCCACCCCCCTTTAATCAGGGGGCAATTGTATAATTTATGTTTCTGGTGCCCTCAAAAAAAAACAAAGGGGAACTTCTAGAATGTGCCCCCCCCCCTTTAATCAGGGGGCACTTGTTTACTGTCTTCAACAAAATAGTTGTAGAGCTGTTGAGTTGGGAGTGGCTTAGCCAGTCACGTGATGTTCACAAGACTCAATAAAACCCCAGCCAGTTGGGTTTAGGGGATCCACGATGAGGCAGGTGGTTGTGAGCCTGGTGGATGAACTGGTGATGTGTAGTGTGATTGTTAAACCTTTGCTAATAAACCAACTAGTTCTTAAGAATTCATAGCCATACATTGCTATTAAGCAATAAACCCATAAAGCAAATACATGACAGAGAGAAACTTGCTCTTGTCATAAAGTGACGGAATTCAACACGAACAACTGTTGCTAAATTGCCTGTGAGTAGCAGCTTTAAATCCTGCGTAAAACGTAGGAGCAGCTCGCCATGTAACTTTCTGAGCAACAATGTACACCGCAGAGAAAATAATGTAAGCTCACATTTCAGTGCAGTGCGGAGGGAGTGCTGCAGTGTTGGTGGTGCCGTCTTTCAGATGAGACATTAAACCGAGGTTCCGTCTGCCCTCTCAAGTGAATGTAATAGATTCCATGGCACTAATTCTAAGAAGAGCAGGGGAGTTATCCCTGGTGTACTGGCCAATATTTCTCACTCAGCCAACCACACTAAAACAGATTACCTGGTTATTATCTCATCACTGCTTGTGGAATCTTGCTGTGCGCAAATTGGCTGCCACGTTTCCTGCTTTACAGCAGTGATTACACTTCAAAAGTATTTAATTGACTGTAAAGCGCTTTGGGGCACCTTGAAGTTGTGAAAGATGCTATATAAATGCAAGTTATTTATTTTTCTCCTGAATTCCCTATTGGATTTATTCATGACTATCTTATATTGATAGCCCCTAATTTCTCCCCCACATCTTCTCTATGTCTACCCTATCATAGTTTTAAGGACCTCAGCCTCAGCTGAGATTTACGCAGTGAGCAGCTCTGACCTCTGAACTTAGTCCCTGTATGGGAGGCCAGTGCTTCCCTTTTAAGGTCAACAGGCTGCCATCTGAATGAACCCTTCTTAAACCTCTTGGTGCAATTGTGGTCATAGTTTGCTTTCATAAAAGGTACAATAATTTGATTGACAAATAAATCATATTAAATTAGCAATTGAGCTGGGAGTGTAAGCTATTTTCATATTAATCCACTGACTGACTTTCAACATAACCAGTAACATTCTGAGAATTATTTTTTTCTTACACCATAAATGTTTTTGGTGAATCTATACTGGATTCGTCTTAACAGAACATGATTAAAAGCATTTAATACAATCGAAAACAGAAAAGGGGGTTGAAAATGGGGCACCTGTATGAACTATCAGCCATCAAATTGGAACGATTCACATTTACTCGAGAGCAAAATGTATTATTTGAAGTAAATTTAAGATAATTGGCAAAAGGACCAGAGGGGAGATGAGGAGGATTTTTTTCACGCAGTGAGTGGTGATGATCTGGAAAGGGTGATGGAAGCCGATTCAATAGTAACTTTCAAAAGGGAATTAGATAAATACTTGAAAAATGAAAATAATGCAGGACTATGGGGAAAGAGCAGGGGAGTGGGATTAATTTCCAAGAGCGAGCACAGACACGATGGGCCGAATGGCCTCCTTCTGTTCTGCAAAATTCCATTGCCCCAATATTTACAGAGCTGCAGAATGTTTTCTAAATGTTTTCTGCAGGTTTGACAGACTGGCTACCTGCCGGGCGGGAAAGCCTGCAGATGAAGGAGCAGGTTGGAAAGCAGGGAGAGATTGCAGTCGGTGGGGGGGGGATCTAGTGGTGGCACGGGGGGAGAGGAGGAGAGGGATCATGGTCAGGGGAGCGAGATCGTGATCAGAGGAGAGATCACAGGGTTGGGAGTGGAGATGGTTGTCGGGAGGAGAGATTGCGGGGGTTGGAGATGGCGGTCGGGTGCGGAGGGTTGAATCAAGGGACGGGGCAAGCAGACAGATAAATCGTGGGGGGGGGGGGGTTACAGGGTAGCTTGTTGGGCTGAGGGAAACACTTCTGTTAGCCTGGCCCACAAGCAGTGCTGCAAAGGCACTTAACCTTACGGAGCCAGCCCTTACCGTCTCCTTTTACCTGCAGGGTTTCCTGAGGCCCGGGAGACCCAGCCATCATGGGTCAAAAATAGAAACACTTTTAAAATAGAGGTACACAGCCTCATTAAAAGGTTTCAATGCCTGAACTGCCTCCTAAAAACAGATTGGTCGCCCGCCCCCATCCCACCTCCGTTAAAACCGGAGGTGGGCGGGTTTGTGGTGGGTTGGGTTCATGTTTCAGATTTTTAACTTTTTAACCTCCTAGTCGAACCAAACCCACCCGTTTTTGAGGGTTAAAATCACCCCCATGTTTCTATGAATTAGATTTGGATTTGCTTAAGAAGGAGGCTCACTTTGATTGAGAGTCGAGTTAGATCTTGCTACAGCCTTAATCTCAGTGCTCCGTGGAAGTTTCCATGAGGACACTCATTTACTGTTGTTTTTTTTGCCAAAGTCAACCTACAGAGAAACACACAGTTCAATTCCTGGTTTATTTTCCATGGGTTTCCCTGTTCAAGGCTAGGGTGTCCCATAAAGGCCTTGTAGTGCCCTCAAACACAAAAGCCAAAGCAAACCTCCCAGAATGCAGGCAAGTAAGCACTCACAGGGTCACTGAAATAATGCTTGAATGTCAGGCTCACAGCTGAATGGAATTGCTCCTGACACAGAAGTAAGCACATCATAACATTGTTTTTTGAAACCTGGCTTGAGAATTGTTTTACTATTTGAGAATGAGTTGGCTCTCTCCCTGCTCAAAATAAAACAAATTCCCGATGCAACAAATAATAAATTTATTCTAATATCTGCTGCATCATAATATGGTGGTGCACAGCACCCAATTGACAATGTGAAGCAACAACAACTTGTATTTATAAAGCACCTTCAACGTAGTTAAACTTCCCAAGGCGCTTCACAGGAGCATTATAAAACAAAATTTGCCACCGAGCAACATAAGGAGATATTAGGGCAGATGACCAAAAGCTTGGGCAAAGCGGTAGGTTTTAAGGAGCGTCTTAAAGGAGGAAAGAGAAGTGGAGAGGTGGAGAGGTTTAGGGAGGGAATTTCAGAGCATAGGGCCTAGGCAGCTGAAGGCACCAATGGTGGAGCGATTAAAATCGGGGATGCTCAAAGGCCAGAATTAGAGGAGCGCAGATATCTAGGAGGGTTGTGGGGCTGGAAGAGATTACAGAGATGTTTGTGAAGGGGGGGGCTGAAGGGGGGCGAGGCCATGGAGGGATTTGAACAAGGATCAGAATTTTAAAATCTAGTCATTGCTTAGCATGGATATAAAATAAACCGCAGGTCAATCAACATCAAATTACAGTCACAAATTGGGATGAAAATGTGGCTGAAGCTAAGGAAAAATGTTCATCTAGTTCTTGAGATCCTTACTGAAAATTTAATTGAAAGTTAATCGAAAATAAATGTTAATACAAGATCTCAGAATAACGCATTAAATTATGTCACCCTCTTAATGTCACGTGATTTATAGAACACGTCTGACAATTTGTTCATTGAAATGATGCCCAGTGATGTGTTTTCCAAACATCAACAAGTCTCTTACTCTGTGAGAGCTCAAAAGCAGGCCTGTTGCAATAGGTTTGACATTGGGCCACTGGTTATGTTTAGCTCTTATTCAATAAATACAGCTCTCTTTGACAACAGTCACTTCTGAGAATTGCATAAAACAGCCTGAATTATATAACTAGATTGATGAACAGAAAAAGGACTTACATTATATGGTTTCCATCATGACACTCAGAAACGTCCCAAAATGCTTTTTGCATGCAATGAATTACTTTGAAGTGCAGCAGCTGTTCAGTGGGTAGGTGCAGCAGTCATTGTTGTGCACAGCAAGATTCCACAAACAGCAAAGAGAGAAATCACCTGATTTTTTTTTTTTGGGGGGGGCGGGTTGGTTGAGGTAGTTCATCAGGACATCCCAGAAGAGCTCACTGTTCTTCTTTGAGATTGAAAAGGGGATCAAGGGTCACGATCTTCAATGATGTAAAGGCGGAACTAGGTTATATTTCAGGAGGTTCTTCTTTTCCCAGGGAATAGCAGACCTGTGCAACTGGCTGGCGGCTCGTGCAGTGAACGCTGATTAGCAGAATTCCTTTGAGCGAGAGCTAGACCTAGTTCTGGCATGGGTGGGGATCTCCTCTTGGATGTCCAGGCAACATAAATCCGGGCCTGGACTAGTTTTAATCGCCCAATGGAGTTGGAGCAGAATTTTCCATATTTTTCCCCTAATTGGCCTGGGTTTTCACCTGGCTTTTCACCTCTCCCATGAGATTACCTGGATTTACTGTGCACACAAGACATGACATTTGTGTGGGACAGCCTGGATGGACCCGTCGTATGAGATTAACTGGTCATTAATCTCATTGCAGTTTGTGAGATCTTGCTATGCACAATGGTGTTTTGCTTGCCTACATCCACTGTGCTTCGGAGTAGTTAATTCTTTAAGATGCCTCTGACCTGCAATAAGATACTATACCAATGTGATCCTTTCTTTTATTTGATCAAAGTGAGGCATCTTAGCATCAGGACATTTTTCCCTGTTAGAATCTCAGTATCAGCACTGAGAGGTGGCATGGATTGGAACATAAGAAATAGGAGCAGGAGTAGGCCATCTGGCCCCTCGAGCCTGCTCCACCATTCAATAAGATCATGGCTGATCTGATCTTGGCCTCAACTCCACTTCCCTGCCTGCTCCCCATAACCCCTTACTCCCTTATCGTTCAGAAATCTTTCTATCTCCAGCTTAAATATACTCAGTGACCCAGCCTCCACAGATCTCTGGGGCAGATAATTCCAAAGACTCACGACCCTCTGAGAAAATCTTCCTAGTTTCCGTTTTAAATGGGCGACTCCTTATTCTGAAACTGTGCTCCCTACTTCTAGATTCCCCCGCGAGGGGAAACACCATCTCTGCGCCAACACTGACAACTGCAGAGTGAAGATGCCACTGCTCTGCACCAACAACAAAAAACAGTAAAAGGGAATATTATTTGAATGGGGAGAAATTACAACATGCTGCGGTGCAGAGGGACCTGGGGTTCCTTGCGCATGAATCCCAAAAAGTTAGTTTGCAGGTGCAGCAGGTAATCAGGAAGGTGAATGGAATGTTGGCCTTCATTGCGAGAGGGATGGAGTACAAAAGCAGGGAGGTCCTGCTGCAACTGAAAAGGGTATTGGTGAGGCCGCACCTGGAGTACTGCGTGCAGTTTTGGTCACCTTACTTAAGGAAGGATATCCTAGCCTTGGAGGGGGTACAGAGACGATTATCTAGGCTGATTCCAGAGATGAGGGGGTTACCTTATGATGATAGATTGAGTAGACTGGGTTTTTACGCGTTGGAGTTCAGAAGGAGGAGGGGTGATCTTATAGAAACATTAAAATAATGAAAGGATAGACAAGATAGAGGCAGAGAGGTTATTTCCACTGGTCGGGGAGACAAGAACTAGGGGGCACAGCCTCAAAATACGGGGGAGCCAATTTAAAACCGAGTTGAGAAGGAACTTCTTCTACCACAGGGTTGTGAATCTGTGGAATTCTCTGCTCAAGGAAGCAGTTGAGGCTAGCTCATTGAATGTATTCAAGTCACAGATAGATAGATTTTTAACCAATAAGGGAATTAAGGGTTACGGGGAGTGGGCGGGTAAGTGGAGCTGAGCCCACGGCCAGATCAGCCATGATCTTATTGAATGGCGGAGCAGGCTCGAGGGCTAGATGGCCTACTCCTGTTCCTAATTCTTATGTTCTTATGTTCTTTGCCCCAGCCTTCGATGAGCATCCACTACTGCACCAGTGTGACACTTTTCTAATCCCCATACCAGCCATGCTTATGGTTTCTCTGAGTGACATTGTCATTTCAACATTCGGCAAATTCGGATGTTGTGAACACACCAGATAATGTTCAATAAACCCTTACAAGCACCAGATCCTGGTTACCATAGATTTTTTTCTAAATGCATTGTGATGTGGGCATTGCTGGTAAGGCCAGCATTTATTGCCGAGCCACCTGAGTGGTTTTCATACAACTGCTTGGTTTGCTAGGCTACTTGCAAGGGTAGTTAAGAAAGAAGAAAGAAAGAAAGGCTTGCATTTCTATAGCACCTTTCACGACCATCGGACATCCCAAAACGCTTTACAGCCAATGAAATACTTTTGGAATGTAGTCACTGTTGTAATGTAGCAAACGCAGCAGCCAATTTGCACACAGCAAGCTCCCACAAACAGCAATGTGATAATGACCAGATAATCTGCTTTTTTTGTTATGTTGATTGAAGGATAAATATTGGCCAGGACACCGGGGATAACTCTCCTGCAAAATAGCGCCATGGGATCTTTTACGTCAACTTGAGAGACGAGACGGCACCTTGGTTTAACGTTTCATATGAAATACGGCACCTCCCTCAGCATTGCAGTGTCAGCGTAGCTTTTTGGGCTCAAGACCCTGGAGTGGGACTTGAACCCATAACCATCTGACTCAGAGGCAAGGGTGCTACCCACTGAGCCACAGAGTTGATGTGAGATTGGAGTCACGTATAGGCCTAAAGGACATTGGGTTTTTACAACAATCCGTCAAAAGGAATTCAATCCTCAAACTGCCATGGTGGGATTTGAAATCCCATTTGAAAATGTGACGACGACACTATCCCTCTTGTAAGTGCAGCTTTTAGCCTGGCACCAATGATGCTTGGCAATGGTGCAGTGTCAAAGGTTGTAGTGACAGCAGCGGGTCAATTTTCACCGGGGAGGCTGTGCCGTCAGTGACCACTAGTATTTTTGTGGGGCCAGGAGGAGCACAAAAATATAATCCAGAGACTTTCCTGGATTGTTTTTGCTGCGGTCAGCAACGGTCCAGTTAAGGGCCACTGGTTAGGCCGGGACGCTGCATCATAGAGCCCAGAGTCGCATCATAAAAAGGCCGACCTCTCGAAACAAGATGGCAGTGCAGCTGCCCAAGGGAAAGGCCCCATTAAAAGTTGCGGCGGCGGGTGCGTTGGCTTTAACGGGGTTGCAATTCCACTGACCCCACTTTGAGGTTGTCATCACCATATCAACACTGATTTGACTGAAGTGCTGGTGAAAATCGGCCTCGGGTATGCAATGACTGGTGTGGGGGGGGGGGGCGGCGGGTGGCATTAGCTGGTCTCTGAGGTAAATGGCAGTAGATTTGCGTTCCAACATCAGTATGACACAGGCAACCCTTTCAAGTTTCTCCAGTGTGGATAAACAGCGCTGTATCTGGAGCTAAACAACGCTCCTCTTTTAAATGGACTGAGTGTTTAACAGTTACATAAGACTTACTTGTTTCACATAGTCAGAAGGAACAGAAAAACTTTCCATCAGACCTCTGGCTCTACATTAGCAGCTGTACAGGGAGCCAGCGAGAACGTGCAGGATGTTGTTCAACGTTTGACTATTTACCTGGAAATTCAATGTTTAGAGAACAAAATCTGCTAACCTGATGCATTCTGTGGAAAATAACTACAGAATGTGTTTACGATTCAAACTTTATTTTCTCTCCCAGGCAAACAAATGATCCCAAGTGCTCCAGGTTGATTTCTCTCAAAGCCACCCGTGTTTTCCAGAGATGCTCTTTGCAGGTTCTGATATATGCCAAATGCTGAAAAATTTCTTAAGCTACGGTGGGTGGGGGGTGTTGCACACTTAATGATGTCACCGAGTGGGCGGGGCTACTGAAGTTCGCGACAGGCGATGACGGCGCAGCGCTCGGGTGGGAGGTGCTTAGCGCCTCATTAGCGCCACATTAGCGCCCCATTAGCGCCCCTCTAACTTCAGTGAAGGTTTAGCAGCGGCGTTGACAGTTTGCGCTGTGCTCGCTAGCGCCACCCACTCGGTAACATCACCAAGTGTGCAACGGGGATGTTGACGGGGATACATGAGGAATGATAGCAGTAAGAGTAGAACAGATTGTCATGCCCAAACTGGAGGCAATTGGTTAGGTGTATCTGACAGCACAAAGGTCCTGGAAGCTACAATTGTGCAATTTACTTTTTTTAAATGATTGCAGTGTGTGTAATTATTTTTCTGTCCATTTTAACTTTACCCTGCAAAGTGTATTGAAGTTCCTGCAATACTTTTATGTTAAACTTAAGTTTTACTGAAAAAATCTGTAACCTTTTCAGGAGAAATTTGTTTTTGCTTGTAAAGTTTAGAGCACCCCAAAATGCTGGAAAATACACAAAGTGTCAAAAGATGAAAATCTTCTGGGGAAGGGCATGCCCTCTCAGATCCTCTGAGAAAATACATTTTGCACCTTCAGTAATCACATTTACTATCAGTCATTTCTTCACTCACCATTGCTACAAACTGTACTATTGTGGGAAATGCTGGGAACACTCAGCAGGTCAGGCAGCACCTGTGGAGAGAGAAACAGAGTTAACGTTTCAGGTTGATTATCTTTCATCAGAAATTTAAAAAGTTAACGTAACTTTTTCCAGTTCTGACGAAGGGTCATCGACCTGAAACGTTAACTGTTTCTCTCTCCACAGCTGTTGCCTGACCTGCTGAGTGTTCCCAGCATTTTCTGTTTTTATTTCGGATTTGCAGCATCCACAGTATTTTGCTTTTGTACTATTTATGGAATTTTTCTACTACAATAAAAAGGGATCAGATGTTGGGTATAGCTGCAGCTTAAGTCTTAACCTAATCACCGTCTTCAGATTTAGGGGTTGTTTTTCAGCTTTTTTGGGATGGTGTTAGATTTTGTCAAGCGGTTGGTCAGCTTTGGCCAATTTTCCAAATCAGTGTGCATGTGAACAAGATACTTCCTGTCTCAAAAGAAGTAAAACCCGACATTTGTTCCTACCCAGATGACCTCACCTGAATCATACCTCCTGCTGCAGAACATGGAGCTACACTGCTGGCTACTGTGGAGATTTCTGGTGCCCAGTGCGTCTCACCCTATTTCCTGACTAGGGAGAGAGACAACATCTGCTCCTTCCACTGTAACCTGGTCGACTGACTAATTCGTAAGTAACACTAAAACACTGTTTTCGGTATTTTAAAGCTCCTCCCAGGTACTGAAATATTTTTGCTTCTTCTGGACAGCCCTCAAGGCTGAAAAGAAAGAAAGAAAAAGAACTTGCATTTATATAGCACCTTTCACAATCTCCGGACACCTCGAAGCACTGTACAGCCAATGACATAGTCACGATAGTAAAGTAGGAAGCTTGGCAGCAAATTTGCGCACAGCAAGGTCCCACAAACAGCAATGAGATAAATGACCAGATGATCTGTTTTTAGCAAAGTTGACTGAGGGATAAATATTGTCCAGGACACTGGGCAGAATTCCTTTACTCTTCTTCAAAATAGTGCCGTGAGATCTTTTAGGTACACCTGAGAAAGCAGATGGGGTCTCAGTTTAACATCTTATCCAAAAGGTCCAAATATAAATTCTACTATGCCTGTTTAAAGTATAATGTTTTTACACAGAATGCTTTGGCTGTTTACCACCAGAAAATTAAAACATAAAATACACACAAAAATCAACCAACTGAAAATTTCTTGTGAACTTGTGGTTTAATTTTACCATTGACGTGAAGTGAGCTATCTCTCACATCAGAAGTCCACCAAAACATTAACTACATATTTCATGAGAAGCTGTGTTAACAAACTTGATCCCATTCAGTCACTAAGATGGTTATATGTAGTTCTAGAAGTCAGCATGGATTTATGAAAGGGAAATCATGCTTGACAAATCTTCTAGAATTTTTTGAGGATGTAACTAGTGGAGTGGACAAGGGAGAACCAGTGGATGTGGTTTTTGGACTTTCAAAAGGCTTTTGACAAGGTCCCACACAAGAGATTCGTATGCAAAATTAAAGCACATGGTATTGGGGGTAATGTATTGACGTGGATAGAGAACTGGTTGGCAGACAGGAAGCAGAGAATCGGGATAAACGGGTCCTTTTCAGAATGGCAGGCAGTGACGAGTGAGGTGCCCCAGGGCTCAGTGCTGGGACCCCAGCTATTTACAATGTACATCAATGATTTAGATGAAGGAATTGAATGTAATATCTCCAAGTTTGCAGATGACAAAAAGCTGGGTGGCGGTGTGAGCTGTGAGGAGGATGCTAAGAGGCTGCAGGGTGACTTGGATAGGTTAGGTGAGTGGGCAAATGAATGGCAGATGCAGTATAATATGGATAAATGTGAGGTTATCCACTTTGGTGGCAAAAACAGGAAGTCAGAATATTATCTGAATGGCGACAGATTAGGAAAAGAGGAGGTGCAACGAGACCTGGGTGTCATGGTACATCAGTCATTGAAAGTTGGCATGCAGGTACAGCAGGCGGTGAAGCAGGCAAATGGCATGTTGGCCTTCATAGCTAGGGGATTTGAGTATAGGAGCAGGGAGTTCTTACTGCAGTTGTATAGGGCCTTGGTGAGGCCTCACCTGGAATATTGTGTTCAGTTTTGGTCTCCTAATCTGAGGAAGGACGTTCTTGCTATTGAGGGAGTGCAGCGATGGTACACCAGACTGATTCCCGGGACTGACATATGAGGAGAGACTGGATCGACTGGGCCTTTATCCACTGGAGTTTAGAAGAATGAGAGGGGATCTCAGAGAAACATATAAAATTCTGACAGGACTGGACTGGTTAGATGCAGGAAGAATGTTCCCGATGTTGGGGAAGTGCAGAACCAGGGGTCACAATCTAAGGATAAGGGGTAAGCCATTTAGGACTGAGATGAGGAGAAAATTCTTCACTCAGAGAGTTGTTAACCTGTGGAATTCTCTACCACAGAAAGTTGTTGAGGCCAGTTCGTTAGATATATTCAAGAGGGAGCTAGATATGGCCATTACGGTTAAGGGATCAAGGGGTATGGAGAGAAAGCAGGAAGGGGGTACGGAGGTGAATGATCAGCCGTGATCTTATTGAATGGTGGTGCAGGCTCAAAGGACCGAATGGCCTACTCCTGCACCTACTTTCTATGTTTCTATGTTTCCCACCCAGCTATTGGAATACAGGTTGAACCTCTGGTCCTGGCCAGTTCTGGATAAGGGATTTTTCTGGACAAGGGGTGGTCACGTTAAATTGGATGGTACAGGTACTGAGCAAGGGGATATCGGGGCTGGCTGGCTTGGGGTTGGGAGTGCAGCAGAGAAATCATGGGAATCATGGCGGGGGGTGGGGGGCAGTGGATCACAGGGTCAGGCCAGCGATTGCTGGAGTCGGCAGCGAGGAAGGACTTCAATTTGTCATGACGGAGTTCTGCGCATGTGCCACCCAGTGGCTGGGAATGGTTCTGGACGAGGGGTAGTTCTGAATAAGGGAGTTCTGGATAAGGGAGGTTCAACCTGTACCTGAATAGGATGTTCCGCTTTCTCGTGGAAAATTACCACTGGCCACAAGTTAGACCATGAAGGCACTTTCAACAGGAGCTATAAGCAGCCTAATTGGCTTGAAATTATGTCTACAGAGCAGGAGGTTGGAGTTGCCCTGGAGGAAGACTTTCATCTTTGGAATGACCATGAAGCCAGCAAACCCTAGGACCACAGAGTAACCCAGGAAGAGGTGAACCAGTAGTTTAACACTATTTCTCACAATGAAAGGACCCAGCAGGATCCTAGATGCTAACCAAGGAGAAGGTGTTTTCAACCGCCAGGCTTAGAAAAGGAGCTTCCATGTGAAGATATGTGAAACCTGTAGAAGTCAGAGTGGCAGAGCATTTTTCCCCACTGAGTTTTGGAGAGCATTTGGTGTTTGTGAGTTTAGAGAAGGCCTGTTTGATTCAGGATAAATATCTCGAAGTATACATAAATGCACAAACAAATAGACTTGTTGCTCGAGAAATAGTGCAGATTTTATGATCAGTTGTAAGCCTGACTGGAAGTTGGTCAGTGGAAGAATTGCACCAGCAAAGTATCTACTGCAGGTCAAAATGCTGCCTCCACCCCTTAGCACCTGTTGCCACTGCTGTAGTATGGCTGCACTGACACCTTTACTATGGCCTGGGACTTTGCTGTCAGAGGTAATGCAATGGCGTTCGCCATTCACCGAGCTGAGAACCGCCCACAGACGTTTTGCAGGCTTGTCAGTGGCGATTTCTTCTAATTGGCATCTTTTTTCAGTATGCTGCCCTCCACAGGGGATTTGTAGCATCTGCGAGCAGCTTAACCAACAGCAAGGCTCTTCAACCAATTAGATTGAAGAAGCCCCACTGAGCCACGCAGAGGCCAAACCAGAAACTATAAATTAGATTGAAATGATGTACAGAAAGTGAAATAAAGATTTGGAAATACAGATGGGATTAAGAAAGAGAAAGATAAAAGAGACAGACAGATAAAGTTTTTAAAAATAATTTTAATTAAAAAAAATCTCCAACACTATTTTTTTCTGAGGGAATGAGACTCCACACTTGTGAAATAAATTTTTCTGGGCCAGAGAGGTTGTTCAACAGAAATGATTACTCCTGAGTGCACCAGCCCGAACATTTTCAGCCGTTTGTAGTCGGCAAGTACAGCAAGTTCACACTGTTGCGGTCATTTCTATGCTGAGTCGATCGGTAAGGTCTGTGGAGGAGTGGGGTATCTCTTATTGGAACTTCTGGATCTCCACGTTTAACTGCACATGTGTGGACACCAGAAGTTGCTGTCCGATTTCCTCCATTACAACGGTGAGCACTGAGAGCCTCACCATTATTCCCATCGCAAATTCTGGGCCAATAATTAGTAGAGTTAACTCGAAGCATTAGGTTCATGAAGTTCACATTCATAAAGTGTCCCTATTTATTGCACATTTGCATGTGGCTTGCATTCAACTGTTTGAGATAAGCTGAAAAACTCTTTCTTCAAGAAGCTAGTTTGAAAGTACAAAGTTGCTTCATTCAGGGTTCTGTAAGTCGTCTGACTACCGTGCTCTTCATTTCACCAGTCACACTGGCCTGCACGTAGACTGGGCCACTGATCAGATATCGTGTATCCTCCTTTGGGACAAGAGTGTAATATAAACCCTGGGAAGATTGGGTTTGGATTAAAAGAACTGAGCTGAGTTCAATCTGACCCTTAATGCCCTGACAATGGCTTAAAGGGACGAACTCACGATTCTGAATTGGCCATGGAGAAATTGTTGATCACATTTTCTGTAGTCATTTTGAAAAGCATTTTTACCAAGATCTGAAATCTCACCAGCGGTCAAATGTGAAAAGTTTGACGACCAATGTAAAATGTTTACCAATTTTGTCATTAATTTTATAATCAAATTAAATTACAAGAGGAGTGAAAAAATGTTTCATTGTTTTTAAGTCAGAAAAAGTGATTGTTGTTAAAGGGGTTGTGTCAAATTTGCCCATGAGCACAGTAACATTTACAGGAATAGCAGATGCCGCTGAATCAGATAAAAAATATCTTACTTGGAGTCATGTCCACAGTTCTGGCCTCCATATTATAAAAAGAATATAGTGGCACTGGAGAAGGTGCAAAAAAGATTCATAAAGGGTGATACCAGAACTGAGAGGTTATAACTATCAGGAAAGACTAAACAGGCTGGGGTTCCTTTTCTCTAGAAAAGAGAAGGCTGATGGGTGACCGAATAGAGGCCTTAAAATTATGAAGAGGTTCGATTAGGTAGGCATAGAGAAGAGGTTTCTACTTGTGGGGGAGACCAAAACTAAGGTCTATAAATATAAGAGTGTCACTAATAAATCCGTGTACTGTATAGTGACACGTGTAATGTAATTTGTCGAATGTACTACAATGTATCCCGTATTGTACCGA
The DNA here is from genome assembly GCF_044704955.1 of Pristiophorus japonicus. Classification (NCBI taxonomy): domain Eukaryota; kingdom Metazoa; phylum Chordata; class Chondrichthyes; family Pristiophoridae; genus Pristiophorus; species Pristiophorus japonicus. The sequence continues at coordinate 123,583,282 of NC_091984.1, forward strand.
ATTGTACTTGAATTGAAAAGCAAGGAAATGTATCGAACGGAACTGCCGTCAGCACCCAAATGTAGTGTATGGGATTGCTGACCGCAGCTAAATGTACTGAACTGCTTTTGAATGTACTGTACAAATTTTTATATGAATAAAGTATATTTTGAAATTTAAAAAAACTAATAAATCCAATAGGGAATTCAGGAGTAACTTCTTTACCCAGAGAGTGGTTAGAATGTGGAACTCACGACCACAAGGAGTAGTTGAGGCGACTAGCATAGATGCCTTTGAGGAGAAGCTGGATAAGTACATGAGGGAGAAAGGAATAGAAGGATATGCAGATAGAGTTATATGAAGTAGGGTGGGAGGAGGCTAATGTGGAGCACTAACACTGGCACAGACTAGTTGGTTCGAGTGGGGTTTCTGTGCTGTAAATTTTATGTAATTCTATGTAATCTTATGTCATAACCCAAACATGTTGCAGCAGCTTTAACATATTTGTATAGATCCCAAATATAGTATTATTAAGTGGACCTACCAAAGAACAATTTCAACTATTAGATTCTTTAATGAAACACTGCTACTTCAGATGTGTCCGTACTTGAGAGCCATTAGTGCTATTGTGGATCTGGCCTAGCCTGTAAATCACCCCAGAACCGGTACAGGCCTGGTATCTGTATCTTTTGCAACGTCTAAGTTCGCATGACTAATAAAGTAAATTCCAGTATCACAGAGACAGAATGTACAGTCAAAGGGCAAACGTCAAGAATGCAAACACAAACTACTGGAACATTTTGGAAATCTTCAGCAACAGGTAACAGTTTATTTTAAAGCCCCTATCTGTTGGTTATAAACAATTCATTGCTGGCTAGCTGTGGTGTGGAGGTCAGGTGTTGCACCATACTGTGGAAGAGTAAAATTAGAGAGGGAAAGGCCTACTCCAGAGACACAGGAGTCGGTAGCCACTGATCCTTCTGTAGCAGGAAACCACGCACATCATTCTTGGGGGAGGGCAGGAAGATTTACATTTTATAGATAACGGTTTATTCACTTGACAGGATTTTATTACACTATAGGTTAGTTGGTATGGGAAGAGTATTTTTTTCGTGCCAATTTTCTCCTCGGCCCTTCTCCAGTGTATCCGATTCTACAGGTGCTGGGCATACACCTTCCCCAAGCGGCCATTTCTCACGTCTGAGCTCGGGTCACCAACTCTAGCTGCATACATTCTTGGAGATATCCTCACATGACCTCTTCCCTGCCTCTAACTGCCCAGCCTCCCGCCATTGGTCGCCCAGCACGTCCATCCTTACGGAGCCCCGCCTTCCTGTGCCAATTGGAAACCGAACACACTCTTCATTGCCTGATTACTGGAATGTCAGTCAAACATCCTTTTCTTTCCCAACTCCAACCTCTGTGTAACTGCTAAACAAAAGTGCTGAAAGATATCTTGGGCTAGAAATTCCGTTGCGTCCCGTTCGGGGCCGATAACTTTTGAGAAGTGAGAAATGTGTTGCCGGGTGATAATCCTTTTTTCATCCCGGGCACTTCAGTTTTAGTGCATCAAGAGGGAAATGAAGTGCTACCACTTCTCTTGGAGCGCTAAAGTGTGTGAGAGGGGCGGTAGCAGCAGAGCGCTGAAGAATGTTCAATGCAGAGCTGCCGGCATCGCAGGTTCCTTCCCTCGCTTAAAGGCAAGGGCCAATGCTGGGTTACAAGATTCTTCCTCCTATTTCTGTGGGGCCAGGCCACCTGAGCGAGTTCCAATACAGCCCCAAGCACTCTGAGAGTGGAGGGCTGAGGACCCGTGCGGTAATGCGCTGTCAAAAACAATCAGCACACACCAGACTGGTGCGAAAAATAAAGTTTGCCCTACCTGACCACCACTGCCTTTAAATATCGCTGCCCAAGCGAACAGCCAAGGAGACATGCCTCCTGTTGCTGCCTGACGATGCAGCAGGGGGCGGGTGCGAATATCACATCCGGGGCGCTAACGGGGTGCTGCGTACTGGGTGACGTCATGATCTCCGGGACACAAGAGAGCAAGGCGCTAAGTGTTAGTGCCAGCGCAAAACCGACAGAAAAGTTCGCGGGTATCGGTGAATTTGCCGTGCCCGGTCGGTATCCCCTTAGCGTCCCGTTACCGCCCCCCGTAGGTGCTAACAGGAGGCGAAAAAAATCAAACAATTTTCTCACCCCTTGTTTTTAAATTGCCCCTGTTACCAATCGGGGGGAATCGCAGTCAATTCCTTCCTCACCCAAAGCTCCATACACGTACATTTTGCAGCAGGAGTCACTGGATAGCAATCTTGAGCTGGAGTGCTGGCTGACTTTCCCACACCCCTAGTACAAAGATGCCTAACCAATCGTTAAACCCTTCTCTGGTCTGTACATCTCGGTGTATGCTGCCTTTACAAACTGTGCCACAAGGGGAGCCAGCAGGATTATCTATTCACCCAACCCGGTTATTTCAGGAGATTCTTCACATAACACACAAGAGAGAGGCAAAACAATGATTGCGTTGATTAGTTACTTAATGCTCAAATTTACTTTGTACAAAATAAAAGATGCACCGCCTTTCGTCTTGGAATAAGATTTCTTTCTTGGGGCATTTCTTTGAATCATATTTAGGATAATATGTGGGCCTGTAGTGTGCTACAAGGAGAAAATGTGTCAAAGGGCAGATAACTTCACATACTGCAAGAGTTAAGCTCAAGTGGTTTATTAAAGCGATCACCTTCCTACAATAAGTTGTGCTTTGGAACTCAGTTAGTGCATATTACTCTGTGTAGTATGTGGAAGCGTAGTGATTTCTTACCATTGTGTACCACTACTAAAGGGGAAAGAAAGGATTGTGTGAATACTTTCTGCTCAAAGTATTTTGTCCCAATTTTTAACCTAAAAAAACCCACAATTATAAAAATAATCGTTTTTTTTAAGACAAAACATGGAATTTGCTGCTGCAATGGCGAACTGCCATTTCAGGCCCCTCTCTCGAGTCCAGGCCAGTCAGGTGATAACACTGACTGCAGCCACAACACCACTTAACTGAAGTGAGTTGAAATTTTTGACCATCCTCAGAGTTGAACCAAAGTCACCTGACTCTGAAATTTCTTACAGCCAGTTTGGCCCTGAAATTCCATGCAGGTTGTCCCGATCTCCAACTGCAACTTCTGTGGGAGACTGGCGCGAGCTCCATCAGAATTTTAGGGCTTCTATTTCTATTTAAAATAGCTCTGATGTTTAAAACAAAAACAAATTAACCACTTGTGGATTCTTTCTAAATTTTCTGAACAATGATTGTGCTGTTTGGCATTTCATCTTTATCTTTGCTTTTTGTAAGTCATCTGATTGTTAAACAAGTGCAGTCAGTAGTTTTAGTCCGTATCAAGCAGGATTTGCTGTTTTGTTATATTTTCCCACTGGCGGATTCAGAAGAGACAAAGGAGATCTAAAAAAAGAGTACGAGAGGGACAAAGAGAAAGTATGATACAGGTGCAACACCTAAAATCCCGAACCCTCGGGACTGAGGTCGTTCCGATTCCGGGCTTTTCCGGACTTTCGATTTGTTTTCTGGCGTCACGAATCCGGAAACACGCGAGCCCAGGTTGGGTATTTCAGGATTTCGGAACATCAGAAAGGGATGCCGGGGGGGTGGGGGCGGAATTCCTGTTGAGGAGCTGTTCGGCCCGTCCGGCCCCGCCGAGGATGATGTCGTCGGGCAGGCCCCGCCAAGGAGGTGTTCGAGTGGGCCGGCGAGAAGGCCCCGAGGTAAGGGCAGCAGCGGTGGGGCGAGGCCCGAGGTCGGGCAGCGGTGAGGCCCCGAGATCGGCAGGGTCGTCGGGTCCGGATTCCGGAACATATTCCGGATTCCGGATTACCCTGCCGCCGATCGGTCCAGAGTCCGGATTCTGGAACATTCCGGATTCCGGAACTCCGGATTCTCGACTCTGCACCTGTAATGGATTAGCGGCTACCATAAAAGGGAACCCAAAAGTCTGTTATAAACTCTTAAATAGTAAAAGGGTAGTGAAAGGAAGGGTGGGACTGAAAAGAGATCTACTTGTAAAGGCAGAGAGCATGGGTAAGGTCCAAAATGAGTATTTTGCATCTGTCCCCACTAGAAATGAGGATGCTGCCAATATAGCAGTAAAGCAGGAGGCCGCAGCAATATTGGATAGAATAAAAATAGATAAAGAGGATGTACTTAAAAAGTTGGCAGTCCTCAAAGTTGATACATCTCCCGGACCGGATGGGATGCAGCCTAGCTTACTGAAGGAAATAAGGGTGGAAATTGCGGAGGCTCTGGCCACAATCTTACAATCCTCCTTGGAGAGGGGATGGTGCCAGAGGACTGGATGTTTGCAAATGTTACACTCCTGTTTAAAAAAGGGCTAGGGATGAATCTGGCAACTACAGGCTGGTCAGCCTAACTGATGGTGGTAGGAAAACATTTAGAGACAATAATTTGGGACTAAATTAATTGGCATTTGGAAAGGTTTGGGCTACTAATTGAAAGTCAGCATGGATTTGTTAAAGGCAAATTGTGTATGACTAACTTAATCAAGTGCTTTGATGGCGGATTGGAGAGGGTTTATGTGGGTACTGTGGTTGTTGTAGCATATATGGGCTTTCAAAAGATGATTGACAAAGTACCACATAAGAGACTTGTTCGAAAAATTAAAGTGCATGCAATTAAAGGGACAGTGGCAGGATACGAAATTGGCTAAGGGACAGAAAACAGAGAGTAGTGGTGAATGGTTGTTTAGACTAAAGGGAAGTTTACAGAGGTATACCCCAGGGATCATTATTAGGACCACTGCTCTTTTTGATGTAAATGATCTGGACTTGGGTAATTTCAAAGTTTGCAGATGATATGACACTCGGAAATGTAGTAAAAAACGAGGAGGATAGTAATATACTTCAGAAGGACATAGACTGATAAAATGAGCAAACACATGGCAGATTAAATTTAACGCAGAAACGTGTGAAATGAAATACTTTCGTAGGAAGATTGAGGAGAGGCAATATGAATGAAATGGTAACATTTTAAAGGGGGTGCAAGAACAGAGTGACCTGGGGGTGTTTGTACACACATCTTTGACGGTGGCAGGAGAAGTTGAGAAGGCTGTTAAAAAAGCACATGGGATCTTTATTAATAGAGGAATAGAGTAGAAAAGCAAGGAAATTATGCTAAAGCCTTTATGAAACACTGGTTAGACTCTAGCTGGAGAATTGTGTTCAATTCTGGGCATCACACTTTCGGAAGGATGTCAAAGCCTTGGAGAGGGTGCAGAAGAGATTTACTAGAATGATACCAAGGATGAGAGACTTCAGTTATTTGGTGAGATTGGAGAAGCTGGGTTTATTTTCCTTAGAGCAGAGAAGGTTAAGAGATGTTCAAAATCATGACTGGTTTTGATCAAGTATATAAGGAGAAACTGTTTGCAGAGGCAGAAGGGTTGGTACCCAGGGGACACCAGAGATTTAAGGTCATAATGCTGTATGGCATTTCTCACATGACAACACTCCAAAAGTACTTCATTGGCTGCAAAGCGCTTTGAGACATCCGGTGGTCGTGAAAGGTGCTATATAAATGCAAGTCTTTCATTCTTTTTTTAAATGGATTAATTCTGCAAACTCTCATTAATTGAATAATCGGGTGTACAGAGATTGGTTCCCTCTTCCCTCTCCCTGTAAATGATTCACCAAGTAATAGGTGCGGGGAAAAAAAACCTACAAAAAACTCTCTCAACAGGATTGCAGGAAACCCCAGAACTATTGAACCTAAATTAAAGAATTATAGAGGCAATTTTAATCTGCCCACCAGGCGGATGGATGGGCAGTTAAATTCCCCCGTGGAACTCACCCCCTGACGTCCCGCACCAATCACGCGGCCTACACATTTAACCTGCTCTCCTGAGCAGGCGAGAAGGACACCCGCTGGAAACCACTGGGGTCCTTCTTGAATTATGCAGACTGGGCTCCAATGATGTCATCGGGGCCCGACAGCTTTTTTAACTGTGGGCCTAAGCTGGGAAGCGCTATTGGCTTTCTCTCCAGGTCAACCTAGTGGGAAGAGGAATTACAAAATGGAGAGAGATGTAAAACAGACTCGCTGTTGCCCATTTTACACTCTCGCAAAAAATCAAAATCTGCCCCATGAGTGTACTAATGCACTCTCGAAATGTGCACACCCCATGATGGATAGATTCCTCCCCCTCTCTATATATTGATTCGTTGGAGTGTGTTACAGGCAATGACACATTACGAGGTAAAGGGGCCAAAATTTCCCCCCATTATAAGGTCCATTACTGTGTCTAAGAGGTGGGAATGGTGCGGAGAGGCCTTAACGACTGGGGATGGACCAACCCGATCGAAATTGCCCCCGGGCCGGAAGCGGTGAGAACAAGTTTTCAATCCGTCATTGTTCCCGCCACGTCAGGCATGTGCCGACTCCTTACTGACCAGCGGTGACCCCTTTCCGCACCCCGTGCAGAATTGCCCCGCAGGAGCAATGCCACCACTGGTCGGTGCCCCCGACAGCTTTCCCCGGTGGGGAACTGCCTGTGGCTGGGCGGGGTGTCCGCCCTTAAAGGGGAGGTCGCGCAGCCGGCGGCTCCATATATTTTATTGTCAGCCGGCTGCTAAGTCGGGCCGACAATTATGCCCCCCCCCCCACGTCCCCCCGGGTTCGGCCGGGCCGGCAACAGGCAGACTGGCACCCCCTCTTGGGTGCCTGGCCACTGGCCCGGCCAAAACCTTCCCTGGTGGCCCAGTGGACTGAAGTAAAAACTTTGCAGAGTTCGCAGCAGCCCTCCCCTTTAACTGAAGGGGAGGGACGTTCTGTGATGCTGCGCTGATGACAAGTCAGGGCGGCCGAATCACTGCTAGGGCACTTCTGCCCCGCAGCCGCCCAGAACACCGCCCCGACCCAAAAAAAAACAAAGTACTGAAATTGGGGAGGAGAAAAACTTCGAAAAACAGTAAGTACACCCCATTTGGGACGAGGCTCAATTTCGGCCCATAAGAAGAAATTACAAAGCACAAGCTAGAAACGTAAGCAGTTTACTGACATCATTCCAAACCCCAAGCTATTTTGCCTCCTTTACCCCTGTCCTATTCCAAATAATAGTCAAGCGGGAATTGGTGTGGGGTTTATTCTGCATTGTTCAAGAGTTTTTATTCAGGTGACAGGCATCGTGGACAGTGACAGAAGGAAAGCACACAATGATCAAGTTACATGATTCATTTTGAAGCAGAATGCTATCGTGCCACATGATTGTGAACTGCAGCGATATAAGGCTCTATTTCACTGATTGTTACAGTGGAATGCTGCACACTGTACATAAGAACATAAGAAATAGGAACAAGAGTAGGCCATACGGCCCCTCGAGCCTACTCCGCCATTCAATAAGATCATGGCTGATCTGATCATGGACTCAGCTCCACTTCCCTGCCCGCTCCCCATAACCCCTTATCCCCTTATCATTTAAGAAATTGTCTATTTCTGTCTTAAATTTATTCAATGTCCCAGCTTCCACAGCTCTCTGAGGCAGCAAATTCCACAGATTTACAACTCTCTGAAAGAAGAAATTTCTCCTCATCTCAGTTTTAAATGGGCGGCTCCTTATTCAAAGATCATGCCCTCTAGTTCTAGTCTCCCCCATCAGTGGAAACATCCTCTCTGCATCCACCTTGTCAAGCCCCCTCATAATCTTATACGTTTCGATAAGATCACCTCTCATTTTTCTGAATTCCAATGAGTAGAGGCCCAACTTAGTTAACCTTTCTTAATAAGTCAACCCCCTCATCTCCAGAATCAACCAGTGAACCTTCTCTGAACTGCCTCCAAAGCAAGTTTATCCTTTCGCAAATATGGAAACCAAAACTGCACGCAGTATTCCAGGTGTGGCCTTACCAATACCCTGTATAGCTGTAGCAAGACTTCCCTGCTTTTATACTCCATCCCCTTTGCAATAAAGGCCAAGATTCCATTGGCCTTCCTGATCACTTGCTGTACCTGCATACTATCCTTTTGTGTTTCAAGCACAAGTACTCCCAGGTCCCGCTGTACTGCAGCACTTTGCAATCTTTCTCCATTTAAATAATAACTTGCTCTTTGATTTTTTTCTGCCAAAGTGCATGACCTCACACTTTCCAACATTATACTCCATCTGCCAAATGTTTGCCCACTCACTTAGACTATCTATGTCCTTTTGCAGATTTTTTGCGACTTCCTCACACTTTGCTTTTCCTCCCATCTTTGTATCGTCAGCAAACTTGGCTACGTTACACTCAGTCCCTTCTTCCAAGTCGTTAATATAGTTTGTAAATAGTTGGGGTCCCAGCACTGATCCCTGCGGCACCCCACTAGTTACTGGTTGCTAACCAGAGAATGAACCATTTTTCCTGGCTTTCTGTTCTCTGTTAGTTAGCCAATCCTCTATCCGTGCTAATATATTACCCCCAACCTCGTGAACTTTTATCTTGTGCAGTAACATTTTATGTGGCACATATTAATCAATATACAGCCAGAATGGATGGAAGGACTTCTCATTTTATGGATTGTACCTCCTGGGCTTACAGTAACAGTTGTAACACTGGTCTTTCAATGCTTGCTTGATGGTTGACAAGATTTAATCCATTCGCTGTTTGGCCTCCTGGTGTCGAAAGCTCTCGTCTTCCATTCCCAATAGATTCAACCAAGACAGGTACATGCCATTTTGATGTTCCTTAATTCCTGAAGAGTTCTTTCTTCTGCCAATTTTGATTTGAATAATTTGCGAAGCAGAGGCCAGTTCCCTTCCCTTATAGTTGACTCCCCCATCTGACATGTGCAGAAAAAGGCAATAGAAAACTTTCAACAAGTTTGCAAAGAAACACCAGAATTCATCAGTCAAACCACTTAAAACTCCTAATAGCTTCCTGTCACAAACATAAAGGGCTAGAAATTGTGTGGCGGCCCGTTTAGGGTGCTAACTTTTGCAGGGGCACACATGTATCGCCGGGTGAAAAAGATTTGCAGCTGACGGGAACTTCTGCTGAATCAAGCACTATCACTTCCCTTAGAGCACTAAAGGGAGTGAGAGGGGTTGTATCGGCAGAGCGCTGCACAATGTTCCGCGCACACTGTCGTCTGTATAGGCTTCTTCCCTCCCTTAAAGGGATGGGCCAATGCTGGTTTCATTCAATCTGCATCATGTCTCTGTGGGGCCAGGGGACCTGTGCTAGGTACATAACCACCCCAAGCACTTTAAGTGAGTGCAGGGCTGACGAATCGCGGGGTCCAAAAAAAAACCCAAATACAACAGACTGGGCGATTAATAAAGTTTGCCCCAGCTGGCCACCACTGCCTTTAAATAGCGCTCCCCAAGCGCCAGCCGAGGTGACATCGCCTCCTGCAGCTGGCGTTGTTGATGCCTAGCGATGCTGCAGGGGGCAGGAACGAATATCGCATCCGGGGCAGTAACGGGGCGCTGCGCACCGGGGTGCTACAGAGCGAGGCGGTAAATGTTAGCGCCAGTGCAAAACCAACAGGGAAGTTCACGGGCGTGGCGAATTCACCGCGCCCGGTCGGTAACCCCTTTGAGTCCCGTTACCGCCTCCCTGAGGCACAAACCAGGCCAATTTCACCCCCAAAATGAGGAGAGAAACCATCCCTATGCTTCTCATCTTTGGTCACCTGATGTGCGGAGGGTGGGTGAGTTAGTCAGGATTAGTCTGCTCCAGGGGCTGGAAAAAGTCACCATTTGCAAGTCCAGGATGTATATAATTTATAGGATGGGGAATGTCCTCCATCCATTTGCCCTTCTTCCACGGGCTCATACTTGCCCGGGTAACTCTGCAGTGCCCACCTGTTTAATTCAAACGTTGCAGTGCTGGACATCAATTGTTGATCGTCTAAACAGAATGATATTTTAAACTCGCACGCAATTTTAGTCTGTTGTGAGCTAGTTGTTTTAATGGTGCCCTCCTGGTGAAATGGAGCACTTGTCTGAAATTGGTGGTCTTATTGTGGCAAATGCCACTTATTGATTCAGGAAAAATAGAGATGAGAGAAACAGTACTGATTAACAGTAAACAGCACTGGACCTGAGCACATAATCCAGGCTGACACTCTAGTGCAGTGCTGAGGGAGCGCTGCACTGTCAAAGGTATCGTCTTCCACAGGAGATGTTAAACTGAGGCCCCTTCTGCCCTCTAAGATGGATGTAAAAGATCCCTTAGCACTATTTCAAAGAAGAACAGGAAGAGTTCTTCCTTGTTTTCTGGACGACATTTATCCCTCAACCAACATCACTAAAACAGATTACCTGGTCATTATCTCATTGCTGTTTGTGAGCGCTTGCAGTGCGCAAATTGGCTGCCGCGTTTCCTATGTTACAATAGTGATGACGCTTCAGAATACTTAATTGGCTGTAACGGTCTGGGATCGTGAAAGACACTATAGAAATACAATTCTCTTTATTCTTTCTATTACCGTTTTTGGCAGCGTCATAGGGTTACAAATGGAGCTGCCATATTGGAACAAGGAGCTGGTGCGGACCAGTGCAAACTGCTTCACACAGGCCTGGTAATCTTACTTTTTCCTGAAAATCTCTTTCTCATTAGGAAGCAGACGGAGTATCTGTAAGAAACTGTGAAGTAGTGTAATTAACCGGGTGTGTTGTGTGAGAAGACTTCCCATTGTCCATCACCGACCCATTTTGTGTTGCACTGGAGATACCTTCACGGGTTTGCGGGGGTGCTAATCGGGCAGGTTCGGTAGCGCTGTGTGGTCACTCCGTATTGCGTTGATGTGTTTCAACACCCCTCGTCTTCTGTTAAAGGGCAGGAACGGTGCAAACTGTGCGGGCCATTTGAAGGGCCTTCACTGGGCCACCAGGGATAAGGGTGCCGTGGTCACAGCCCGGCACCGAGACGGAATGCCGGAATGCGTGACGGCGGCCCAGACTCCGAGAAGGGAGCGGCAAAAGATCAGACCGGTGAGTCGGGAAAAAAACAAGATGGTGGCATGCGGTGCAGTGCAGCTCCCCTTTAAGGTTCGCCCCGCGATGGGTCACCGGCCTGGTTTGTGGCCTGTGAGACTGGCGCAGGGATGGCACGCGGCAACCTCACGGGGCGCTGGTCAGTTTCCGCCGCGGGGCAGAAAGGGGTTGCTGCGCACGCCAATTATGTTGTCAGAGGGGCAGTGGCCCGGAGCGCTACCAGCAGAGCGCTGCCCAACGTGTTCGCGCCTCTGCTAACACCAGCACAATTTCACGGGAGCCAGTGGCACCCCCTGCTCCCCCCCTCCAAACCGGGTGCTAACGGGAGGCGTAGAACAGGGGAATTTCAGAGATACATTTTCTCTCTGTTTTTAGAATGAAAGTTGCATATGAGCCCCAACTTATAGTGGGACATGTGGCAGGGTTAATGACAGGTTTCTTGAATAATCTGTCCCAAAATGGCTCTTTTATCCTGTGGGTCCTGCATTAATTGACATATTAATATAGCATTTTCCAAACACGTAAAAATGATTTATCCTAACCATAAAACCGTTATTTATCCTAACTGTGGGGGAATAGGCTCAGGGGACTGAATGGCCTATTCCTATGCTCCTATAAAACTTCCAAACATGCGAAAATGTTCTGTCCACATAAGAGCAGTAATAAGAATAATGAGACATTTTATATTGTAAAATCCTCAGCAAGGATCAGAACTCTATAATGTGAAATGTCTCAGCAATCTCACATTATCATATTATACACAAAAGTCATCTTTTGCATTTCAGAAAGTGAATAGTTATGGAATCATTAGTTTGCGACGATGGGTACGTGTGATGGGAAACAAAGTAGCAGGATGCATTATATTAGTAATATGTTGGTATATTTCTAAGAACAAATATTTTTCTGTCCTGTTCTGCAGCGGGTGCATCTCTCGGCCAGTCTAAATGATGCACAAGGTCGAAGGTGGATGATCCAGCAAACGGCTGCTTCATTTGGACTCAATCATGATGAGAGGATTTTGAGGAAACCCTTTGTAATGTCTTTGCTTCGTGGGTTCTTTGCTTAAGAATTCATAGCAACACATTGGTATTAAGAACTAGTTGGGTTATTAGCAAAGGTTTAACAATCACACTACACATTAGCAGTCACAACCACCTGCCTCATCTTGGATACCCCAAACCCAACTGGCTGGGGTTTTATTGAGTCTTCTGAACATCACATGACTGGCTAAGTCACTCCCAACTCAATAGCTCTACAACTAGTTGAACATTAATACAAGTGCCCCCTTAGTAAAGGGGCACTAAACCGATAAATAAACAAATTAAACTTTTGGCGTTAAATAAATCAAATTAAAATTTGGTTGCTGGGGGCGATGATACACTCCAGTCCCTCTGGCGCCCACCTCTCACGGAAGGCCGCGAGTGTACCGGTGGACACCGCATGCTCCATCTCCAGGGACACCATGGTTCGGATGTAACCGCAGAAGAGAGGCAGGCAGTCGGGCTAAACGACTCCCTCGACCGCCCGCTGCCTGGGCCGGCTGATGGCCCCCTTGGCCTTGTCCAGGAGCAGTCCTATGAGGAGGCCTTCCAACCTGCCCGCTCCCCTCAGCGCAGGATGCCCAAAGATCAGGAGTGTGGGACTGAAGTGCAACCAGAAATTGAGGAGCAGCCCCTTCAAATAATGGAAGAGGGGCTGCAACCTCACACATTGAACATATTCATGTAACAGCTCCATAAACCTGTGAGCATACTCACAGCTGAATAGATGACACCCTTCTCAGCCCAGTTTAACAGTGAACGACTGCCTAACATCTCATTTCCCATCTGGTAGAAAAGAGACACAGAATTTACGAATTAACTGATTAGTCTCTTAGATTTTGCTGAGCGATGCAGGTAGAAAATGGGAGAGGACAAGACATTTTTTTAAAAACCATTAAAACAAAGCTTTGTGAATGTGTCCCAGATCTGATCCCCATCCCTGCCACTGACTGGCCTGATGCATTGGCAATACTCTCGACATAGATCATGCAAGAAGGACGTATTTTGTCCCATGTACAGTAACTCATTCCAACCTCTCTGACAATGACTCAGCAGATAGGTCCAATAATTTACTCTGCACTATCATCACATCCCATAATTGGTCCTGAGGATCATCCACCACCCATGTGGCACAGCACCTGTAATCGCCTCTAAACTGTACTAGGGCTGGATTTTCGGCGTTGAAATTTTTGGGGTGATAATGGCGGTGGGGCGGGAAAGTTAGCGCCCAGGAATAGTTTGCGCCTCAGTCGGTAAGTTTGGACAGCCGGGCCCTGAGTCAGGGGGCGCGGCGCTAAGGGAGGCGTTGTTAGCCAGGGAAATTCCCGAACTAAGGAGCTGGGCCGGGAGCGCTCCGAGAAACGCTTGGGGTAAAAATATCCTAAAAAAAAACCACAAACACATTCCCAAAACATTGCTCATGCCACCACAACACAAATCGCAAAAATAAGTAAAAGAAAAAACAATCACACTTGCCTTAGTCCATTACTTACCACTTCGCTGTCGGGATAGTTGGACCGCCTGATTTCCCATGCGCGCTTTGCGGCAGACGGATAAGGTAAGAGTCAAAACCCGGTCACAACCAGAGGCGTTGCACACCAGCGCAGCTCTTCTTTGCGGTAATGCTCAACAGCACCGCTAAACCGGACCCGCAGTTTGCTGCGGGACGCTGGAGGCTGACCACCCAACCAGAACACCTCACCACCACCATTGCCGCCGCTCCGAGGTGAAAAACGGAGCGGAGAGGACCCGAAAATCCAGCCCATATGACTATAACAATGTCATGCGTCTATCAGAATTATGGGGCTGCACATTTAATACAATAGGGAAGATCAACAGACTTTATAGAGTGCAGTGGGTTTTGGACATCACAGTGTAGCAACATTTACTGTTACAATCTCTAGATTACTACATTACAACAGTGACTGCACTTCAAAAGTACTTCATTAGCTGTAAAGCGCTTTGGGACATCCTGAGGTTGTGAAAGATGCTATATAAATGCAAGTACTTTCATTCTTTAGATGTCATATTTGCAAATTATAAATCCAGTATCTAGGGTCATGGGCCTTCAAACTGAACACTGCCTGATTCACATCTGATTAATAGGAGGTGATGATAAAGAGACCAAACAAAATTTGGTTTATCATGGTCGGATCCTGCACATATTATAAAATCATTTCAACATATTGAACCCTTCCACATAGGGAGGGGCCCTAACAGAGGATTAGCAAAAATCAGACAGCCTTTGGTGCCATCAATAGTTCATATTGCTTATGGCAAGTATATAGGAGGACATTACCTTTAACACAAATAATACTAACAACATTGGATCATTTGTAGTACTGTGAAAATTCACCTGGACTTACATAATGTGCAGAATTTCAGCAATGTGCATTACAAAGTCTTTCTGACCCTGGGGCTACTGACCTACTTTGACCTATCATTCCTAAAACGCATCACAGTCTGATGGATAATCCCCTTCTCAGACTGCAGTCTTGATGGATCTACTGCTTTCATAAACTCTATATCAACAATGCTACATCCACAGTCAGGACCAAGTTGAGCCCTAGCGCCAAACCAAGACTTATCCTCTGAAAGGCAAACTTACTGGAATTAAAATGTCCATACCTTTTGTTCAGAACAGTGCATGCAATCTGGCATCTGATAAGATAGTACCTTGTTCGAAGAAAAGTAATAGAACTGTCCATCATTGAAAGATCTTGGTTAACTATCATGAAACAGCATCTTGCAAAATGCTTTAACAGGCCTCCTAATCACAGGGGACTGAAACTATGGTGATGTTCAGAAAAATTAAATGGTAGTTCCTGGGAGGTCCCTTTCTTTAACGTATTCCCAGATTTGCCAAGTCTTTGTCACACAGGGGTCTTAGCCAAATATGGGCACACATCCCCAGAAATAGCTCAACATAATGCAGAAAAACTGCTTACAATCACTGGATCAGTTTCATTTCAGCGTAAGGTAGTACATTGTGATATGATTTGCTTTATTGTTAATGCAGTGTATAAACAGCCTTTGTGCCTGTTTATTCAGGCATTTTACTAGACCATTGTGTTGAAAGGGCCCAGGGCCAGTTGTACCACTAGGCCTGAATTGATTAGCTTCACATCACTGTGCGTGCAGGTTTCTCTGTGCTGTCAAACATGTCAGAGGTGGGATTGGGAGGAATTTTATTCATTCTTGTCTGAGTCACTGTGCTGAGCCTCCAGGTAAAAAGGAGTATCTCATTCATCACAACTGAATTGGACATGTCTGCTATTGGCTGAGCATTAATGATACATGTGGTTAAATCATAGAAAGAGAGAGACAGACAGAGAGAGAGAGAGAGAGAGAAAGAAAGAAAGAGAGAAATAAATAAATAAATTGATAAATAGAAAGATAAATAAATAAATGTACGTGGTTACATTATATCGTGTTCCCAGGAGATCTCAAAATGCTTCATGGCAAATCTTTTGAAGTGCAGTCTTTTGCCTACAAAGCAAGGTCCCACATACAGCAAAATAAGATGAATAGCTAGTTAATCTGTTGGTTGAAGAAGGAATGCTAGGCAGGACACCGAACAGAGCCCCTGCTCTCCGTTTAATATCTCATCCAATGGATGGGACCTCCAACGATGTAGCAACAATGTATGCTGATGATGATTCTCGCATTCCTGCTTGTGCACCGAGCCCAGCAGGCTGAGCGGCCCCCGGCTGCGAGCACCATCGGGGCAGGCCGGGGGGCGGAAGGAGCAGCGTGGTGGCGTACCACTCCAGGGAGCAACACATGCTGGAGCAGGAGGGCAATGGCAGCGAAGAGTGATGTCATCAAGATCCAGGTCGGTGATTGGAGCGTGGGCAGGTACTGCAGGAGCGGCGAGGTCGGGGCGAAGGAGCGGCGGGAGATTATAGAGGGACGTGATCGGGGCCCAGGAGAGGCGTGAGTTCGGGGCCCAAAAGAGGCGAGGGTCCAGGGGCAGCATGGGCCAGCCCACACTGTGATATGTGTACGCACTCAGTCCGTGCAGCAGAGCAGGTCTCCAGTCGTTTTGGTTAATCCTTGCTACTGGACCAAGACCTAGCTCTGTCAAGCCCGTGTGGTGGCTGGGCTGCAACAACCACCACACGTTAAAAAAATCCACACACAAGCAACTTCCACCCTTCAGGATTTAGTTCGGAACCTGGAATTTTTGGTTCTTCATTGACACACCTGTGAACTTTTTGACGTGGAAGCAAGTCATCCTCAATTCGAGGGACTGACTATGATGATGATGATGGCTCAGTACTGCACTGAAACATCAGTCTTTGGACTCCATATCCATTTTAGATGACTCCCCCCCCACCCCCCGCAATCTGAATCCATGGAGTATAGAAACATAGAAAATAGGTGCAGGAGTAGGCCATTCGGCCCTTCTAGCCTGCACCGCCATTCAATGAGTTCATGGCTGAACATGCAACTTCAGTACCCCATTCCTGCCATGTAGGATTCTTTTGCAATTTTAGGTGTGCCTCGGTAGCAGCTATAGACATGCTAATTAAGGGCTCACTGCAGTAACTTTTCCTCACTTTATTTTGAGTTATAGGTGTCCCTCTTGAGTACAAAATATAAAGGGATAGAAATTGCTCTCCACCTGAAACAGGCCGCGCCTTCCGTTTATATAAAAATTTATCTGCCGCAACCCATGTGGCAGAGATGCTGTCGATATTCGGCACTTTGAAGTTTTTTTGGTTGGGGCGGATGTTGGGGCAGCTGCCCTGACCAGTCATCAGCACCACGTCGATGACGTCAACGCGAAGTGGACGTGCCGCGTCACGCTGACACGTAACAATGTCCCTCCCCTTCAGTTAAAGGGATGGGCCGCTGCGAGCTCTGCATATTTTTCATAGGTTCACTGGGCCACCAGGGAGGGTTGCAGCTGGGCCAGCGGCCTGGCACCCAAGAGGAGGTGCCAGGCTTCCTGTCGGTGGCCCGGCTGAACCTGGGGGGCACAATTATTGGGCCGACCTAACAGTCGGTCGACAATAAAAAATAAAATGGCGTCGCCGGCAGCGTCACCTTCCCTTTAAGGGCGGCCATGCCGCCAACCAACAAGGACCAACAAGGATTGCACTGACACAAAAAGCTGTCGGGGGCACCGACCGGCGGCGGCGACGGTGCTCCCGTGGGGCAATTCCGCAAAAGGGCAGTTTCCCGCGGGGCAATTTCAGGATGGAGTCGCCGCCGGTCGGTAAGGGGTCGACGTGTGCACGCTGCGGCAGGAAAACGCGCTGAGCAGTTCCCTACACTGCTCTGACCCTGAGGAACAGCAATGTTTAAAACGGCAGCCCCTCCACGGAGATCCGGCTGCCATTCTGACCAACCCGTGATGGGCCTGATAGAGAGGAGCAATTTCAGCCACAAAATCTCCACAAGTTTCCAAACACAACAAAGAAAATATGCACTACAGAAAACAAATAAACCTCATTCCCTTGATGTGCAGACTCAGGAAACCTTCCCCATGAAAATGCAGATCTCTTTACAGGATATGAATTTGTTTGTCAGCGACTGCCTGGAATGCAAAACAATATTTGAATATATATATCAGTTTCATCTGCAATCAATTTGAATCTCGCTCCTCTCCCGCCCCACCCCCAACTATTCAATTTGGCAATTCCAAAACTGAAGGCACCACTGAAACATTGGGCAGGATTTTAACTTGGAGGCAGGAAGGGAGCGGGAGGGAGTGGCGGTGGGGGGTCTGGATTTCCCTCAGGCCCTGCCAAATTTAATGGCAGGGCCTTATTAACATTTTTTTTTCTTCCCTGCTTCAGCCAGCCAGATTGAGAGGCTGGCTGTCGGGCAGGTAGGCCTGCAGCATCAGGCCACAGCCATGGAGCAGAGAGGAGGGAGGGAGAAATCGGAGGCTGGGATCGGGGGTGGGAGGGTAGTCAGAGGGCTAGAATCAGGAATGGTTCTAAAGGCCAGTTCGAAGGGGGGAGGGTCGAAAATCAGGGATCGAGGGTGGGTCGGGGGCTGGGTATCAGTGGGCTGGAGGGCTCGTCGGGGGGGTGGAATCGAAAGGCCGGAGGGGTTTCGGGGATCGGAGGTCTCGTGAGGTGGGGGATGGGGGGATTCGGAGGCCTCGAGTGGGAGGTCGAGGGGAGATCAGAAGGGTCAGGTGGTGTCTGATCGCAAGGGGTTGGTGAGGCAGGGACACTGGATCCAGCAGGTAAGTCCCGCCTCCATTCATAATTTCTAAAAATGATAATTCGTATAATTACTATTAGCATTGTTTCAATGGGTAGCGCTCTCACCTTTCAGTCAGAAGGTTGTGGGTTCTATACCACAGAAAGTAGTTGAGGCCAATTCACTAAATATATTCAAAAGGGAGTTAGATGAAGTCCTTACTACTCGGGGGATCAAGGGTTATGGCGAGAAAGCAGGAAGGAGGTACTGAAGTTTCATGTTCAGCCATGAACTCATTGAATGGCGGTGCAGGCTAGAAGGGCTGAATGGCCTGCTCCTGCACCTATTTTCTATGTTTCTATGGAAGTGGGTGGATTGGGGATTCTACCACTTTAACCTCCCACCCACCCAAACCCACCCGTTTTATAGGGTTCAAATTCCCACCGTTTCTTAAAATTAATTTCTCTGAGAAACTAAAGTAATTGCAAACTTAAAAAATTCATTCATTCCATTTAATCTATAATTCAGGATTCCACACAGCAAAAGTGGGCCCATGACTGGTCAAGCTGTAGCTCAGCAAACTCCATGGCAACGGGATGCACTACAACACATGGCTAATCAGGTATAACCCCCTGCAACTAGGCAGGGATAGACTTTCTGTCATGCTGTGTATTCATAGTCAATAAGTGTAAAATCTAGGTCTTAGTACCATAACAGTGGCATAAATCAGTTTTAAAACTTTTTTGATAAAGTAATCTTTTCTCTGTAATGATGACAATAAAAATGTTGAGCTGTTTCATGAAACAATATATCTCATGACTGCCAATGTTCACACATTAGGACCCTACTGGCCATTACACAACAGGACAGGCAATAAATGCTGGCATTTCTAGCAGCGCCACATCCCGTGAATGTATAAATAAGAAAAAAACAAAAAAATGCAATGATTTCATCGCTCACCAGCATTGCCATCCTTTCAATCCAATAGAGGGTACTGTGTCCTACAAACTTTCCATAACTATTCTATAACCACACAGTACTCACTATTGGATTGAACCCACGACATGTGATACCATTAGCAAACAACTTATCGTATTCATATAAAATCCCTCTGAAAGTTATTTTACCAAAGGTATTATCCCTTTTAAAATAAATGGATTGGTGCCTGTGTTAGATTGGCAGACAAAGGGGTTTTGTATGAGCATGGTAACCTATTTGTAACTAGCACCACGCAATGCAATTTCAACCTCATATATAGAACAATGGAGGCCGCCCAGTTACTGACTGCATTCCATTGAAAATCCCTCACAATGCAACAAGTCAACAGCGATATTCCTATACCTATTGAAAGCATTTAAAATAGTTATAATGAGGTTCAGAAAGCAGACACAAGCTTTTTTTTTTAGAGTAAAATGAAATGAGTATAATTTCTAAAAATGATAATTCGTATAATTACTATTAGCATTGTTTCAATGGGTAGCACTCTCACCTTTCAGTCAGAAGGTTGTGGGTTCAAGCCCCACTCCAGAGACTTGAGCACGTCATTTAGGCTGGCACTCCAGTGCAGTACTGAGGGAGCGCTGCACTGTTGAAGGTGCCGTCTCTCAGGTGGACGTAAAAGATCCCATGGCACTATTTCAAAGAAGAGCAGGCGAGTTATCCCCGGTATCCTGGCCGATATTTACCCCCAATAACATAACAAAAACAGATTATTTGGTCGTTATCACATTCTGTTTGTGGGAGTTTGCTGTGTGCAAATTGGCTGCTGTGTTTCCTACATTACAACAGTGACAACACTTCAAACATATTTCATTGGCTGTAAAGCGCTTTGGGACATCTTGAGATCATGAAAGGCGCTATATAAATGGAAGTCTTTCTTTTTTTTAAATCTCTTTAACTTCATGGTAAGAGGTTGCCAATCAGGAAAAGGAATGAGTTGTTTTTAATAATAATTATTTAAATCTCAGTCCATTTCACTTTTGAATCTTACTGAATTTACATGGAGTTTTTACTGCTACAGTTTTTGTGATAAATAATTGAATAATAATCAGGGCAGATTTTCACAGGATCTTTCATGTTGGATTGACTACCATGCAGGCTGGTTAACTCCAGGACATCAGGATGCAGCATATTCTGTTGTACAGTCTGAGTCAGGAACACACCTCGTTCAGAGACCATACAATTACGAGGGGAAACTGCAACACGGAAGGGAAACTGTAATGATAGCGAAGTGATTCGAAAATGTTTTATTGTTTGCAAAATGCTGGATGCAACAATATAATTTGGGTCAAAATGTATCACTGTACAGTGAAACATGCTCCCGTGTTCACTTGCATGTGGCAAACCCGAGATTAAAATGACACATGGGTTTTACACCCTTCTTGAAACAATCAGCTCCTGTCCTTTATGTCTGACCAATGGATACACAGTACGCGGACAAAGCTTTGAAGGCATATCTTTGAGGGAATTACACTAAAAAATATGTATCCACCGCAGTAGAACTGTACCAACATAAACATTTACATTTAGTTTGACTTTACATTGTCTGTTTTCAGACCTATTTATTAATACAAAAGCAAAATACTGCGGATGCTGGAATCTGGAATACAAACAGAAAATGCTGGAAATCTCAGCGGGCCAGGCAGCATCTGTGGAAAGCAGAGTCAACGTTTCGGGTCGATGACCTTTTAACCAAGCTTTTGGTCATCCGTCCTAATATCTCATTTTTTTTTATTCATTCATTTGATGTGGGCATCACTGGCGAGGCCAGCATTTATTGCCCATCCCTAATTGCTCTTGAGAATGTGGTGTTGAGCCATCTTCTTGAACTGCTGCAGTCCGTGTGGTGAAGGTACTCCCACAGTGCTGTTAGGGAGGGAGTTCCAGGATTTTGATCCAGTGATGATGAAGGAACGGCGATATATTTCCAAGTCAGGATGGTGTGTGATTTGGAGGGGGACGTGGAGGTGATGGTGTTCCCATGCACCTGCCGCCCTTGTCCTTCTAGATGGTAGAGGCTGCGGGTTTGGGAGGTGCTGCCAAAGAAGCCTTGGTGAGTTGCTGCAGTGCATCTTGTAGATGGTACACACTGCAGCCATGGTGCGTCGGTGGTGGAAAAAGTGAATGTTTAAGGTGGTGGATGAGGTGTCATTCAAGCGGGTTGCTTTGTTCTGGATGGTGTGAAGCTTCTTATGTGGCTAGATGCCAAATTTTGTTTGATAAAGCTACTGTGAAGTGCCTTGGGATTTTGTTGTTGTTTAAAGCTATAAAATTCTAACAGAGTTCTAAATACACATCTTCACTTTACACAAGAATTGTAGCAATGCTTGCTTGAGATTTTTGGTGCCCAAAAGTAGATCCACATAGCTTTTACCTACAGCTGTGAATGCCACGCATGTTATCATATCCAATTCTTGGCTTCAGCTGAATCAGCCAGAGTGATGCTAGGGACATAGCTGGCCTCAGGGAGAGAAACAGCCAGAGCGCCTGCTTCTGATTAGTTTACAATGACCCATGCTGGAAAGTGAGTGCATGTATACTGGCCGAGGACAAAGGATTGGGTTAGGTTGTGATTTCCTCCATGCCCAAATAGCCTGCTTGCACTCATTGTCTTGGCTCACACATAAACAATGGGCACTTGGTACTGGAGGGTCGTTGCTGTATTTCTGCACGAGTCAGCACCTTCAGCACAGGAGGAACGACAGAAAATTGGGGCGGAAAGCAGAAACAAATGCAAAAATATCTTATTTTGTTCCCTATTTTGGGAAAGGAGCGGGGGGGGGGGGTCAACAACCAGGGGCATAGATTTCAAGTAACTGGGGGGAGGATTAAAGGGGATTTGAGGAGAATTTTTTTCACCCAGAGAGTGGTGGGGGCCTGGAACTCACTGCCTGAAAGGGTGGTAGAGGCAGAAACCCTCACCACAGCTGGAAAGTGGGATTAGGCTAGATAGCTCTTTGTCGGCCGGCACGGGCCAAAATGGGCTGAAATGACCTCCTTCCATGCTGTAAATTTCTATGATTCTAGAAAAACATCTAGAGGAATCCAGCTTCATTTTTGTTATTAGTGCTGTATGATATTGTCAAAAATATGGAACGATACTTTTGGAACATGAATGGTGCCTTCAGCACGCAACAAACATTATCACATCACTTGGTTATAAGTGGACAGGTAAAGTTTTTGTAATAAATTTATAGGATGACTGTGCTTCTTTAATTA
Organism: Pristiophorus japonicus; assembly: GCF_044704955.1. NCBI lineage: Eukaryota > Metazoa > Chordata > Chondrichthyes > Pristiophoridae > Pristiophorus > Pristiophorus japonicus. The sequence goes on from NC_091984.1 coordinate 123,605,678, forward strand.
ATACTAAAGAAAGTGTCATTTTGTTTTTTTTTGGCAGAATGGTGCGTGCCCACTGCTACATAACTGACCATTCAGTAATGCCCGGATGTGGATAACTGCGCGAATGCAGGCAGCTATGAACAGATTCTTCCACGTAGCCTACAGATTCCAGGTCAATACCGCACTCTCAGCTTTCCGGCTAGCTCACTCTTGCCACTTGGACCTCAAATGTTCCTTTGACCAATCCAGACATCTGGCAGCTTGGGATCAAAAGGGACTTTTGCGATCCAGCCAGTAGCGACCTGATAATTAGGGAGCGGAAAATCATGTTGTCTTGATGTATAACGTGTTTGATGTATGAGGTGCAAATCTGAATAAAACCCGGAGAATCAGCCAAAACACAAATTCTACAACAGAGTCCGTACCGAGTTTAGACTCAGTGCCATAATCCAAGCTCAGCGTTCACGTCTGTGCAGAACTGAATGGATCCATCCTGTCTGTGCTCCTGGGCAGTCCCAGGCCATGTTTTATTTAGACTGCTTACTCACTAGCTCCACACGTGCACATATTGCAGATGTGCACTTGCCAAGTGCCGTGTGTGCTTGCATAAGAATGTGCAATTATATTTTTGAACCAGTTTGATGTAACGTGAATGGCCAAAGGGAGTACAGCAGAGGCTGCAGGATATGGAGGGGATGTGGTGCCAAAAGAAAGACTGGGATTTATATAGCGCCTTTCATGGCCACCGGATGTCTCAAAGCGCTTCACAGCCAATGAAATACATTTGGAGTGTAGTCACTTGTAATTTGAGAAATGCAGCAGCCAACTTGTGCACAGCAAACTTCCACAAAGAGCAATGTGATAACGACCAGATAATCTGTTTTTGTTATGTTGATTGAGGGATAAATATTGGTCAGGACACCGGGGATCACTCCCCTGCTCTTCTTCAAAATAGTGCCATGGGATCTTTTATGTCCACTGAAAGATGGCACCTTCGACAGTGCAGCACTCCCTCAGTACTGTCTCAGTCAGCCTAGATTTATATGCTTAATTTCCTGGAGTGGGACATGCAGATTTGGGAGCATTCAACCCATCTTACTTCATCCATCCAGATAGAGTCTGAAATCCTCCCACTGTGACATTCAATTGTTCCTTCAAATAATTCAAGTTTCTGCTACTGCTACTCCATCTGAAAGTCTATTCCTCGTGTTGATCACTCTGTGTGAAATGCAACTTCTTGATATTGATCCTTAAGTTCCTTTCACCAGTTTGAACCAATATCCCCTTCCCTCTTAAATTTAGTTCTAAGGTATTTTCTGGACCTACCTTTTTCATACTGTTAACTGCCTTATATATCCTCAATAACCTCAACTCTTAAATGTCTCCTTTCAAGATGGATATGCTCAAGTGTCTCACTCGTTCCTCATGTCTTTGACTTCCAATAGCAGGGATTACCTTATGGCTCTTTTCTGCACTACCTCCAGTGCTTGAGCACCTATTCTGTGTCTCAGTGGTTAAAACTGCCCAGTGTTCAAGGTGAGATATGGACTGAACACTTTAAAACTTTGTGCAGGACTTTCTCCAACTCACACACTGATTTGTCTTTATAATTCAGCATTCTATCTGCTTTATTGATTGCTGCTTTGCATTCATCGAGCACCTTGACCATCATGTCTACTAAGACCCCTGTGTCACTTTCAAGAAGTTAAAGTGGTGTCCCCCAGGGGTCAGTATTAGGACCACTGCTCTTTTTGATATATATTCATATTAAATCGCCATGTACTCAGGGGGAAAGGGCTAAATCTCCATGTAATCGGGGAAAGGGTTAAATCTCCATGTGCTCAGGAGAAAGGGTTAAATCTCCATGTACTCGGGGGGAAAGGGTTAAATCTCCATGTAATCGGGGAAAGGGTTAAATCTCCATGTATTCAGGGGAAAGGGTTAAATCTCCGTGTACTCAGGGGAAAGAGTTAAATCTCCATGTAATCGGGGAAAGGATTAAATCTCCATGTAATTGGGGAAAAGGTTAAATCTCCATGTACTCAGGGGAAAGAGTTAAATCTCCATGTACTCAGGGGAAAGGGTTAAGTCTCCATGTACTCAGGGGAAAGGGTTAAATCTCCATGTAATCGGGGAAAGGGTTAAATCTCCATGTACTCAGGGGAAAGGGTTGAATCTCCAGGTACTCAGGGGGAAAGGGTTAAATCTCCATGTAATCGGGGAAAAGGTTAAATCTCCATGTACTCAGGGGAAAGGGTTAAATCTCCATGTACTCAGGGGGAAAGGGTTAAATCTCCATGTAATCGGGGGAAAGGTTCAATCTCCATGTACTCAGGGGAAAGGGTTAAATCTCCATGTACTCAGGGGGAAAAGTTAAATCTCCAGGTATTTGAGGAATGGGTTTAATCTCCGTGTAATCAGGGATTGGTTTAAATCTCCAGGTACTCAGAGGGAATGGGTTAAAGCTCTGTGTACATGAGGAATGATGAAATCTCTTTACAACCTATAAAGCATAAAATAAACAAAAGCCTTTATTTAAATGATAATGTCAACAGTGTGTTTCTTTTGTAACTGTACAGATAATCTGTGCTGATATTAAAGATTGGCTACATAAACCTGCATCCTGTCTCGTATGTCATGGTCCATCACTGAAATAAGCTTGAAATGGATCTTTTCATACGTAGGAAAATACAACCTGCTTTAATGATGTTAAAACCATTGTAAAACATTTGCAGCTTATGTTACCACCTTTATTACAAACAATGAATCTGTCTGCTTTCCGATCGACTTAACATATCCACAATGCCAATGTGGTGTGAATCGGATTCTCTGGCTTGCGACCAGAACCTCCTCACAGCATATCTCTTTCCAAACATCGTCTGCAATGAATCACTTATATTACTAACATTCACAAGGGGCAAACCCAACCTGTTAATAAGTGAATAAAAAGCACTGACTGGTTTTCTTTCTGCTCTAAGTTTTCACGTAAAAAAAAGTGATTAACCATTTAAAAAGGAAAGATTTTCATTTATGTAGCGTCTTTCACGATCTCGGGATGTCCCAAAGCACTTTACAGCCAATGAAGTATTTTTTAAGTGTAGTCACTGTTGGAATGTAGGAAACACGGCAGCCAAATTGCGCACAGCAAGCTCCCACAAACAGCAATGTGATAATGACCAGATAACCTGTTTTTGTGATGTTGGTTGAGGGACAAAAATTGGCCAGGACATGAAGGAGAATTTCCCTGCTCTATTTCAAATAGTGCCATGGGATCTTTTACATCCATCTGAGAAGTTTAATGTCACATCTGAAAGATGGCACCTCTGACAGTGCAGCATCCCTCAGTACTGCATTGGAGTGTCAGCTTAGACTCTGTACTCAAGCTCCTGGTGTGAGACTTAATCCCACAACCATCCCACTCACAAGTGAGAGTGCTGCCCAATGGAGTAAGGCTGACACGGTAATTTACTGCGATTCACCCACTTTATTTCCTTTTCTCGCTAATTTGCCCTGCAATTATTTTCTCTGCTCTTCCTTTCCTGAAGACAATGCTGCTTTACTGCAATGTGGTACAAGGGGCAGTATTCTGACTATTGGTGCCTGTGGAATCTTACTCCAGCGAGGAGCCCTCACTTAATCTACCGCAGACTTACACACCTCCCGGAGGGGTAGCCGGATAGTGATCAGAAGTGGCAACCTCAGGCCAACCCTTGCCTTCACCGCCCGAAGGGCTGTGAAGCCAATCGTTGCAACCATCTCAGCTGAGATCAGCTAACTCAGCAAAAACCAGGAGATCAACAACTTGTATTTATATAGCGCCTTTAACGTAGTGAAACATCCCAAGACGCTTCACAGGAGTGTTAGAAGATTTTAAAAATTGACACTGCGCCACATAAGGAGAAATTAGTACAGCTGACTAAAAGCTTGGTCAAAGAGGTATGTTTTAAGGAGCATCTTGAAGGAGGAAAGAGAGGTAAAGAGGTGGAGAGGTTTAGTCAGGGAGTTCCAGAGCTTGGGGCCTAGGCAACAGAAGGCATGGCCACCAATGGTTGAGCGATTATAATTAGGGATGCTCAGGAGGGCAGAATAGGAGGAGCGCAGATATCTCGAGGGTTGTGGGGCTGGAGGAGATTACAGAGATAGTGAGGAGCGATGCCATGGAGGGATTTGAAAATAAGGATGAGAATTTTGAAATTGATATCAAATCAAACCTGGGACATTTCCACTTTGGGCTGTTTATTGGATCAACTTGCTGAGCCATTGCGGGAACAGTTTGCAAAACACGCAATACTCAAAATCCTTGGTCTTGCAAAGAATAAATCAGGTGTCCAACCCATGTGTCAAGTATGAGAGAACCATTTCGTACATGGCCAGACTATTTGAAACAATGTGCTCGTCGATATATTTTTTGACTGTGCAACCTGCTAGTGTCTGAGGTACAACTGGAAATAACAATCACCATATCCAACCTCCCTTCTAAACTCCTGTCATGTTAATTATGGGACACCATGAGCTCCTTTGTACGGACCACATACAATCAGGTTCAATTTATTTTACATTCTGTCTGGTTAAAAACCTGTGCTACCTGGAGGCTGAATCAGTGCGAGTGAATTCTTTATTTTAAGTTTGGCTGTTTAATTTAAATATAATCTTGATGGATTACTTCACTCGCCAGTCATAAGCCAATATCATAGGCAGAGAAAAATCAAAACTTTCCAAATTTTTTTAATATCAAAATATTGTTGCCTGGGCCCCAAGCTCTGGAACTCCCTACCTAAACCTCTCCACCTCTCGACCTCTCTTTCATAGAAACATAGAAACATAGAAAATAGGTGCAGGAGTAGGCCATTCGGCCCTTCTAGCCTGCACCGCCATTCAATGAGTTCATGGCTGAACATGCAACTTCAGTACCCCATTCCTGCTTTCTCACCATACCCCTTGATTCCCCTAGTAGTAAGGACTTCATCTAACTCCTTTTTGAATATATTTAATGAATTGGCCTCAACAACTTTCTGTGGTAGGGAATTCCACAGGTTCACCACTCTCTGGGTGAAGAAATTCCTCCTCATCTCGTCCTAAATGGCTTCCCCCTTATCCTTAGACTGTGTCCCCTGGTTCTGGACTTCCCCAACATTGGGAACATTCTTCCTGCATCTAACCTGTCTAACCCCATCAGAATTTTAAACGTTTCTATGAGGTCGCCTCTCATTCTTCTGAACTCCAGTGAATACAAGCCCAGTTGATCCAGTCTTTCTTGATAGGTCAGTCCCGCCATCCCGGGAATCAGTCTGGTGAACCTTCGCTGCACTCCCTCAATAGCAAGAATGTCCTTCCTCAGGTTAGGAGACCAAAACGTACACAATACTCCAGGTGTGGCCTCACCAAGGCCCTGCACAATTGTAGCAACACCTCCCTGCCCTTGTACTCAAATCCCCTCGCTATGAAGGCCAACATGCCATTTGCTTTCTTAACCGCCTGCTGTACCTGCATGCCAACCTTCAATGACTGATGTACCATGACACCCAGGTCTCTTTGCACCTGCCCTTTTCCTAATCTGTCACCATTCAGATAATAGTCTGTCTCTCTGTTTTTACCACCAAAGTGGATAACCTCACATTTATCCACATTATACTTCATCTGCCATGCATTTGCCCACTCACCTAACCTATCCAAGTCGCTCTGCAGCCTCATAGAATCCTCCTTGCAGCTCACACTGCCACCCAACTTAGTGTCATCCGCAAATTTGGAGATACTACATTTAATCCCCTCGTCTAAATCATTAATGTACAGTGTAAACAGCTGGGGCCCCAGCACAGAACCTTGCGGTACCCCACTAGTCACTGCCCGCCATTCTGAAATGCTCCTTAAAATCTACCTCTTTGACCAAGCTTTTTGTCACCTGTGCTAATTTCTACTTATGCAGCTTGGTGTCAATTTTTTTAATCTCATAATACTCCTGTGAAGCGCCTTGGACGTTTCACTACGTTAAAGGTGCTATATAAATACAAGTTGTTGTTGTTATTAAAAAATCTAAAAAGTGGCTTTATAAAGTACAAAGTCACATTTAAAAATATATATTTCTGTTCACAATAGTGCTTTTTAAAACCCACATTAACTTTGAAAGGCAAGGGAGGGGTTGCAAACACTAACAAAACAAGGAGCAACAGTTATATGTAAAATAGACTGGTCACGTGTTTGTCTGGCCTGCTCAAGTCTGCAGTGGTGTCGGAACAGAACAACCAGGAAGTCTGCAGTGGTGTCGGAACAGAACAACCAAGCAAGCTGTGGAAAACAGTGATGGCTGTGATGACTCACTTGGCAATGTTTATCATTGTACTGAGGACGAGGAGCGAAGCGCAGAGGATGCCAAGTGAATTTTAAAGAGGAACACTTTATAGCAATGGCAAACATTCCCGCAGGTTTATAATGAGCAATTTAACTATACTTACTGGAAGGTAGATACTGCAGGGAATTCAAGGCTAGAGTGATCTCTTGGACTAGTTTCGATCACCTAGATGGGTCGGAGAGGAAATTCCCAGATTGTCTTTCCCAAATTGGCCTGGGTTTTTTTGTCTGGATTTTTGCCTCTCCCAGGAGATCACATGGTTTCGGGTGGGGTGGAGTGTTTGTGATACACAAGGTATCGCAATTGTGTGGGACAGGCTCAATGGACCAGATGATCTTTACCTGTCCGTCATTGTTCGTATGTTTGTATATATCTTATCAGACAGCAGTTATGCATAAATAGAGTGGAAGTTAGGAGTGGCAGTAGAGATAAATAGCGGTGGATGCTACCTGGGGATTTGCCATGGTCAGGGTCTATTGCTACGGATTGGCTGGGACTATAATTGGAACAGGACTAAACTGTCTGGAGAGGATAGATAGAAAGGAAAGGACTTGCATTTATATAGCACCTTCAATGACCTCAGGACATCCCAAAGCACTTTACAGCCAATGACGTAATTCTGAAGTGAAGTCTCTGTCATAATGTAGGAAACACTGCAGCCAATTTACGCACAGCAGGCTCCCACAAACAACAGCAAGATGATGACCAGGTAATCTTTCAGTGATGGTGGATGAGGGATAAATATTGGCCAGGACACCTGAGAGAACTCCCTCCTCTTCTTCGAAAAATGCCATGGGATCTTTTACATCTGCCCCGAGGGCAGGCAGGGCCTCATTTTAACATCTCATCCAAAAGACAATGCAGCGCTCCCTCAGTATTGCACTGAAGTGTCAGCCTGGATAATGCATTTTGGAAGTGGGGCTTGAACCCACTATTTTCTGACCCAGAGTGCTACCCACTGAGTCACGGCTGGTCAGAAAGAGAGGGGAGGACTGAACTTCACCCCCGCCCGAAACGAGTCGCACCTTCCGCTTTTGAAGTGATTGCTCTGCTGCGTCGAATGAGGTGGCCTCTTTCGCAAAATTCAGCTCTTTGTCGCTTTTTGGAAGCGGGCCGGAAGTCAGTCATAATGGGGGCGGAGGTGGGACGGTGAACGTTGTAGAGGGCGGAAGTGGAGGTGGGACAGAGCCTCCGCCGCTGTCAGTCCGCAGCGGAGTGATGATGACGTCATTACTCGTGTGCGACACCACGTCTCTCACCTTCACTTAAAGAGAGAAGCAGCGATTCTTTAGGTTCGGTCCACTGGGCCACCAGAGAGGGCTTCAGCCAGGCCAATGGTCTGGCACTCACGAGGAGGTGCCAGACTGCCTGTTGGCAGCCCGGCCGAACCCGGGGGCATAATTGTCCAGCCGACCTGGAAGTCGGCCGGCAAAACAAATAAAATGGCGGCCGCGGCAGTGGGCCCTCGCCTTTAATGGCGGCCGCGCAGCCAAGTCCCACACACAGAAGACAAGGTGCACCGACAGAAAAAACTGTCGGGGGCACCGCTCGGTGGATCGAGGATTTTTGCAGGTGAATTTGGCTGAAGGTGCTGGAGATCGACGGTGCGCACTTTGATCATGCACTGAGGACCGGTCAGCAGCAGTGGGGCGGTAGTGGGGACCGCCAGAAAAATCCCTGAGCTGAATTTCACTGGCGGTGGCCATTGGACGGTAAGCGGCCTTTTTGGGGAGCTGAATTTCGGCCCCAGGATATCGAAGGAAAAAGAGACAGAGCATGAGACTGGGGAAGACTGGCCAATTGGTCTGCATAAAATCAGTGATAAGAGTCTGCGGAGGCAGCTAACTGATTTTCCCTTTCCGTAACTCTAAAGCCGATTTAAACAGAGAAGTCCAACTGCTTCATCTTTCTATGCAGCAGCTCACAGTTCATAGACAAACATATACTGGAAAGAGCTTACATGACAAGACAGATTCACAGCTGTAAGTACAATGGTGATACTATACTTATGGGCCTTGGGAGTCTGATCTTCAATATGAGCTAATTAGTGTCCAAAGTACACAACCCACTTCATAACACGTCTAAGGGCATGTCTTCAATGCTAATTATAAACATCATACTAAATACCAATTATCGTAGGTGACTATTTGGACCCAGTTGTAATATTACATGTTGAGTGAAGCTGACTCCAAAGTTTAACTCCGACAGTGTGCTCTAATACTGACAGAAGAGAATGCCTCTACGTTGTAATTTTGCCGAGTCTGATATCCATTTTAGGATGTTAAGGGGACCGAGCTCAGCAACTCTACCTGACTTCTGAGCCAGCTTACAACACGTTTACCTTGCAGAGAACCACTTCAAATCAAAGCACTTCTGGTCACCATGGGTATTGTTCTGTGATCTGTGCCGTTTACACTGCAGGCCCGTTCCGCAGTCTCAGCAACAAACCTGCCCCCCCCTCAACCCAGCCCCTGCTAAACCAGCTGTTCACCAGAGAGCTTCTGTTTTTAAGTCACGATTACTTGCTTTCATTTTCTGGCTGCAGCCCTTCATTGATGTCTGGGGAAAGTCTGTGCAAGACAGCAGTGCGGGAAAAAACCGACAGCTAATAGCACAGGTGACAGTTGTCTGCATTAGCCTCTAGCTGCTCTGTGCTGACAGCGGGGTGGGCAAAAGCTACTTCTCGGGATGCTACTCTACCCCACTGGACATCTGAGCGAAGATCCTGGCCCAATACACAAACCACCTTTTTATTCATTCTCGGGATACGGGCATCACTGGCAAGACTGGCCTTTATTGCCCATCCCCAGCTCCGCTGAGACTGCAGTGGTGGGCCTATTTCTTTAACTGCTACAGATATCAATTTGATACTACTTCATCATCATCATCATAGGTAGTCCCTTGAAATCGAGGAAGACTTGCTTCCACTCTAAAAATGAGTTCTCAGGTGACTGTACAGTCCAATATGGGAATTATAGTCTGTCATAGGTGGGACAGACAGAGGTTGGAGGAAAGGGTGGTTGTGGAGTCTGGTTTGCTGCACACTCCTTCCGCTGCCTGCATTTGTTTTCTGCATGCTCTCGGCGATGAGACTCGAGGTGCTCAGAACCCTCCTCCCAGATGCTCTTCCTCTACTTAGGGCGGTCTATGGCCAGGGACTCCCAGTTGTCGGTGGGGATGTTGCATTTTATCAAGGAGGCTTTGAGGCTGTCCTTAAAACATTTCCTCTGCCCACCTGGGGCTCGTTTGCCGTGTAGGAGTACCGAGTAGAATGCTTGCTTTGGGAATCTTGTGTCAGGCATGCGAACAATGTGGTCCGCCCAACGGAGCTGGTCGAGTGTGGTCAGTGCTTTGATGCTGGGGATGTTGGCCTCATCGAGGACACTAACGTTGGTGCGCCTGTCCTCCCAGGGGATTTGCAGAATCTTGCGGAGGCATCGTTGGTGGTGTTTCTCCAGCGATTTGAGGTGTCTACTGTATCCATGTCTCTGAGCCATACAGGAGGGCGGGTATCACTACAGCCCTGTAGATCATAAGCTTGGTGCTAGATTTGAGGGCCTGATCTTCAAACACTCTCTTCCTCAGGATACAACTTAGTGGCCTGCTTGGCCACTTCAAAGGGCAGTTAAGAGTCAACTATGTTGGTATGGGACACCAAGGATAACTCCGCTGCTCTTTTTCAAGTGTACGATACTGCACTGGAGTGTCAGCTCAGATATTGTACTCAGGTCTCTAGAGTGGAACTCTGAACTCACAACCTGCTGATTCAGAGGCGAGAATTCTACCACTGAGCCACGGCTGAACCTTAAAAAAAGGCACATGATTGATCCATTGGCCTGACCGGGTCTGCTTAAGTTTTGATTCTTAAAGCTAGGTCTTGCCGGGGAAGCTAATGCTAAACTTTCGGGTTATTTTGCATTTTGCTCATTGCAGTAGTTTCTGTTGCTGTGGTGGTTGTCGTTCTTTCTATCTTGAGATCATTATTTGTACAAGACTCTCCCCCAGAGTTGTTTCTTTTCTCCTTTTATACGGACGAGGCAGAGCTGATCACAAGGATGTGAAATTTAACACAGATCCAATCCACCTCATTGTTCGGGGGGCTCCAGTGAGACTTGTGCTGGGCAGCATCCTGAAAGCTGCAAATTGTGGCGCACAGTTACATGGGGTGCATCCAGCTCCCTGTATTAGTTTCTCTTGCTTTGCAGGTTTCCACTTTCCCACAACCTTGGGGCTATAATGTGTGCTGCCAGTAACTTTTAAACAGAGCTGGCCATCAAAAGCAATGTTCCTAACACAGATTTTTATCGCAAAGTAATTCAACCCATTGATCAGCAACAGTAACAACTTGCATTTATATAGCTCATTCATCATAGTAAAACATCCTGAGCACTTCAGTTGGGAGTGAGTGACCATTCCCAAGAGTGGGCATTGAAAGAAAAATCCACACTCATAGGTTGAGAGTGTGGCAGTCACACAGAATGAAAGTAAGACTGAAGGATCAGTAGGTGCACCAAGTTGAGAGCAGAAGGATGGTCAGAATGGAACCTTAAGAATGAAGATCTAATCGTGAGGTAGCTATAATGCTGGGAATGTTGAGATGCTGCGAACTACTAAGAAGATATTGAGCCTTATGAATTTAAATTAAAAGTTCAAGAAGTTGGCCTCATTGAAAGGTGACTTTGAGATGATTTAATTGATCTAATCGACTTGTTCCAGAAGTTATCAGGCATGGCCGCTGAAGAGGACAGTGTAAATGGATTTAAGAGGCAATCGGCTGCAATCCTGATAACAGGAATGATTGAGGGCTATGATGTGAAGGCAGATTGTTGGCACAGGGTTATAGTCCTTTCCCTGCTGTTATAGGTTTTTACATGCTCATAATGAAGCTGTGGATAACCTTTACTGTCCTGTGAATTTTGATATTATACCCTTTGTAATATTTACTCAGAGAGTCGTGAGACTGTGGAACTTACTACCACATGGAGTGGTTGAGGCAATTAGCATAGATGCCTTTAAAGGATTTCACAGGATATATGGCACAGAATCAGGCCATTCGGCCCAACCAGTCCATGCCGGCATTTATGCTCCATTCGAGCCTCCTCCCATCTTTCCTCATCTATCAGCAAAACCCTCTATTCCTTTCTCCCTCATAGGCTTGTCTAGCCTCCCCTTAAATGCATCCATACTATTTGCCTCAACCACTCCCTGTGGTAGCGAGTTCCACATTCTCACTACTCTTTGGGTAAAGAAGTTTCTCCTGAATTTCCTGTTGGATTTCTTGGTGACTATCTTATATTGATAGCCTCTAGTTATGCTCTTCCCCACAAGTGGAAACATTCTCTTTGTATCCTCTCTATCAAAATCTTTCATAATTTTAAAGACCTCTATTAGGTTACCCCTCAGCCTTCTTTCTTCAAGAGAAAAGAGACCCAGCCTGTTCATCCTTTCCTGATATGTATACTCTAGCATTTCTGCTATCATCCTTGTAAATCTTCTCTGCACCCTCTCCAGTGCCTCTATATCCTTTATCTAATATGGTGACCAGAACTGCAAACAGTACTTGAAGTGTGGACTTACCAAGATTCGATACAGGTTTAGCATAACTTCCCCACTTTTCAATTCTATACCTCTAGAAATAAACCTGTGTCGCAACTTTTAGTGATAAGCGCATGAGGGAGAAAGGAGTAGAAGGATATGTTGATAGGATGAGATGAATACAGTATGGTGTATAAACACCAGCATAGACCAGTTGGGCTAAGTGGCCTGTTTCTGTACTGTCAGCAATTTTACGTGATACAATATATTATTTCATCTAGTGGAACAGTTAATAATTACGGGTGGGGCAAGCAATAAAACTTTAGTATTTCTATCTGAGATGTAGAGCTGGGATTTTAATTGTTTTTTACTCTTTTACTAAGAGGTAAGATGTCTGCAGGTTCCCCCCAACCCCCGCCCCCCGATCCCCTCAAGCTTTGGTGGTAACCATGGGCAAACAGCTATTTACGACGATCTTCTGCTAAAGTTGCAACAGCCAATTGGAGAACACCACTCCCCACCAAGAAAATTCTTTAATGCACGGTACAGAAACGGTTAACTCCAAAAGCAATGAAACTCCTGTGGTCCCCAGGTACTAAATTGGCAAATGCCAATTGTCGATTTTTTTTTTGGGACACCTTGTTATAGTTTGTGCAAGGATCTTAGCTTTCTGTACTTGCATGTGCTTAAGGTAATGTGAAGTACAGCTGGCCGACACATGTTATTTTGGGAGGGAGGGGCTATAGTTCAGTATAGAACAGCTGAGGTTAGGCTACCTTTCATGTGCTGATACGTATAATTTCTTTTATATAGGAAAGGTGCTTATTAAAACCAGTGTAGACCATTCTCCCCAGTGTCTTCCAGAATAATTTGAACAATATATTGGAAGGTTGGAAGTGTACAGGAAGAAAAATCATACTGGAATATGGTTTGCTGGGGGAGGTGAGGAGATATTTTTTACACAGCCAGTTGTTATGACCTGGAAGGCACTGCCTGAAAGGGTGGTGCAAGCTGATTCATGAGTAAGTTTCAAGAGGGAATTAGATGTTAAAGGGAAAAAATTGCAACGCTGTGGAGGAAGAGCAGGGGAGCGGGATTAATTGGATAGATCTTTCAAGCAGACACAGGCACGATGGGCCGAATGGCCTCTTCTGAGCTGCATGATTCGATGATTTCATGTTGACTTTTGAAAAGCTTTACTGAACACTCTGATGCCTGGATTGAGTGAGGTTGAACATTTAACACAAATTTTAAAGCAATATGAAGCTGTTGCCACCAAACTGATCAATTACACAAAGCTCCATGCCTTCCAATGTTCTTCCGTCCCCAGGATTTCCCCCAGTGAAACAGTTTTAACTGCTGAAGTATGACTCAAACTAATATCAGTGTCATACTAGTGTCAGCTGTGGCTCAGTGGGTAGCACACTTGCCTCTGAATCAGAAGGTTGTGGAGTCAAAGTTTCACTCCAGGGATTTGAGCACATAAATCTAAGCTGACACTCCAGTGCAATGCTGAGGGAGTGCTGCATTATCGGAGGTCCTGTCTTTCAGATGAAATGTTTAACAGAGGCTGTGTCTTCCCTCTTAGGAGGATGTAAAAGATCCCATGACACTATTTAGAAGAAGAGCAAGTGCCCTGGCCAATATTTATCCCTCAATCAACATAACAAAAACAGATTATCTGGTCATTATCACATTGCTGTTTTGGCGCTTGCTTATGCGCAAATTGGTTGTTGTGTTTCCCACATTACAACAGTGACTACACACCAAAAGTAATTGATTGGCTGTAACGCGCTTTGAGACGTCCGGTGGCCGTGAAAGGCACGATATAAATCCAGGTCTTTTTTTTTCTTTAATATTTTCTTTCATGGAATACTTGTCCATTAAAACATCTTTCAAAGCATTCACCGGAAATTGCAAAGCGAGATGTCTGCATGATGTGACTGGTAATGAGAAACATAAGTTAAGCGACGAGCGCCATGATGGCACCCTTTGACGTTGAAGTACCACCGCCAGCATCACAATGTAGCGAGGCACCAGTTCGATTGTTCACTCCAATGAGCTTGTGAGCTCAGTTATAGTGTATGGGAAGATGACAAAGGGAGGCCTAGACTTTTCAAGGCACACTTACATTGCAAAAGAGTCAGCTGTGGCTCAGTGGGTGGCACCCTCACCTCTGAGTCAGAAGGTTGTGGGTTTGAGTCCCACTCCAGAGACTTCAGCACAAAAATCTAGGCTGACACTCCACTGCAATACTGAGTGAGTGTTGCAATGTCAGAGGAGCCATGTCACTGATGAGATTTTAAACCGAGGCCCCATCAGCTCTCTCAGGTGGATGTAAAAGATCCCATGGCACTATTAGAAGAAAAGCAGTAGAGTTCTCCCCAGTGTCCTGGTCAATATTTATCCCTCAACCAACATCACTAAAACAGATGAATTTGTCATTATCACATTGCTGTTCGTGGGATCTTGATCTGTGCAAATTGACTGCTGCATTTCCGACATTACAACAGTGACTACAAAAGTAGTTAATTGTCTGTAAAATGCTTTGGGACTTCCTGCGGTTGTGAAAGGCGCTATATAAAGGCAGATGCATCTTTTTTTTTGTTTTAAGATGTGCTCAAATGGACCTCCATGCAGCACTCTTTCCTATTTCTTTTCTAAATCAAGCCTGAAGATCCATAATTTCCATAGCTATGAAGGAGATTTTAGTTTTAATTTGAACTAAAGACCTATGAGACCCATGACAATGTAGCTGTCCCAAAGTTGGGTCATTTATATTGAAGAGTGCTCCAGATCTCCCATTCATGCCACTCTATCAATTTAAAATGGCCTTCAGATGAGGCAATGAAGAAAGAATCAGATGACGAGCCTCCGCCAGGCCACTCAGACTAGATTGGGCCTATACTCTCTGGAGTTTAGAAGAATGAGCGGTGATCTTATTGAAATATATAAGATCCTGAGGGGCATTGACAGGGCAGATGCTGAGAGGTTGTTTCCCCTGGTTGGAGAGTCTAGAACTAGGATAAGGGGTCGGCCATTTAAGACTGAGATGAGGAGGAATTTCTCAGAGGGTTGTGAATCTTTGGAATTCTCTACCCAAAACAGCTGTGGATTCTCAGTCATTGAGTATATTCAAGGCTGCGATAGATAGATTATTGGACTCTTGGGGAATCAAGGGATATAGGGATCAGGCGGGAAAGTGGAGTTGAGGTCGAAGATCTGCCATGATCTTATTGAATGGCGGAGCAGGCTCGAGGGGCCGTATGGCCGAGTCCTGCTCCCAATTCTTATGTTCTAGTTTGGCATCTGACAATCAGCCAAGAGAGGCATTGTCACCGAGTGGAGGTGTGGCCATGTACACACAGTCAGGGTCGGGAGCGGCATGGGGCCCCTGGTGAAATTCCAGGATATGGAGCAGAAGGAAAGGGGGTGCCTAACCCACAAGGGAGGAGAGTGAGGAGATTATTCTCTCGGTACCTTAAAAGTAAGTTTAGTGAAGCTCCCCCCACCCCACCGAAGCACAGAACCTTGCTCAATATTGAATAGTTCACCAAAACCATAGACCCATTCATAAAATATAAATTGCAAAGTTGCCCATTTCTGTGGTTGTCCATATTTCATTCTATGGTACAGTAAATGATGGTGTGGTGCACAAAATGTGTGTTTGTTTTTCGGCTCTGATTGTCTGATGGGCCCATCAGAATTGGTGAAAGACAAACGTCCATTCAGCTCGAGCAAGAGCTGGAAGAAACAACAATCTCAGTGGTCTAGAGTAGAGGCTCACAAACCTTTTTTGTGCTCAGCTCCCCCTTTGGAGATTCGTGTTCCGAGCGCACCAGCTTTTTAAAAGAAATTCAGTTTTGGACGCTGCCCGTTACCGTCGGCGATAGGCGGCAAATGGGCAGCAAAGGCCTACCGTCGTTGTTAAGTGGTGTCCATCCCCCGGCTGAAATTGAGTAGGCTCTTTGGCACAGGTGCCAAGAGGCAATGCTGTGCTGGCTAACGCCATCTGTGTGGTGGCGTCATCCAGCGTACATCGCCTCTTTGATGCCTCTGTCGTGATATTTGCTTTGTACGGCTGGCAGGCGGCCATACAGTCCGGAAAAAGTGGTGGTTAAAGAGTAGTTCTCGGGTGGAATCGCCCAGAAAGGAAGGTAAGTTTGTCTCTTTATTTATTTCTGCATGTTTTCATTAGTTTTAAGAGTACGGAAGTGTGTGTGTAGATCGGAAAAGTTTTAGGGATTTTTTTCTTCCCTTTTCTTCCCGTCTTTTTTCCCAGCATGGCGGCAGCCTCCCGATGCGAAATTCAGTTGGCCTCCTGAGCTCCAGCCCGAGGGTGTGTGCAACTCTCTCATCTTTGGGCGTAAAAACTGAATTTGGCAGTTTGAGCCTGCACCTAACGCCTGGCGGTAAAATCAGCACTCAGGCGGTGACACTGCCTCAAAACCAGCAGTACCGAATTTTGACCCCTGTAATTTTTCAGTGTTAGCGTAGATATATGCAGAGATATGGGAACAGATCGGTGGAGTGGGACTAACTGGATTGATCTTCGAAGGAGCCAGTGCAGACTTGATGGGCCGAATGGTCTCCTTCTGTGCTTTACTATTCTGTGATTCAAAGGTGGGCAGAGGAAACGTTACAAGGACACCCTCAAAGCCTCCCTGATAAAGTGCAACATCCCCACTGACACCTGGGAATCCCTGGCCAAAGACTCCCCTAAGTGGAGGAAGTGCATCCGGGAGTGCGCTGAGCACCTCGAGTCTCATCGCCGCGAGCATGCAGAAATCAAGCGCAGGCAGCGGAAAGAACGTGCGGCAAACCAGTCCCACCCACCCTTTTCTTCAACAACTATCTGTCCTACATACGACAGGGACTGTGGTTCTCATATTGGACTATTCAGTCACCTAAGGACTCACTTTTGGAATGAAAGCAAGTCTTCCTCTATTCCGAGGAACTGCCTATGATGATAGATTCTGTGATTGTATAATATAGCTTGTAACCCACAATACCTCAGTAATTTCATCACATTGGGTGTTTTTAATTCTGCTCCCGTACATTTTGGGTTTCAACATCCAGACCAGTCATAGCGTTACAACTCAATGACTGGTGATTCCTCCGATCTGCTCCTGCTGTGCTGTAAACGGGGTTCCCGCCACACTTCCAGCGAAGTAACGCAGGCGAAGTGGGAGCAGACCCGAGGAATTTCCTGGCCACTATGTCCAGCGTACTCTCCGTGATAAACTCATCGCGCCCCCAGTTTGAGAACCTCTGGTCTATAGGGTAAATCCACTATTCAGTGCAGAACAATGCCGTGTAGATTAGTAAGGTCCCACACACAGTGCAGGGTCGATGCTGAGTTTGCACCGTGACCCTGGGTTACAGAGACAGGGAAATAAATCAATTGGAGTACTCACAGCTGAGTGACCCATGCTGAGAAGTGTATGTGTGAGGAGTTCAGTTGAGGGCAAGGTCGGATGGCACTGTGACACCCCTGATGATGGAACAGCAGATGGGGCAGTTGTGCTAGTTAGACTTCCCTCGGCATCACTGAAAAAGGAAGGGAATGGGCCCGGGTTTCTCTCCTGAAAGCTGTCCAGTGGCCCAAACTGCAGAGTGTATATGTGTGGACATTGGTCGAGGGCACAATTGGGTTTGGTGGTGATGTCCCCATTCCCAGATAATTTTCCCGCACTCACATAGATCACATATGTTTATGATCATCTGTTTACGGTCGTTAGCGTCCTCGACCAGGCCAACATCCCCAGCATCGAAGCACTGACCACAGTTGATCAGCTCTGCTGGGCAGGCCACACTGTTCGCATGCCAGACACGAGACTCCCAAAGCAAGCGCTCCACTCGGAACTCCTTCACGGCAAATGAGCCAAAGGTGGGCAGAGGAAACGTTACAAGGATACCCTCAAAGCCTCCCTGATAAAGTGCAACATCCCCATTGAAACCTGGGAGTTCCTGGCCAAACACCGCCCTAAGTGGAGGAAGTGCATCCGGGAGGGCGCTGAGCACCTCGAGTCTCATCGCCGAGAGCATGCAGAAATCAAGCGCAGACAGCGGAAAGAGCGTGCGGAAAACCAGTCCCACCCACTCTTTCCCTCAACGACTATCTGTCCCACTTGTGGTTCTCGTATTGGACTGTTTAGCCACCTAAGGTCTCATTTTTAGAGTGGAAGCAAGTCTTCCTCGATTCTGAGGGTCTGTCTATGATGATGATGATACTGTTTTTACAGCGATCCTTTCAAGTGACTATCTGCAATGGTTTATTAATAGGTACAGTAACTTTGCCCACGGGCCTTGCTGATTTCATCGGAATGTTCCAGCTGTTCACAAATATTCCAAATTCCGTTCCAAAGCTCGTTCAGAACACTGGGGGAAGAGTGTCAATTTTGTCCCATTTGTCATGTCCTAAGATGGGATGAGACACATAGGTGTGGACTTGAGTGGTACTTCACGTGCTCAAACAAAATACCTGCACTTCCTTCAGTTGCCCAGTGAGTAATGCCTATCGTTGCTCCTCATGCATGGCGAACAGTCACTTGGGCAAGAAATTGGAGGGCTAGTCAGCTGTGGCTCAATGGGTAGCACTCTCTCGGTGGGAGGGGCTAGGAGTGAGCAGGTGCTGCTGGGTGTTTGATTACTACAGGGATTTGCAGTGAGTTTGTAAAAAGTTGGTGGTGGGATTTTTTTTTCAGGTTTGAGGGCTTTTTTGGCCCATAAACAGCAGCTGAGTCAGAAGATAATGTTCCCAGGATGAACTTAATCAGGGGAGAAAATGTTGGGGAAAGGTAGAATAAAAGGCCCAAAGATTTGGGCCAGGACCCCAGGAGGTTTGGAAAGGAAAACACGATGGTGGTTCACTGCCTGGATAAGAGCTTGGGATATCATCCAGGCAGTGTATGAGGAATGTGATGAGGGAAGTTGCTTTGCAAGCAGACCAAAGCCAAATGTTGGATTCAAAGTGACAGTCAGTGGCCAAGAGGGAGAAGGGGCAGCTCCTTGGCCTAAACCTAATGTAAGGAAGAGGCTAAAATGGCAGGGAAGGTTCAAACAGGAGGTGAAAAAGAGCCGGAGGCTGCAGGAGAAAGCGACAGCTGCCCAAAAAGTTGGGAAGAAGCATGAGAGGAGGGAAGAGCCGGAGATTAAATGATGGGGGGATTATCAGGCACACCTCCTTAATTAGGAGCCATGATCACCTTGGTCTTGATTAGTGGGAACGGACTGAGGTAGGAAAAGAAATTGCAGCAGTTGTTGCAGTGTTTTAAAGGCACCGACCTGTCGTGTCTGCAAGAAACCTTTTGGGATGAGGATATCCTAGAAAGAGTGCGGAAGATTTAGTTATGATTAATTTTTAAAGTACAATAGGTTAATATACATTACAGGAGACAAATTAAACTTCAGGTTTTGATATTAATATCTGTTGGAGGAACGGCTGTGCAGAGTGGCGGAAAGGATTTGTCCAATACAATGGAATGATCACGATGTTGTAAATGTTTTTAATGTTGAATAAATTATACTTAAAAAAAGTGGGTAACACTCTCACCGCAGTGTCAGATAGTTATGGGTTCAAGTCCCATCCCAGAGACTTCAGCACAAAATCTAGGCTGACACTCCAGTGCAATGTTGAGGGAATGCTGCACTGTTGGAGGTGCTGTCTTTCAGATGAGACGTTAAACCGAGGTTCTGTCAGCTCCCTTGGGTGAATGCAAAAGGTCTTATGGCATAATTTCTAAGAAGATCAGGAGGTTTCTCCCCTGGTGTCCTGGCCAATATTTAGCTCTCAATCAACATCACTTAAACAGATTATCTGGTCATTATCTCATTGCTGTTTCTGGGACCTTGCTGTGTGCAATTTGGCTGCCGTGTTTTCTATGGTACAGCAGTGACCATACTTTAGAAATACTTAATTGGCTGTGGGGCGCTTTGGGATGTCTTGCAGTTATGAAAGGTAATACATACATTTTTTACGACACCCCTGGGACTGTACCCCAATAATATTCCCTGCTTACAGAACAAGGCAGGAGGAAATGGGGAGGAATTTGTAGACAAATAACATCACTCTGATAAGCTATAAAAACCAGAGGGACTCAGGCCCCAGTCTGTGCTGAGTTAGCTGATCTGAGCCAGTTTAGTGGGTAGTGCAATTGATCTCAGTGCCCCAGGCTACGAAGTGGGGAAAAAACTCATCCAAACACCCCGTTCTTGGTCGCTATCCAGAGATTACACTTGGGAATATGAGGCAAGGATCGGGCTTGGCAGTGATTCCCTCTGCGGTCGAGAGTCTGCGACCTTTAACCTCTTGGCTCACACATGAAGAATGGAAGCTTGAGCCGAAATACTTCTGGCATCTTTAACAATGTACTCCGACAAGAGTCTGGGGGCCTGAACTTGCCCCTTTCTATAAGGCCCATGCCCGCCTGAAAGTGGCGGCCACGGTTCGATGTGGAATGGCGGCTGAGTCTCCACGGAGAAGCCGCCATTTACAAAATTGCCCTTCCTCAGTTTTGGAGCAATGTAGGAGATCACACCGCCCATTTTCCCACTGCAGTGTGCACGCAACAACCCCTTACCGACCAGTGGCAACCCCTTCCCGGAATTGCCCCGTGGGAAATTGCCCCTTTTTTGCCGGAATTACCCTGCGGGAGCGGTGGCACTGCTGGTCGGTGCCCCCGACAGCTTTTTGTGCCGGTGCGCTCTCTGTGGCTTGGTGGCGTGGCCGCCCTTAAAGGCTGCTGTCGACGACATGTTTTTTCTCATTGGCCGACTGCCAGGTCGGGCCGACAATTATGCCCCTGGGTTCGGCCAGGCCACCAACAGGCAGCCTGGCACCACCTTTTGGGTGCCAAACCCTGTCTGGTGGCCCAGTGTTTGCCACTGAAGTGGCTGCAGAGTTCGCAGCAGCCCTCTCCTTTAATTGAAGGGGAGGGACATTGTGACGCGTCAGCGTGATGACATCATAAGCGCGGCGCTGATGAGTAACGTCGGCCACTCCAACCCGCCCCCACTTCCGCCCCGCTTGTGGCGGCTACTCCGATCCGACCTCACTTCCGCTACGATGATGAGACCATTTCCGCCGCACTCGGAAAAACCCACCAAGACCTGAATTTCTCCGGATTGTCCGCCCCCTGCGTTGGGCCGGACTGAACCGTTCGAAAACAGTAGGTGCGTCCCGTTTGGGATGGTGGGCAATTTCAGCCCCTGGGTTTTTCTAATTCATTTCTGTGACGTGGGCGTCGTTGACAAGGCTGACATTTATTGCTCATCCCCAGTTGCCAGAGCGGTTTGATACAAATGAGTGGCTTGCTAGGCCACCTCAGAGGGCAGTTAAAAGTCCAGCATATTGGTAGGCCAGACCAGTTAATGTTTGAACTCATGCTCTCCGGGATTACTAGTCCATGCCTTTGGATTACTAGTCCAGTAACATAAAAAGAAAAAGAAAATACTTGGATTTCTATACCACCACGGGACCATGAAGTCCCAAAGCGCTTTAAGGCCCATGAAGTGCTTTTGCAGTGTAGTCACTGTTGTAATGTAGGAAACTCGGCAGCCAATTTGTGAACAGCAAGCTCCCACAAACAGCAATGTGATAATTATTGTGCTCGAAACACAGATGAGGCTGCACACAGGGAGGTTAAAGTAACAGTGACCTTAGTCTTTCATAAGACACTCCAGAATGAGGAACAGGCCTTAGGGGCAGGCTTATATACAGTGCTCCCAAGGGATGCTGGGATCCCTTGGGACTTCAGGGGATGAGCCCCCTGGTGGCAGAACATGGGAGTGCATGCTTTACAGATACACAACATCACTCCTCCGCCAAAGTCAAAGTGAAAATTATTTACAAGGTGAGGCTGTCGGGAGCCTTTCTTTCCCTGGTGGACCACCTCGGTACAAATGTCTGTTCTGATGTGTTGGCTGTGCCCTCACTGGGCTGGCGTGATGTTGGCCCTGCAGGACTGCTAGGTGAGCCTGGCCTTGCTGGGCTGTTGGACGTGATGGGTTCAATTTCCTGCTCCGGTGTGGTGTCGTTGATCCTTTGGGTGTGTGTTGTGGGCTCGAAAAAGGTGGTGTCTGCTGTGGGTTGTTCAGGGCAGTCTGTGAACCGCAGCCTCGTTTGGTCCAGGTGCTTTCTGCAAATTTGTCCATTGTCTAGTTTGACGACAAACACCCTATTCCCTTCTTTAGCTATCACCGTGCCCGCGATCCACTTGGGACCATGTCCATAGTTTAGCACATACACAGGGTCATTCAGATCAATTTCCTGTGACACAGTGAAGCAACCATAATTTACATTTTGTTGCTGCCGCCTGCTCTCTACCTGATCATGCAGGTTGGGGTGAACCAGCGAGAGTCTGGTTTTAAGTGTCCTTTTCATGAGTAGCTCAGCCGGGGGCACCCCTGTGAGCGAGTGGGGTCTCGTGCGGTAGCTGAGCAGTACTCGGGACAGGTGGGTTTGGAGTGAACCTTCTGTGACTCGTTTAAGGCTCTGTTTGATGGTTTGTACTGACCGCTCTGCCTGCCCATTGGAGGCTGCTTTAAACGGGGCCGAGGTGACATGTTTAATCCTATTGCGGGTCATGAATTCTTTAAATTCGGCACTGGTGAAACATGGCTCGTTGTCACTGACCAGTATGTCAGGCAGGCCGTGGGTGGCAAACATGGCCCTCAGGCTTTCAATGGTGGTGGTGGCAGTGCTTCCCGACATTATTTCACATTCAATCCATTTTGAAAAAGCATCCACCACCACCAGGAGCATTTTACCGAGAAACGGGCCCACATAGTCGACATGGATCCTCGACCATGGTCTGGTCACAAACTTAATGGTGCCTCTCTGGGCGCGTTGCTCAATTGAGCACATACACTGCATTGCCATACACAGGACTCTAAGTCAGAATCGATACCGGGCCACCACACGTGGGATCTGGCTGTTGCTTTCAACATTACTATACCCGGGTGTGTGCTGTGGAGATTGAGATGAACGTCTCCCTGCCCTTTTTTGATAGCACTACGCGGTTACCCCACAACAGGCAGTCTGCCTGAATGGACAGCTCGTCCTTTCGCCGCTAGAACGGCTTGATTGGCTCTTGCATTTCAATGGGGATGCTGGCCCAGCTCCCATGCAGTATACAGTTTTTTACTAGGGACAGTAGAGGATCTTGGCTGGTCCAAGTCCTAATCTTGCGGGCCGTGACAGGTGATTTATCATTTTCAAACGCTTCCATGACCATCAACAAGTCTGCGGGCTGCGCCACCATCAACAAGTTTGCAGGCTGCGCCATTTCCACCCCCGTGGTGGGCAATGGTAGCCGACTGAGAGCATCCGCACAGTTCTCGGTGCCTTGCCCGTGGCGGATAGTATAGTTATACGTTGATAGCGCGAGTGCCCACCTTTGTATGCGGGCTGAGGCATTAGTATTTATCCTCTTGTTTTCAGCGAACGGGGATGTGAGGGGCTTGTTTCCAGCTCAAATTTGAGGCCAAACAGGTACTGATGCATTTTCTTTACCCCGAACACACACGCTAATGCCTCTTTCTCAATCATGCTGTAGGCCCTCTCGGCCTTAGACAAGCTCCTGGAAGCATAGGCGATAAGTTGCAACTTCCCCGCAACGTTAGCTTGTTGTAATACACACCCAACTCCATACGACGACTGCATCATATACTAGGACAAGTCTTTTACACTGGTTATACAACACAAGCAGCTTGTTGGAGCATAAAATGTTTCTGGCTTTCTCAAAAGCAATTACTTGTTTTTTTCCCCATACCCAGTTCTCACCTTTGCGCAATAACTCATGTATGGGCTCTCAAAGGGTGCTTAACCCCGGTAGGAAGTTACCAAAATAGTTGAGGAGTCCCAGGAACGACCGCAGCTCCGTGACGTTCTGTGGCATGGGCACATTCCTCATAGCCTCTGTCTTGGCGTCTGTGGGCCGAATGCCGTCTGCCGCAATCTATCTCCCCAAAAACTCCACTTCTGTTGCCATGAAGACGCATTTCAACCTTTTCAGCCGCAGCCCTACGCGATCCAGTCGCTGGAAGACCTCCTCCAGGTTTTGTAGGTGCTCAGCGGCGTCCCGACCCATGACTAATATGTCGTCCTGAAAGACCACCGTGTGTGGTACCGACTTGAGTAGGCTCTCCAGGTCTCTCTGGAAGATCGCTGCAGCTGACCGCATTCCAAACGGGCATCTGTTGTCGATGAACAGTCCCTTGTGCGTGTTGATGCAGGTGAGGCCCTTCAAAGACTCCTCCAGCTCCTGCGTCATGTCGGCCGAAGTCAGGTTGAGCTTGGTGAACGTCGTGCCTCCTGCCAGCGTCGCAAATAGGTCGTCTGCCTTAGGTAGCGGGTATTGGTCCTGTAGCGAGAAACGATTAATAGTTACTTTATAATCACCGCAAATCCTGACCGTGCCTTCACTTTTGAGTACTGGAACAATCGGGCTGGCCCACTCACTGAATTCCACTGGGGAGATGATGCCCTCGCATTGCAGCCTGTCCAGCTCGATTTCCACTCTCTCCCTCATCATGTGAGGTACCGCTCACGCCTTGTGGTGAATGGATCGTGCCTCTGGGACCAAATGGATCCGCACCTTCGCCCCAGAAAAGTTTCCAATGCCTGGCTCAAAAAGGGAAGGAAATTTGTTAGAACCTGGGTACATGAGGCCTCATCGACATGTGATAGCACTCGGATGTCCTCCCAGTTCCAGTGGATTTTGCCCAGCCAGCTCCTTCCAAGCAGTGTGGGGCCATCGCCCGGGACAATCCAGAGTGGCAGTTCATGCACCGTTGTCCTCGAGGGTGACCTTGACCAGGACAGTGATAAGCTCTTTGGTGTACATTCTCAGTTTCATGTGGATGGAGCTCAGGGCTGGTCTGAATGCCTTGTTGCACCACAGTCTCTCAAACATCTTTTTACTCATGATGGATTGGCAAGAGCCAGTGTCCAGTTCCATGGCTACGGGTAAGCCATTCAATTTTATGTTTAGCATTATCGGTGGACATTTCATCGAAAATGTGTGCACCCCGTGTACTTCAGCATCTGCCTCCTCTCTCTGAGGCTCAAAATTGCTTTCATCCACCATAAACTGATCTTCCTCTGTCATGTGGTGGTTAGCAGATTTTGCAGAGCTTGCAGCTCGTTTGCAAGCTCGTTGGAAGTGCCCCATTGTTCCACAGCTCTTGCAAACATACCCTTTGAAGCGGCATGAATAGGCTGAATGGAAGCCTCCACAACGCCAATAAGATGTGAATTGCCTTGCATTCATCCTTTGTTGGGGACTCTGTGTCATCTGGGTCACCTGAAGCCTGCTGGCAGTTGCAGACTTGTGGGTTCTGCCCTGTACATTTCTGCTCGCAAACATAGTTCCAGTTAATTTATGAACATTGCTAGCACTTGTGTGCTGAGAGATTTGTTTGGTGTTATCACTGGTGGACATAAACGCCTGTGCTATCGCAATGGCCTTACTGAGGGTCGGTGTCTCTACAGTCAAAAGTTTTCGTAGGATGGTCTCGTGGCCAATGCCCAGTACAAAAAAGTCTCTGAGCATTTGCTCCAGATAACCATCAAACTCACATTGTCCTGCAAGTTGCCTTAGCTCGGCGACGTAGCTCGCCACTTCCTGACCTTCAGATCGCTGGCACATGTAGAACCGATACCTCGCTATCAGCCGCTCTCCCTCGGGTTAAGATGCTCCCGAACCAGTCTACACAGCTGCTCATACGACTTATCTGTGGGTTTCGCTGGAGCCAGAAGATTCTTCATGAGGCTGTAGGTCGGTGCCCCGCAGACTGTGAGGAGGACCGCTCTCCTTTTTGCAGCGCTTCCTTCTCCGTCCAGCTCGTTGGCTTCAAAATACTGGTCTAGCCATTCGACATAGGCTTCCCAGTCCTCATCCTCCGAGAACTTGTCCAGGATGCCCACAGTTTTCTGCATCTTTGCGTTGGATTCGTATTCTCATGATGAGGCTGCACACAGGGAAGTTAAAGTAACAGTGACCTCAATCTTTAATAAGACACTCCAGAGTGAGGAACAGGCCTTAGGAGCCGGCTTATATACAGTGCTCCCAAGGGATGCTGGGATCCCTTGGGACTTCACTGGATGAGCCCCCTGGTGGCGGAACATGAGAGTGCATGCTTTATAGATACACAACATCAATGACCAGATAATCTGCTTTTGTTATGTTGATTGAGGGATAAATAGTGTCCAGGACACGAAATTAACCACCTGATGATGTAGTCAGTGTCTACAGGTAAAGAGCATAGGGGAGAAAATCAGGAGGAAGAACACAATGGAAGCAACTCCCGACTGGCCCCGCACCCACCCTCCACCACGAATTGGTGTGTAACTGTACCACTGGCGTTGTACTGACCCATACAGACCAAGAACTTCGCGAGTCTATGTTGAACCCACCCAGGATGGTAGTTGGGCACCACAACTTGCCTCAGTGCCCCTAGTTGGGATGGCGTGGGGGAGGGGAAGAGGCAGGGCAGAAATACTGTTACTGAAAGCTATCTAGTGCTTCCCGCTGGCGAGTGCAAATGTATTGGGATCACGCAACTGATTCCCGACACAGTTTGTATTCATCCCTATGAGCATTGCGGGGCTGAGCACCTGACAAAACTGTAGATAAGTAAAGCCCATGTCTTCTGTTTTCTTTTTGAAATTATGAGGCAGTCTAAATTTGATTGAGTTGAATTAATTGATCCTTCACTTCAACAAGCAAAGTTAAATCTGAAAATCCATCTTTTTTGCTGAAGGATAAAAGGTAAAAGGGCTGAAATTGCCCCTTTCGTTAAGGCCTCTGGCCACCGGAATGCGGCAGCCACGGAGCGGCGGGGAATGGCCGCCGAGTTTCTGTGGAATGGCTGTCGTTTGTGCAATTGCCCTCAAGCGTTTTTCCGGCAGTGATCATGTCCGCCCCGCTTGACGATTCAGGAAAGGCCCAGGCTTCATCTTCGGCCTGTGCTGAGTTAGCCTGATCTCACACCTACTGCCACCCCGCTGCTGCCGAAGCCTCCTTAAGTATGTCATCAGAGCGCGCACCGCCAAGGACTCGCTCCAGTAGCGAAATTTAGCTGAAAAAGTCTTGTGACCGCTTGACGGTGCCTACATTAGGTTTTTGTGTCGGTACGCAATGCTTGCTGAAGACCGACAGCGGTGTTTAAAGGTGTGTTGGTTTTAGCAGCATTTGACGCACAAGGAAATCTTCAGATAAATGTAACATTTTTTACTTACCTGGGCCTCTCTGGCCCCGGAGCTATCTCATGGCAACTTCCTTGGGTGCGATCAGCACTGCACGGCCCGGGGTTAAAATGAAATTGGGGTCATTTGACTCCTATCTCAGCGAGTCCCACCCCACCCCATGCTTGGAGGGATGACCTCCAAAGCTGTCCAAAACATGCCTGTTAATATGACGCGGGGCTCGATGGGGTGTGAAGAAGTTGAGTAGCTCACTGCTGCGATTTTAACTCCCCCTGCAAGCTCCGTTCTCACTCGGGCACTATGGGGTGGGGATTAAAATCGCTGCTTGTTAAGGGGCTGCAACATTAATGTTGCAATTATTGTTAGAGAGGTCCTTTGTATTGAATGACTTTGAGGGTTTCAAGCCATGAATACAGAGTGTTAAATCCACCCTGCTTTCTAATAAAAGATTAATTTTAGGCTTAAATTCCTGAGGCGAAATGTTGTGCTCATTAAGGTAAGCGATGCCATTCCTGGGCCGGAGAATGGATTCAACTCCTCAATAAATCTTGAAATATGTTGATTAAGATAGTTACAGGTAGTTACAAGATTTTTAAAAAACACATAAAAGTTTATATAAATGTTTCTGATACCTGTCCTACACACAAGTTGGTACAAGTAAATGAAAGGAAAAAGATCTTGAATACATCCCTTTTAATGCCCTCAGGGTGGCCCAAATGTTTCAAAGCCAATGAGTTACTTTTTTGTTTGAAGTGCATTCACTGTTGTAGGCAAACATGGCAGCTGATTCGAGCACAGCAACACCCCACAAACTGCGGACAAGAATAATGGCCAGCAAATCTGATTTTTGTGGTGTTTGAGGAAAGAATATTATCCAGAAGAGAGAAGAGCCCAGAAGAGAACCAGGAGAGCTCTCTGCTCTTCAAATAGTATTCTGTTACTGCTGCACAACTGATAATACCCAGAAATAAAGAAATAAAGGTTTGTTTGAACCTGTTCAGTCAATTTAACCAGATTTTGGCAGGCATGAAGCGAACTTTTGAGTTATCCAGCTGATTTGGTCTCAACTCATTCACCATTACAGGTGCTGTAAATATTTCACACCACCGTTCTTGATTCTATGCGGAAATACAGATACGAAGAGAGACTTGGAAAAATTTGGGCTGCTTTCATTAGAACAGAGGTGATCAACATGATTTGATAGAGGTGTTTAAAAGGACGGGTCAGGGTAAAAAGAAACAGTTTCTTTCTTGTAGTTGAGGGGGTCTAGAACAAAGAGATGGATTTAAAATTAAATGCAAGAGATTTAGGGCAAAATGCAGGGGAAACCTTTTACACAAAGGGTTGTAAAGCTGTGTATTACTAGAGTTTGTGATTGAAGCAGAGAACCTGTCAGCATTTAAGAACAGCTTAGATATGTGGTTTCCATATTTAAGAAAGGATATACTTGCTTTGGAGGCAGTTCAGAGAAGGTTCACTGGATTGATTCTGGAGATGAGGGCGTTGACTTATGAGGAATGGTTGAGTAG
This sequence comes from Pristiophorus japonicus, assembly GCF_044704955.1. NCBI lineage: Eukaryota > Metazoa > Chordata > Chondrichthyes > Pristiophoridae > Pristiophorus > Pristiophorus japonicus. The sequence continues at coordinate 123,634,278 of NC_091984.1, forward strand.
GTTGGGCCTCTACTCACTGGAATTCAGAAGAATGAGAGGTGATCTTATCGAAACATAGAAGATCATGAGGGGGCTTGACAAGATGGGGGAGACTAGAACTAGGGGGCACGATCTTAGAATAAGGGGCCGCCCATTTAAAACTGAGATGAGGAATTTTTTCTCTCAGAGGGTTGTAAATCTGTGGAATTTGCTGCCTCAGAAAGCTGTGGAGGCTGGATCATTGAATACATTTAAGACAGAGATAGACAGTTTCTTAACCGATAAGGGAATAAGGGGTTATGGGGAGCGGGCAGGGAAGTGGACCTGAGTCTATGATCGGATCAGCCATGAACTCATTGAATGGCGGTGCAGGCTCGAAGGGCCGAATGGCCTACTCCTGCACCTATTTTCTATGTTTCTATGTTTCTATGATCTTATGGTGGAGAGAAAGGGGGATAAAAGGGAAAAAGGAACTGTGCGAGCACATGGGACTGGCTACTGCTCATGTGGAGAATAAACACCAACACAGACTGGTTGGGCTGAATGGCCTTTGTCCGTATTGTCATTTCTATGTAATTCGATTAAAAACCTCAGTTACTAATACAGACCATAATTCAAATCTTAGTTATTCGTGGCACAACATAGAAAGCTAATCCATTTCAAGTGGGATCATTTACCCAAATACATTGCACACATTATGAAGAGGCTTGGAATTTGGTGCTCTGCTGTTCATTGCCACTGGTGTCTTCACGTTTCAAAGGCATTACTGAAGCACTGGCTGTGCATGGGCGTGAAATGTCTTTACCACATTGTACCAAAAATTGTGTTCAAGACAATTGCCGTGTTAATCTGGCTGATGCAGTGGAATCCATTCGGGATTAACTGCTGGTGGGGAATATTTTCGACAGAGCATCCTCCCTCAGGGCACTGTACATTCCTGAACTTCATTCTCCTTGCTTTACAAAAATGGAATTAACCCTCTCCCCATACTCAGTGGTTTTCTTTTTCCAAAGTATCAATATAATTTAAATCATAAAAAGGAAAAAAAAACTGGGAATCTGAAGTAAAAACAGAAAGTGTTGGAACAATACAGCATGTTCGGCAACATGTTAGAAAAACAGAAAAGACAGGCTAACTTTTCCGATGTCCAGTTCTGTTTTAATCATACCATTTGAGCCTTGGCCTTGCCCCTCCCTATCTCTGAAACCTCCACCAGTCCTAGAACCCTCTGAGATATCTACGTTCCTCTAATTCTGGCCCCCTGTGCAGCCCAACTTCCTTCATTCTACCATTGGTGACCATGCCTCCAGCTGCCTGGGCCCAAAGCTCTGTAATTCTCTCCCTAAACCACTCTGCCTCTTTATCACTTCTTGAATACATTCCTTAGAACCTTTCTTTTTGACCAAGCTTATGGTCCAACCTGTCCTATCATATCCTTACGTAGCTTGTGTCAAATTTTGTTTGCTAATGCTCCAGTGAAGCACCATGGAACATTTTACTACATTAAAGACACTATATAAATGCAAATTGTGGTTGTTGTAATGGGAATGAAGATTAAACCAGATGAATGAATTTCACAACACAGTGCGCTGCTCGTTCTGCAACTATTCTTAACTATTGAAATCCTTGGGATCTGTTTTGTGGTTTTGCCGCACACGGTAGCATTTATGTACAATTTTCCAGCAAAAATTCCAATTAAACTCAGCATGAACTGATGAAACCACGTTTTTTTTTTTCAGCGTACAGATAGTTTCAATGTTGAATAGGTTCAGTAGACACCTCAATTCGCTGGAGAAATAGCACCAAAAATGTCTCCGCAAGATCCTGCAAATCCCCTGGGAGGATAGCGGCACCAACATTAGCATCTTTGATCAGGCCAACATCCCCAGCATCGAAGCACTGACCACACTTGACCAGCTCCATTGGGTGGGCACATTGTTCGCATGCCTGACACAAGACTCCCAAAGCAAGCGCTCTACTCGGAATTCCTACACGGCAAGCGAGCCAAAGGTGGGCAGAGGAAACGTTTCAAGAACACCCTCAAAGCCTCCTTGATAAAATGCAACATCCCCACCGACATCTGGGAGTCCCTGGCCAAAGACCGCCCTAAGTGGAGGAGGTGCATCCGGAGGCACTGAGCACCTTGAGTATCGTCACCATGAGCATGCAGAAAACAAGCGCAGGCAGCGGAAAGAGCATGTGGCAAACCAGTCCCACCCACCCTTTCCTTCAACCACTGTCTGTCCCACCTGTGACAGAGACTGTAATTCCCATATTGGACTGTTCAGTCACCTAAGAACTCACTTTTAGAGTGGAAGCAAGTCTTCCTCGATTTCGAGGGACTGCCTATGATGATGATGATGAGTTTAAGTGTAATAATGATGTTACAGTGGAATCCTGCCATCGCTCATAGCTCAGGGTAACGAATCAAAAGTGAAGCTTCTCAGCAGATATTTGGAACTGTGCTTGTATATCTACATAAGAAATGTATTTCTATTTGGAGCACTGTGATTATGGCCTGAATTTTGCAGTCAATGCCGAGGGGACGGCACTTTCCAGTGACCTGGAAGAAAGCTGCCCATAAAGATTTAGTGGGCTCGAGAGTATCGATTTCTTCCATTCCAAGGTGACTTTGAATCTGGCGCCATCTGTGGCATTTAGTAACAGTGCAGGCAGCAGACAAGTTGATCAGCCAATCAGATTGAAGAATTCTCACAGGTAGCAAAACAAGAAGTAAAAAGCATGGAATATAATTCACATTTTAATCATTGTGCAGCAAGCGAAATAAAGATTGGGACATACACATGGGGTTAAGGTAGAAGCTGAAATATCATAAACAAACTTGAATTTAAAAAAAATTATTTTAAAAAATCTACAGAATTTGTAAATGTTCTTCTAAGGGAATAAGACTCCACACTTGTGAAATTCATTTTTCAGGCCCAGAGAGATTGCTCAGCTGTAATTATGACTTAGTACGCCATTGAAAACTCAGTTAAATCGCATTCAACAAGGCCTAACATTTTCAGGGTTTTTACAGCGAGAATACTGTGTAAAAAGTTGAAGTTCACGTCAATTCACTGATTCTGTGCTGACTGCATGTGCGAAGACGGCAACAGTGTCCCCCATGGAGGAGCAGGGTATAAGACAGCAACATCTGGATTTCCACATTGAACAGTGCGTGTGTGAATGCCAGAAGTTACTGTCAGTCTTACACAGAAATGACAGCGAACGCTGACAGTTTTACGGTCATTGCAACCGCAAATTCCAAGCCAATAGTAAAAAATTATTTCTTTGTGTATGCTAAATGTTTTTTTTTGTGTGTACTGCTTAAGTAGAGGATTATGTAATTACACCACCGCTCAGCATATTTTAGAACACTAACAAACAAGCTGATAGTTGCCAGTACACTATAGAGGGCTTGACAAGGTAGATGGTGACAGACTGTCTCCCCTGGCTCGAGAGTCTAGAGCTGGGGATTTTTGTCTCAGGATAAGGGGTCAACCATTTAGGGCTGAGATGAAGAGAAATTTCTTCACTCAGAGGGTTGTGAATCTTTGGGAATTACTATCCCAGAGAGCTGTGGATGCTCAGCTGTTGAGTATATTCAAGACCGAAATTGATAGATTTTTGGATATGAAGGAAATCAAGGGATATCATATCCCACGCAATAGCGAATAGCTGCTCCTAAACTGGGGAAACCAAAGCGCCCCAATCTATGCAACTGAAGTGAGATTACACGGGGCAGCATGGGCCAGCCCACATTGCAACATGTGTGCGCATTAGATTCGAGCAGCAGAGCTGGTCTCCAGTCGTCTTGGTTAATCCTTGCCACTGGATCAAGACCTAGCTCTGTCAAGCCTGTGTGTTGGCTGTTGTGCAACGGCCACCACACGTTAAAAAATCTACGCATAGGCATCTTCCACCCTTCAACATGTAGTTCGGGATATCAGGTCCCTCATTGAAACACCTGTGAACTCATCCCTTTTGGCGTGGAAGCAAGTCATCCTCGCTTCGAGGGATTGCCTATGATGATGATGACACGATCATTTCTATGCTTTTTGAGAGTCGACCTCAAACCAATCAATACCCTATTTTCTTTAAAAGGGGAGAGATTTAGGTCTCATATGCACAAGTCTTTAAAAGGAAAAGAACAAGTTAATTAAAATGTAACAAAAAAGTAGCATTGGGATCCTAGGTTTTATAAATAAGGGTTCAGAGTACAAAATCAGGGAGGTAATGCTAATCCTATACAAATCATTGGTTAGGATCCAATTAGAATATTGTGTCCCGTTTTGATACCTTACTTTAGGAAGGATGCCAAGACCACAGAGAGACTGTAGAAGAGGTTCGCTAAGATGAGACCAGAGATGGGAAACTTTAGCAAAATAAATTTGTATTTATATCGCGCCTTTTACGACCTCAACACCTCCCAAAGTGCTTTTTGAAGTGTTGTCACTGATGTAATGTAGGAAATTAGTAATGAGGAGACACTGGAGAAATTGAGAACTCTTTGCATTAGAACAGTGTTGTCTAATACATTAACCATTAGCCAGATGTGGGAAATTAGATTTAGAAACATAGAAAATAAGTGCAGGAGTAGGCCATTCGGCCCTTCAAGCCTGCACCACCATTCAACAAGATCATGGCTGATCATTCACCTCAGTACCCCTTTCCTGCTTTCTCTCCATACCCCTTGATCCCTTTAGCCGTAAGGGCCATACCTAACTCCCTCTTGAATATATCCAATGAACTGGCATCAACAACTCTTTGCGGTAGGGAATTCCACAGGCTAACAACTCTCTGAGTGAAGAAGTTTCTCCTCATCTCAGTCCTAAATGGCTTACCCCTTATCCTCAGACTATGTCCCCTGGTTCTGGACTTCCCCAACATCGGGAACATTCTTCTTAACCTGTCCAGTCATAAGAACATAAGAATTAGGAACAGGAGTAGGCCATCTAGCCCCTCGAGCCTGCTCCGCCATTCAACAAGATCATGGCTGATCTGGCCGTGGACTCAGCTCCACTTACCCGTCCGCTCCCCATAACCCTTAATTCCCTTATTGGTTAAAAATCTATCTATCTGTGATTTGAATACATTCAATGAGCTAGCCTCAACTGCTTCCTTGGGCAGAGAATTCCACAGATTCACAACCCTCTGGGAGAAGAAATTCCTTCTCAACTCGGTTTTAAATTGGCTCCCCCGTATTTTAAGGCTGTGCCCCCTAGTTCTAGTCTCCCTGACCAACCTCTCTGCCTCTATCTTGTCTATCCCTTTCATTATTTTAAATGTTTCTATAAGATCACCCCTCATCCTTCTGAACTCCAACGAGTAAAGACCCAGTCTACTCAATCTATCATCATAAGGTAACCCCCCTCATCTCCGGAATCAGCCTCGTGAATCGTCTCTGTACCCCCTCCAAAGCTAGTATATGCTTCCTTAAGGTGACCAAAACTGCACGCAGTACTCCAGGTGCGGCCTCACCAATACCCTATACAGTTGCAGCAGGACCTCCCTGCTTTTGTACTCCATCCCTCTCGCAATGAAGGCCAACATTCCATTTGCCTTCCTGATTACCTGCTGCACCTGCAAACTAACTTTTTGGGATTCATGCACAAGGACCCCCAGGTCCCTCTGCACCGCAGCATGTTGTAATTTCTCCCCATTCAAATAATATTCCCTTTTCCTGTTTTTTTTTCCAAGGTGGATGACCTCACATTTTCCGACATTGTATTCCATCTGCCAAACTTTAGCCCATTCACTTAACCTATCTAAATCTCTTTGCAGCCTCTCTGTGTCCTCTACACAACCCGCTTTCCCACTAATCTTTGTGTCATCTGCAAATATTGTTACACTACAATCCGTCCCCTCTTCTAGGTCATCTATGAATATTGTAAACAGTTGTGGTCCCAGCACCGATCCCTGTGGCACACCACTAACCACCGATTTCCAACCCGAAAAGGACCCATTTATCCAACTCTCTGCTTTCTGTTAGCCAGCCAATTCCCGTCAGAATTTTATATGTTTCTGTGAAATCTCCTCTCATCCTTCTAAACTCCAGTGAATACAAGCCCAGTCGATCCAGTCTCTTCTCATATGTCAGTCCTGCCATCCCTGGAATCAGTCTGGTGAACCTTCGCTGCACTCCCTCAATAGCAAGAACGTCCTTCCTCAGATTAGGAGACCAAAACTGAACACAATATTCAAGGTGAGGCCTCATCAAGGCCCTGTACAACTGCAGTAAGACCTCCCTGCTCCTATACTCAAATCCCCTAGCAATGAAGGCCAACATACCATTTGCCTTCTTCACCACCTGCTGAACCTGCATGCCAACTTTCAATGACTGATGTACCATGATACCCAGGTCTAATTGCACCTCCCCTTTTCCTAATCTGCCACGATTCAGATAATATTCGGCCTTCGTGTTTTTGCCACCAAAGTGGATAACCTCACATTTATCCACATTATACTGCATCTGCCACGTGTTTGCCCACTCAGCTAACCTGTCCAAGTTACCCTGCAGCCTCTTAGCGTCCTCCTCACAGCTCACACCACTACCCAGCTTAGTGTCATCTGCAAACTTGGAGATATTACACTCAATTCCCTCATCCAAATCATTAATGTATATTGTAAATAGCTGGGGTCCCAGCACTGAGCCCTGCGGTACCCCACTAGTCACTGCCTGCCATTCTGAAAAGGACCCGTTTATCTCAACTCTCTGCTTCCTGTCTGCCAACCAATTCTCTATCCACATCAGTACATTACCCGCAATACCATGTGCTTTAGTTTTGCACACCAGTCTCTTGTGTGGGACCTTGTCAAAAGCCTTTTGAAAGTCCAAATACACCACATCCACTGATTCTCCCTTGTCCACTCTACTAGTTACATCCTCAAAAAATTCGAGAAGATTTGTCAAGCATGATTTCCCTTTCATAAATCCATGCTGAATTGGACCAATCCCGTCATTGTTTTCCAAATGTGCTGCTATTTCATCTTTAATAATTGATTCCAACATTTTCCCCACTACTGATGTCAGGCTAACCGGTCTATAATTACCCGTTTTCTCTCTCCCTCCTTTTTCAAAAAGTGGTGTTACATTAGCTACCCTCCAGTCCATAGGAACCGATCCAGAGTCGATAGACTGTTGGAAAATGATCACCAATGCATCCACTATTTCTAGGTCTACTTTCTTAAGTACTCTGGGATGCAGACTATCAGGCCCCGGGGATTTATTGGCCTTCAATCCCATCAATTTCCCTAACACAATTTTCCGCCTAATAAAGATTTCCTTCAGTTCCTCCTTCTCACTAGGCCCTCGGTCCCTTAGTATTTCCAGAAGGTTATTTGTGTCTTCCTTCGTGAAGACAGAACCAAAGTATTTGTTTAACTGGTCCGCCATTTCTTTGTTCCCTATTATAAATTCACCTGAATCTGACTGCAAGGGACCTACGTTTGTTTTCACTAATTTTTTTCTCTTCACATATCTATAGAAGCTTTTGCAGTCAGTTTTTATGTTCCCAGCAAGCTTCCTCTCATACTCTATGTTCCCCCTCCTAATTAAATCCTTTGTCCTCCTCTGCTGTATTACAAAATTCTCCCAGTCCTCAGGTTTGCTGCTTTTTCTGGCCAATTTATATGCCTCTTCCATGGATTTAACACTATCCTTAATTTCCCTTGTTAGCCACGGTTGAGCCACCTTCCCTGTTTCCTGATTAATAAATAAAAAATGAATAATAGATACATGTTGGGCATGTATTCTTAATATTCCTAATAAAAAGATTTATGCAGTCCAAACCAGCAGTATTCCATTGATAATGTTCTTCTGTTCCAAGTGCTTTGTAAAACATTTTATCATCTCTGCTTGTAATTTTCCCTGCAACCCTTCATCTTTTAATAACCATTTTTTTTGACTTGCATTACTTTTAAAAGGAGTTAATTGGCACAAGTAGTATTCACTTCTGAAGCGAGTCTCTTCCACAAATCTACGATTACAACAAAAATGTCTTCTAATCTTCAGTTACGCCCAAGGTTATGGGGCTGTAGCTCGTAAAATGATGGATTCAAATTGCCAGATTCAGGACAACAGGTTCAAGGTGACTTTAGATCACAAGATTACATTGCAGCTAAATTAACTTCATGAGAAAAGCAGTTAGCAGCTGACATTCATTTTGTGCCATTGAAATGCAGAAATCGGCAGTGGGCGAGGAGGGGGAAATGGTGCTGGTTCAAACTTGCTGTTGAGCAGAATTTGTTTGTAATTAGATTTATTCTTAGATGTGGCCTGCAATGGACCTTAAATGAACTGTTCACATGGAGGTATCTGTACGGAAAGACGGAGGGATACCATTGGCACTTTTTGCACTTCACTATTGAAAACAGGAGGTTTGAAGGGATCGTTATGGAGTGTGGTTTTGTTTTCCTGCACATTTTCTATCAGCTAGGTTGAAAGCTTTGACTCCACCAATAAATATCCTTACTGAAAGATGAAGTGTAAAATTATTTTCCCGGTGTATCCATTCATTAGTAATAAAGAAATCATTGATTGAGGAATTGCTGATGCACAAGTAGTCACTTTTCTGGTATATTTGCCTATACATAACTATCCCAGGGATGTTGGGAGTTTTAGTCCAGGTATTTTATTTGTCTTGGTAGTATGTAAACATGTGAAAGGAGATAGTCAAGGTCTATAGCTCATTGTAAACCTACAGATCTAAAATGGAGAGTATAGATCACTCACAGAAGCCCCTTTGATCAAAATATTTTTGCATCTTCCACCCTGTCACAGTACAGAGCTGGATTTAACCTCCTGCCCCCTCAGTCGCTGCTCAATTCAAGCCAAAGAGTAATGAGTTGGGAGAAAAGGAGAACAGGAGAGAGAATTGAATACATTTCATAGATGCAATACTAGATGCACTCCTTTGCATCTGTTACACATAAAACATATTTATAGATCACAAGATAAGATCAGACAAAGAAGGCCTTTCTGCCCATTTGACCTCATCCTCCCCAAATACCAACCATCATCTCATTACAGCATCTAACGGTTTCTTAAATAACTCCATTGTCCTAAACCTTCATGGCAGCCTGTTCCAGCTGCTGATCATTTTCTATATAATGAATGTAGGAACCAGCAGGGATGTAATGGAAGGGGAGGAGATGAACCTCACGATGCTCATTTATACCTACGGACGATTTATACTCAATCGCAGAAGCTGCTTTGAAATAAACCAGGCTTCTGCCATCTTCCAGCCTCACTCCGTAAAGTCCAGGATTTAACCTGCTGTTCCATCAGTCAGGGCCTCATTTGTATTTAGGAACTGATGGGGCGGGAGCAGTCTTTATGATGGGTTTTATGATTTTTTTAATGATGGCTAATGATTTTGAATCAATGTTTTGTAAATAATATTTTTAAATGTTTTTTTTAATAAAGGGAAGGAAATGCTAAGGGGAGTACTTTCCGTTCAACATATCTCCATCTCTGCCTAAGAAGAAGTACAGGACGAAAACCTAGGTATAACACTGAGGGAAATATAGTTAAATCTGTCGCCTTACAGAGATTTCAGATTACCTCCCCTCTTCAGGAATAAATGAAGGGGAGGGAATCAAGCCAAAAATATTCCCTTTAGACATTTCTTGCCCTTTTAGTTGTTAACAATCACTTTGGCTTCAATACAATAGAATAGCTCATTGTCACGGATATCTGGATCATTTTCCACAGAAACTAGTTAGGCGGGCGGGGCGGGTGGAAATTACTTACAATTTCTTGGTTTTGGAAGTAAAGTAAAAAAAATAATTCAAAGACACTGAGATGATGGGCGATTGAAATACCAATGAGCTAAGCTTTTAATATTATTTATCTAACGACATTAAATAATATTCAATTTGTTAGCCTGGTGCAGCAATCAATCGTGTTGGGAAGTTTCTGATCCCGCCCGCCTGTCAGCAGAGAGAAACAGAGACATCGGCAGTCAGTTATTTTTAAGTAAACAGAAATTGCCCCTTGCCCCGATTGGGAGCGATAACCCTGCGTGGCCAGGACTTCCTGCGCCCAGCCGTAAAGTCCTGCCCCCGACGCGGAATAGGGCCGTCTGCCCTTCAAAGGAAGCGGAGCTCTATCAATTAAAGGCGCAGGCCACTGCGTACTCTGCAGGTCCTTTGGTGGCCGCCACTGAGCCACCAGGGGTGCAATCGACCGGGCCTGCAGCCCGGCACCCAAAACAGAGTGCCGGGCCGCATGATGGTGGCCCCGTCATTGTCGGGCCGATGTAAGAGATAACTGACAAATAAAAATGGCGGCCCAGGGCACTAAAGGCCTCCCCTTTAAGGGGTGCCTCGGCGGCAGATGTCCACCAGCTTTGTGAGCCGCGGGGTGATTTCCCCTGCGGGCGCAAAGGGGCGGGGCGGTGAGGGGTTGGCGCGCATGCAGATGATGTAATCGGCGGTTGTGCGCCGGCCCGGGGCGCTAATCGGGGAGCGCGGTACTACTGGGGCAGCTCCCCCCCCCCCAAACTTCGGGCGCAATTTCGCCAGAGGCCCCTCCCCCAGGCGAAAACACCATTGACCCCTGTTAGCGGCCCCCGGAGGTGCCAATGGGGCTAGAAAAGTGGCAATTTTGCTCCCAGAAGGCTACAAGGATAGTGAGGTCCAGCAAAGGTTGCAAAATTGGTCAGGCTTTTGCACAGTTCGGTAGTGGGAAGTATGGGTACACCCCGAAACATAAGACATTCAAACTATTTAATGGCTCGCACTGCTCTACTCGAGAGAAGATCAATGACAAGACCCTACATTTCTAGCAGCAATGAAATAACGTGGCAGTAACCACTTATGGCTTGAGTTTTTTTTTATAGCTTTGATTTTGTGGGAATAAAGTTTCTTTCTAATCTCTAATTTCACTTGATGACTTTAACATGTCTGTTCACCATGGATTATTAATTGGAGATCCAAGGTGCCAGGTTCAAGACAATAGGTACAATGTGGCCTTAGATCAGAAGATTATACCGCAGCTAAATCAAGCGATGTGTACATAAAACCGACAGCATCTGACATGAATTTTGTGCCATTGAAATAAATAATAGGAAGAGATGGCCACAGTTCAAATCTTTATGTAAGCGGAACAACGCATGTTGTGGACAGATTTATTCTGATGTGGCTTGTACTAGACCAATGTCACATCTCTATGCCAGCTATCCATGAGATACTCATACGACACTTCAAGCAGTATGCTGACTTCTTTGTGCATATTTTTCCGATTGCTAATGTTAGCAGACACATTAGTGCAAGTGTGAAATTAATTTCCCTGTCTTATACCCTCAACTGACACTTTCACACCTTAGCAATGAGTAGAAAACATATCTAACTGACCTGCTGCAAAGAACAAAGCTTCAGTTCCTCCATACAATTGAACTCCTGACCTCATGTGTCAGCCATTGCTCAAGGGTAGCACTCTCACCTCTGAGTCCAAAGGGTGTGAGTCTAAGATCCACTGCAGAGACGCGGGCACAGAATCTAGGCTAACACTCACTCCAGTGCAGAACTGCGGGAGCGCTGCATTGTTGGATTGTTTGGATGAGACGTTAAACTGAGGCCCTGTCTGGCCTCTCGTGGGCAGAAACGAGAAAGATTGAAGAAAACAAATATATTTCATACAGCCAACACTCTGCATCTATCGCGCGTAAAACATATTTATGGATCAAAATGCAGGAACCAACAGATGTAACCAGATGTAACCAGAGAAATATCATCATCATAGGCAGTCCCTCGGAATCGAGGAAGACTTGCTTCCACTCCTAACATGAGTTCTTAGATGGCTGAAACATCCAATATGAGAACCACAGTCTCTGTCACAGGTGGGACAGATAGTCATTGAGGTAAGGGGTGGGTGGGACTGGTTTGCCGCATGCTCTTTCCGCAGCCTGCGCAAAGCGTCTAAGTTCTCGGGCAACTATGGCGGTGCGGCGTTCCAGTCTGTCACTGTTGGGGTTGTCCATGAGGGTCCTGACATTCCAGGTCCCGAACTTCATGTTAGAGGAGTGGAAGATGCCTGTGCGTGAGTTCTTTTAATGTAGGGTGGTCGTTGCACACTGGCTACCACACGGGCTTAGCTGAGCAAGGTCTTGGCCCAGTGGCAAGGGGGTCCAAGATGACTGGAGACCAGGCACTACTGTATGGGCCTAGTTGCCTACGGCGAGATGTTGACCACAGGCTCGGCGCTGGTTAGCGCCCTTGATGGTAGGTGGTCACTAGGTCCGTGCAACAGAGCTTGGTCTCCAGTCGTCTTGGTTAATCCTTGCCACTGGATCAAGACCTAGCTCTGTCAAGCCCATGTTAAAAGAATCCATGCACAAGCATCTTCCACCCTTCAGTATATAGTTCGGGACCTAGAATGTCAGGTCCCTCATTGAAACACCTTTGAACTCATCCCTTTTTGATGTAGAAACAGGTAATCTTTGACACAAGGGACTGCCTAATACTAGGTGGTCCAAGGCTTGGTTGGGGGCAGGCATTGGGCAGGTCAGTGGCCCAATGGGGTTCAGAGTGGGAGGGCAGGGGGGGGTCACAGCCATGGTACTCACCACGTGATGGAGAAGGAGAGGAGGCCAGGTCACCAGTGGAGAAGGAGAGGTCCAGTCATCGCTGAAGGAGGAGGGGAGGCCAGCTGACCTGATCGCCGTTGAGGAGGATGTCGCCAGTCATCGCAGGAGGCCCAGCCGGGAGGCTAAAGTCGTGTCCAGTCGCCGCAGGAGGTCCAGTCGCCGCCGCGGCAGGAAGCCTGCGGTAGGTTCGAACTTGTGGGATTCGCAGGGTTGGGATTAGAGTGGGTTTTTAAGTGTTTAAGACCCCCTATTAGGGTCTATTAGGGCTAGGGGAAGTTTAGACAGTGGGAGGGGGGGGAGGTTGAGGGTGGAAAGTTGCCGAGGAGTTGTTTAGCAGGGGAGCTCCCTAGGGAGCTGCCACCACGGCGGCCATCACCCATATAGTGAAATAAGGGGCAACCTCACTCCTCTCCTGGCATGCTGCTGGGTGAAGAGAAGACTTCAGTTCTCAAGTCTAAAGTGATCTCCAAATGACAGTTAGCCTTGTGGCAATGGAAAAGCAGCTTGATCCAAGAGCAAAAGAAAGCAGAGAGATGCCTCCCCAGATATTGCCATGCAGTACCCCTGACCAACATTATATTTGCGCATTTAAAACCCTGGGGCTAGACTTTTGCCTTCATTTTCGGTGGTTTTCTTGGCGGTACAGCTGTTTTTTGATGAAAAACCGCCCGGCGAAAGTTTCCTCTTTATTTTTTAAAGAATTCTGCCCACATTTTGAAAAGACAGCCGGGTAGCAAACCGCCCACGTGCACCGCCGCAAAAACCTAAGTTATGCCTCAGCGGGGGCCCATAGTCACCGCCAAGGAAACCGCCCATGGAAAGCTACCGGAAACAGGTAGGTGAGTACTGTGCAAAGAAAGCTAAATTACAGGTTTTTTATAATTATTTTTAAAATTCTAAAACAGTGATTATGTTAAAAAGTGTCTTGAGAATCTTTTATTACTTTTTATTTTTTGTTTAAGTGAAAAATCTTTTTTGAGTTTTCCCCCCTCCCTCAGCCCAACCGCAGCCTCAGACTAAATTTTAAATACTTACCATCCATTCCCGTAAGAACCGCCCGTTTCACCTAATTTCGCCTTTAACCGCCGAGAAACTGCTGAGAATATTGGTGCAAGATCCATTTGCGCACCGGGCGATATTTTTTACCTTTATTATGGAAATTTTCACCAGCGTTAGTTGCAGAACGTTAGTGGTGTTTCTGGGCAGCAATCGGGCAGCGAGGGGCTTCAGGGAAAGTCTAGCCCCTGGTCCTTTTTTTAAAAAAGGCAATGACAGAAACACAGAAAGAATGAGGAAAGAGAAAAAGGTAGAAACATAAAGTATATTAATGAAGTGGAGAAAAATAAAGATAGTTAAAACAAATAGAAATAGTGCTTGAATGAAAAGAAAACAAAATGAGGAACAAAAAAGCACACAAGAATATATATAATACATCTATCCATTTAACCATAACAATCAGAGTTGGATTCATCAATGCCCAGCTCAGTGAATTTTGACTCTATCGAAGTCAATCTTTGCAATGTTATTTTTTGCTCCAGCACAAATCACTGGGATGAGTGATCACTATCAGGCTCTGGTTCGCTTTGATCTTTGGACTGTGCTTTTTCACATTTTGTTACCTTTTCTTAGCATTATTCCAGCTTTTTAGGATGATTTATTGCTTTTAGGTATAGTCATTGTGCAGAATGTTAATACAGTTTGTGAAATTTATTGCAATTCGGTTGTACGTTTGATGAATGAGCAATGAGTTAATAACACAACATTAACCATATTTTTGTGGCTCTAATCCAAATGTCTACGAATCTATGGGAAAATATTTTCTTATAATGGCTAACCAGTCTTGTTAATTTATGCAGGTGGTTGAATGGGACAGTAAGTTTCATGGAGCCCAGTACAGGATAATAGGGGCAAGGTGACCTTAGATTCCAAGATTATGATGTGGTTCAAACCATATATTCATAAGTGAACAGTCATCACTTGATCTGAATGGTCTTCTACTGGTGAATTGGAGAAAACAATGTCTTGTTTAAACTTGTTCTCAAGCAGAACTTGTTCCATTCAGGCTTACTGTTAAGTAACATGCCTTGTTTTAGATGAAGCAGCTGCTCTGCATATAAATGTCCTGGAGATGTTCATGTGGAAAAAATAAAATCAATGTTACTGACTTTCAACAATTACCAAGTCTGGCTGAACCACATTAATTGCTATTGGGCCTCTGCCAAAATCTCCCATCACTCCAAAAGCAAAGATAACCCCTGGCTTCTCTTCTCCACCAACAAGCATCTTCTTACTCCCCTCTCCCCTCCACAGTCACATCCAACAAGTGCTCACTGAAGTCGAGACCAATTGTTTAGCTGTTTCTGCTGCTTCTCTCTCGTCCCCTTGCCCACCAAGGCAAACCTGCTCCTGCGTTCCCCTGCCCTACTCCTGAACTCACTTCTCTTAGTTTATCTCCCATTTTCCCTCTCCGAGCTCATCTCATCCTTGAGAACCACTGCCTGCACCCCAAACTGCTAGCCACAAAACTTTCCTTCTTCCCTCCACCATGCTAGCTGATTGCAAATAGTTGAGTTTCCTCAAGTACTAAACCTCTCTTTCAAACCAGCTGTCATCATCCGCCACCTCCTCAAAAGATTGACCCTTGACTCCTCTGTCTTTACAAACTTCTACCAATCTCCAATCTCCCGTTCCCAAGATCCTTGAATGTGTTGCCATCTCCCAAATCCTATAAAGATATTCCCTGCAAACCCTTGTTTGAATCTCTCCAATCAGGTTTCCACCCCTGTCACAGCACTGCAACAGCTCTAACCAAAGTCACAAATGACATCCCCTGTGACTGATCATGGTGCACTATCCCTGTAACTGAGCTGCAATTTCCTCCAACTAAACAATGGTAAGAACAAAGCCATCGTCTTATTTGGGGTTCCCCCAATGGCTTATGGGGTAAATGCACTGCCTCGTGTGTTAAGGAACCAGGTTCAATCCCCATTCTGTGCTGAATTAGCTGATATAAAAGTAGGGATTCTACAAATGGCCTAATTCCCCTGGGTAAGAGAGATGGAGAAAAATCATCCAAGGCTTTCACTTCTATCCAGTCTCCCTGCTGAAGAGTGTGGAGCTCAGGTGAAGACAGGGTCAGCCTTGGCTAGCTGTGCTCCCCATTGTAAAGTATTTGCTCCATGGGTTTTTTGCTTAAGAATTCATAGCAACACATTGCTATTAAGAACTAACTGGTTTATTAGTAAAGGTTTAACAATCACACTACACATTACCAGTACATCCACCAGGCTCACAACCACCTGCCTCATCAGAGATCCCCGAACCCAACTGGCTGGGGTTTTATTGAGTCTTGTGAACATCACATGACTGGCTAAGTCACTCACAACTCAACAGCTCAACAAACCTGTGAACATACTCACAGGTGCATACATTACACCCATGATCAAACAGCCTGTTGATGCTCACTGTCGAGATTAAAAATGGTTACCTGGCTATGGTACTGAAGAGCTGCCAGGAGCTGTGGAACTTGGATTGAGTGACTGATTCCAGGAGAAAGCTGGAAAACAAACAAGCTTCTGATCTTTATGTTAATTCATGTGACTGTGGGACATTGATGGGGACACAACAGGTCAGTTCTGGAACAACAGGTACATGACGACCCAAGATCACAGGATTACACTCCAGCTATGTCACCACGATAATCACGGCAAATAATGCTCGACATCAATTGTGCGCTCCTGAAATGAATAATAAATAAAACATTCCATGTTCTGAAGCAGAAATCATTCCAATTAAGAGTTTAGCCATTGTGTCCTTTGGAGAAATGATGTAATCAATCGGGCAATGCTTAAAAAGTGGCCTTTGATCACAAGTTCACCATGCAACTAAAGTGAAAAAGGAGCTTACAAGTGGATTGCTAAACCTTTATGTTGTGTGCATGTTTGACATTTTTTTTAAATAGCTTACATGAGAATAAAAGAAAAGATAGACTACTAAAGGGTCACTCAGCTCACCATGACCACTGATCTAATCACAATCTACTCATTTGTAGATTCTACCCAACCCATCTAATCTCTGATTCCCAATATTAACTCCAGATTATCAATTAATCCCCTTATCTTCACCATTCAGTTCTCACACAGCTGCCCATGGAGCGGTTAGTTAATTTGGACGCTCATCAAGGTAAGGAATGGCGTGCTGAAATAGAACAGTTTTCCACTTTGGTCACCCAGTATCCACATCATGCACTCCCACGTCAGATGCAGAATAAGCATACATGAGCTCCATTGATGATCCTTACCTCCAGCCTCAGAAGACCAACCCATACTGCAGCAATATGATACTTCTGTTTCCCATGCCAAGCACCACTATAGACTCTGAGCAAGATTGCAATTTAGCAGAATTGTGGACAGTTTGCGCAATGGATCCACGCCACTAGGAACTGAGTTGACACTGCCTCAACTCATTTCAGGTCAAACCGTTATAGACAGCTGAGAGAGGAGACTTTCAGTCTGAGCTGTATTGAGACTCAGAGCCCTGAAATGAAAAGAAAGGGAGAAATTTGGTCGGGCCTCTGTTGCGGCGTTAATCCAGGCAGAGCGGTACTTTTCACTCCTTGAAAAGGTTTGCGCCTCCTGCCCAGAAATTCGTCAGAATCAGTCGAAGAGCTGATGGGGTGATAAATCAGCCGTTGCACACCAGAGCTGGGGAGACGCTAACGAACGTTTGGTCGGTATATTTTAAGGACCCATTGCGCATGCATGGAACTCCGAATCATATCCCGGGAAAAGCCAAGTCTTAAAGGCGTGGCAGAGTAATGCACCCATTAAAGTTTTCAAAATCACTTGTTTTCAACCTGTATTGTTATTTCTGTCTGCCGCTGCAAACTCGGAGGCTCACGCACCGTGCAGTACGTAAACGTTGCACTGACTGTGATCTCCGAGGGAAGTGCTTTCTCATTGCTTTAAGTAGGCACCAGTTAGCGACTCTGCAAACCTGTACTGACTGTTTTTCCAGACGTTGTTATTGGCGGGCGCTCAATGAGGCGGCTGCACCAAATGTACCGACTGGAGCGCAAGTGTGGGCTTTGCATCAGGAATTCGCCATGATTGCATTGATCGTCAGCAGCCAGGCACTAATGGTTTGCACCCCCAGTGAGCCTCTAATGAATTTTCCGTCGGGCGCTAAAAGTTGCACACCCGGTCGCTGAGCTATAATGTTTGCATTAACGCCCCCTCTGACTGCTAACTGAGGCTATAGACAACTGAAAATCCAGCCCAATGTCTTTTAAACTGTCATCGTTAATAGTTGTTGTTTCTGTACAAAAACAATAAATTGTAGTTTTTATGAGAATTGTGAGGTATGATCAGACATTTTCACAGTTGTAAGAGCAGCAATATTTGTTCTTATGTTCTTATACTCCCACAGTGCTGTTAGGGAGGGGGGTTCCAGGATTTTGACCCAGCGACGATGAAGGAACGGCGATATATGTCCCAGTCGGGATGGTGTGTGACCTGGAGGGGAACGTAGAGGTAGTTCCGTTCAGACGGTCTCGCTGTTCTAGTTTTTCTTGGTGGTCGAGGTCACGGGGCTGGAAGGTGCTGCTGAAGTAAGCTCAATGAATTGCTAAAATACATCCTGCACTCACAGTGCGTCGGTGATGGAGTGGGTGGACATGGAGTCCAGTGGCAGGGGTGCCAATCAATCAGGTTACTCTGTCCTGGATGTTGTTAAGCTTCCTTAGTGCTGTAGCAGTTGCACCCATCCAGGTGACTGGTAACTATTTCATCAGGTTCTTTACCTGAACCTTGCATATGGCAGAGAAGCATTGAAAGGGTCACGATGTGAGCTACTCGTCGCAGAATACCCAGTCCGGCTCTTGCAGCCAGGCTGCTGATGTGGCTGGTCCGGTTAAGCTACTGGTCAATATTTGAATTCCCATGTTCTTCTTTAAATAGTGCCATGGAATCTTTTGCATACACCTGAGAGGACAGAAGGCATGTAGGTTTAACACCTCATCCAAAAGAGGCTACCTCTGACAGTGCAGCACTCCCTCAGTACTGCACTGAAGTGTTGGCCTGGATTATGTGCTCAAGTGGCGTGTGGAGTGGCATTTGCACCCACGAGTTTGTGACTCTGAGGCGAGAGTACTACCACTGAGCCACAGCTGACACATAGAGCAAGTGGTAAAAGCTGGACTGCCAGTGATCAAGCTGCACAATACCAGACGCTAACTTTGATTTTTATCAGTTTGTTTTCTGGTGCCCTGGAATTTTACACTTCAGATCTAAACGCACGAGGGCAGATTTTCAACGGCTGCCCGGGTATTAAGCCGGTGGTGCGGACCGTTCGCCCATTACAGAAACTGCCCGCTTTTCAGCAGAAATTAAAATCTGTGGTCTCTATAACATGTGGTCGAGCCGCAATGCCCGTTTTACGCCCGGGCAGTGTTCTGAACCTCTATACGCACTCAGCATGTTCGGTTTTGAAACTCTGGCTCTCACCTAGTTTCAAACAGAGCTGCCAACGTTTTATTTTTAAGCTGTCAAAATATTCCCTGTAAATTACGTTTCATATATATATTTAGCCAGCATGTGTGCCTTTGCGACGTCTGAGAGCATTACAATTTAGCTATACCAGCTTTCATTGCAAGAATCGGCCAGGGATATATTGGAGCAGAACACGTTAAAAAGTTAAGCAAATTTAGTCCATTAAAGTATAGTCTCCTGTAGCTCTGCAATTTGATTCTGTAATGGTTTACAGGAATGCAATATTCTGAAACTTCATGTGTTGCACAGCTGTATATAGAGAAGGCTTAAAGTGATTAGCTGTATTATCCACATGGAGACCCCGGGGTATTCAAAATACAATTGAATGCATGAGCATACAACCCTGATGTAAGCAAAATTGCTCACAAGCCCCAAGTTTCCTTCCTCTGTGTGCTATTTTTATTGCTGTGGTTAACTTGTTTTTGTTCAATTCCTATCTGCAGTTGTTAACCCATTTATTTTATATAGTTTAAACAGTGCAGATAACAAATTGAACATGAACACATTAAGCAATGCTCTAAGGTATAAGAAAGAATTAAACCCCAAGTCAGAATTTGTACAGATAGTTTTGCTATATATAAATCTTAGTATCTGCAATTTTTTTTGATTAACTTGACCCGTTTCACATTAGTGGAATCTGCTATATATAAAGGTGGAAGAATGGAGCATCAAGAGTGGATTACATAGCTATGTGATCCAGTGAATTACTTTAATGCTAGGAGCCACATGCATCATCTATTACTACCTCACGGCTATTTTATATTCATAGCATCCTTTTAGTTTTAGTTCTCAAAAGACCATGGCCTAGAAATTTGGCACAATCCCTGCGCCTGAACGGGTAGGCCTGTAGTGCACTTGATATTGGGCCTCGGACCTCATTTAAATGAGACTGGCGAGCTGCGGACACCTGCTGGCTGAACCCAGGCAGCTCGCCGGCAACCATGCTTTGGGGGAGAAATTCGGTTGCGCCTCATTTGTGGCAGTAACCCAGGCTGAGCGGTAATTTTAGCGCCCTCCGCCCATAAAATCGTCAGAACCGGTCGAAGAGCTGACAGAGGCTAAATCAGCTGTTGCACACCAGAGCTGGGGGGACGCCAACGAAAATGCTGGCGCTAAATTTAACTGAGTCATTGTGCATGTGCCGAACTCTGATTCAGATCCTGGGATAAACCGAATCGGAAAGATGCGGCATAGTAATGCACCCGTTAATGTTTTCAAAATCAATTTTTCTCAAGCTGTCGCTGCAGACTTGGAGGCTCACGCACCGCGCTCTGTGTAAGCGTGGCCCTGACTGTGACCTCCAAGGGAAGCGCTTCCTCATCCCTTTACGTAGCCACCAGTTAATGACTCTGCAAGCCTGTACCGACTGTTTTTCCAGACGTTGTTCTTGGCGGGGGTTCAATGAGGCAGCTGCACCTAATTTTACGACCAGGCGCGAGCATGGGCGTTGCACCAGGAATACGTCATGATCGGAGTGATCATCAGCAGACAGGTGCTACTGGTTTGCACCCCCGGTGAGCCTCTAATGAATTTTCTGTCAGGGCGCTAAACGCTGTGCTCCCGGTCATTAACCCTTTACGCTCCCATTAACGCCCCCTTTGGCCGCTAATTGAGGCATTAGACAGCCGAAATCCAGCCCTTTGAATTTTGGGCTACTGTGCCATTAACAATGGCCCTCAGGATGATCATGTGCGCGCAGCCAATGGGAGAGTGTCCATCGGATGCCCGAGCGATCATGAGCAGGTATTTATATAAATCTTGTTCATAACTGGAATAAATGAATAGGATTAAATATGATGTTAATCCTAAGCAAATTTCTATATATGTATTCTGTGTGATCAGCTCCATTTCAAAATAAACAGTCAATATTAAATGTATATGTTTTTTTTACATTTTTTAAAGTTTCTTTTAAAATAACACACATCCAGAAGCAATTTCTTTGAAACATCGCACAGCTCCTTTTGTTCTTTAAATACAGAGATAAACTTGTGAGGGTTCTATGACTGCGCAGTTAATTACTTAGAGATTGTTTAGTGTGTAAAAGTTTGTAGACTAGAAATTGCTGCTACATATAATAGCAAGCATTCGTATTTAGCTGACATATTCAAATATATAAAGTAAACAACAAAAACTTGCATATATATAGTACCTGAGGAAAGAGACCAATTTATAATTAGGACAGGGGGGGCTAGGAAGGTTGGGTGGTCAGCAGTTTAGTGGGAATGGGATCATGGAAGCAGGAGGCGGTTCTCATGTTTCAAAGAAAAATTAGAGAAAGAGGTGAGTTCAAGGAGAGGGCAAGAGGGGAGCCTCGGGAGGTTTGGCTTGTTGGGCATGGGGCCAAGCAGCAAAGGCAGGTGCATGTATGGTCCAAAGCTTTGTGACCAAGAGGTTCATGAGCTCCTCGCACATGTTGTTGGATGTAAGGATGGAGGTGCAGGGTAGAGGGGTTTATGGAGACAGTTGATGATGGAGAAAAGAAGACAGGGGTTACCTTTGCATTCCAGGAGGATCACCATAAGAACATAAGAAATGGGATCAGGAGTAGGCCATACGGCTCCTCGAGCCTGCTCCACCATTCAATAAGATCATGGCTGATCGGATCATGGACCCAGCTCCACTTCCGTGCCCGCTCCCCATAACCCTTTACTCCCTTATCACTCAAAAATCTGTCTATCTCCGCTTTAAATATATTCAATGACCCAGCCTCCTGGAGTAATGGGTGGTTTTGACACAGGAGAATGAGATGTCGTCCAACCAGATCTGGTGATGGAAGATGTAATGTATTTGCTTCATGGGTACTTTGCTGAAGCATTCATAGCAACACATTGCTATTTAGAACTAGTTGGTTTATTAGCAAAGGTTTAATAATCACACTACACATTACCAGTTCGTCCACCAGGCTCACAACCACCTGCCTCATTGTGGATCCCCTGAACCCAACTGGCTGGGGTTTTATTGAGTCTTGTGAACATCACGTCACTGGCTAAGCCACTCACAACTCAACAGCTCTACAAACCTGTGAGCTTACTCACAGGTGCATACATTACAGAAGGCTAAACCAGTTTTGTGTCAGATATGCTCAAGTCTGGATGAAGCCACAGCCATGTAGTTGATAACAAGGTAATGCTATATAAAATAACATACAGAGGAATGGCACATAAACATGCTATGCATTCATGCACTAATATTGTCCGTAGCAATTTCTAGGCTTATATCTGGACTTCTCCACTATCCGTGAATTACAATAGAGGATATATATTTGACCTAATTCAACTCAAAGTGGAGGTACCTGCTACCGAATTGCCTCACAATGCTAAATGTTATGAAGGGAGATATCTCAATGCTCATTGTAATCCCTCAACTACTTCTTGTTGCTCCATTTTATGATTCTGAATTTCTGGTCTGAGGCTCCTGGGAGCAGCTGTTTTCTTGGGAATTTTCCATGTGACTGCACCCAAATGACATTGTGAATATGGACTGGTGTATGGATATAATTTCCATTTACATTACGGGAGGAGTAATATGATGTGGCTACTCCCAGGCTCCAAGTCACATTTGTATTTACAAAAGTGGCTCGCTACAAAATGTAATTAATTGTAGATTGGGTGAATAGAAGGTCAATGAGGGATAGCCGACTCATAGTACATAGAATTATATAGAATTTACAGCACAGAAACAGGCCATTCGGCCCAACTAGACTATGCTATTGTTTATGCTCCAAACGAGCCTCCTCCTACCCTACTTCATCTAAGCCTATCAGTATATCCTTCTATTCCTTTCTCACTCATGTATTTATCTAGCTTTCCCTTAAATGCATCTATGCTATTTGCCTCAACTACTCCATGTGTTAGCATGTTCCACATTCTCGCCACTCTCTGAGTACAGAAGTTTCTCCTGAATTCTTTATTGGATTTATTAGTGATTATCTTATATTCATGGCCCCAGGTTTTGGATTCCCCCATGAGCAGAAACATGTTCTCTACGTCTACCCTGATCTGTGCTGTGTTACCCAATCTCAACAAGTACAGTAGTTCTAGACCTAGAATTGGCCTCAGCAATGAGGTAGGGAGGTGAAAAAAAACTGAATCATGGACCCTGGTTGCGACTGGCCAGATCTGATTTGCATCCAGGAATTGCAGAGATTATTTAATGCTGGACCTACATTTCCACACGTTCTTTAATGATTACTTTTCCGGGAGTCAGGCACCACTCCCCCATGAATCCTTCCTCTGTTCTAACACCTAAATTTTCTTCACTTTTTCTCCTCCATTCAAAAGGTAAATTCGGTTGAGGTAAGGCCACTCAGGCCCACCCATCCAGACAGACCCTACAATCTCCAGCACAATGCATCCAATTGTTCCGGCAACAATTCCGGGGTTTTTGCATTCACTACTTCTGCCAGGGGTTCTATTTTTGAAAGTGATGACTTGTGTTGGAATATGAGGTGCCAGTAGTTCTTGGATACCTTGACAAGTGGCCACCCTTCAAATGCAAACCTAGGCAGTGAGTGTCAACAGGCTATTAGACCAGTCCTATCCTCAGCTGGCATTCACTGAGGCCAACTTCAATAATCCTCTCACAGCTATTCTGTTTGAGACTGGCTGACAAAAGACCATCAGTTCCAAAAATATTTCCTGGTCTGTATGGGTCAGTGTCACACCACATGGTGCACAGCTCATTGCCCTTGTTGTCACCTGGCTGACTCTTGCAAGGGAGAACCAGGTGGGCCCCCTTCTGAAAAGGAATGTCATAAATAGAAAGGCAAATGCATTTAATGACATTATTCGTAAAACATGAATGCTGGTCAGCTATTAAGCTAAGTAAAAATAGCTGTTCCCTTAACCAACCTCCTGGAATTAACTGCAAGATAGCTTGCATGATCCTCTGTCTGTATGTTTTCCAAATAACACAGCCTCAACGTGACAAAAGCAGCTTCCGGGAAGAGCTGTGGACAGGATCGCTTAGCCTAACAAAATAATCTGTTCCTTCTCTCATTATGTGGCATCTAACTTGTAGGGACTCGTTTTTTATACCACTTTTTAACGTGTTTCATAAATATATGTACAAATATATTTCAAACAAACTATAACACCACTGAACACACCTACATTTTTACTCTTTATAATCAATAATTTATTTAAACTGACTATCTAATTCCAGTTCTAACTTGAAATTTGAATTAAAAAAATCCCCCCAATGCCTCTCCCCTCCCTATCTCTGTAATCTCCTCCAGCCCGACAACCCTCAGAGAACTCTACGTTCCGCCAATTTTGCCCTCTTTTGCATCTCCGATTTCCTTCACCCCCTCATTGGTGGCCATGCCTTCAGCTGTCTAGGCCCAAATCTCTGGAATTCCCTCCCTAAGCCTCTCAGCCACTCTCTCCTCCTTTACGAAGCTCCTTAACACCCAGCTCTTTGACCTGTGCTAGTATCTCCTTATGTGGCTCAGTGTCAAATTTTGTCTGATAACGCTCCTGTGAAGCGCCTTGGAATGCTTTAAGTTAAAGACGCTATATAAAGGCAAGTTGTTGTCGTCTGACCAAACGTGACCTCATAAGCAATGGTTAATGTCTGTGTAGTTGAATTATCACTGGCCAGGTAGGTCTATTGCAACCAACATAAAATTCCTTAAAAACAAAACTTACTTCAAATGAAAGATTTCCACAGTATTAAGTCCAGAAAGAAGGCTGAGTTATAAGGTAGCAAACTTAATTGAGTGGTTCTGAAGCTGTAAGTGACAACAGAGAAGCAGAAGCACTCAATTCAATGGTTGCTTTAAATTCACAGCCAGATGTGTTATATAATTCACAGTTTATTTTAAAAAGTAACACTTATTTTTGAATTTTTATTATTACGTAATGTAGGTGAAAGGGTAATAAAGGTAAAAGTGGTGCTGGACTTGTATCATGTCAGACCATCCTATCATAATGCAGTATCCCCAGGTTTTATTCAGCAGAGCGTTATTCGAAAAGGCACTATATTTCGGGCAACATCCTGAAAAATTCTTACATGAAGTACAATTTGTTGCCTGAGCACTGCAATTCTGCAGAGGAAGTCTTAGTGGCTAAGAGAATGGGGGATCGAAGCAGCAACAAATTACTTACCCCATATATATATTAGTTAGATAGATAGATAGATAGATAGATAGATAGATAGATAGATAGATAGATAGATAGATAGATATGGATATATACAGAGGTAGAGATATATACAGATATAAACAGATATAGATAAACACAGATATAGATAGATATGGATATATGCAGATATAGATAGACATAGATATAGATAGATATGGATATATACAGATATAGATATATATATAAGCAATAATGGACAGTACACATATTCATATATTCCGTTCATTATTGCTTCCTATGTATGTTACTTTACACTTGGTTGCAGTAAATTTCATCTGCCATTGTTCTGCTCACATACATACTTTGTCGAACTTATACTGTGATTTCTGAGCTATTTGCTCAAATTCCATTGCACTTCCGAGTTGAGTAACATAGGCAGAATTGGCTAACTTGCATTGAGTATCTGAATCCAAGACATCGAAGTAATTTAGCAACAGTAATCATCCCAACATTGAGCCCTGAGACACCTCAACTTCCCCCCCCACCTCCCCCCATCCCCAACTGACATAATCGACAGTAGATCCCAATTGGAGGAGCAGAGGAAACGTGTTTGGTTGAGGCTGAAGGGGGTTGACAGGTTAATAAGAAATTTGTAGATGAGAATTACGATTTTGAAATCTATTTGCTGGGGAAGTGGGGAGCCAGTGGAGATCAGCAAGGATAGAGATGGTGGGAAAATTGGTTTTAATGTAGAATAGGATGTGGGAATCAGAGAGGAGAGCAATGGAGATGTTCAGCCTGGAGGTGACAAAGGTGTAGTAGATAAGGGTTTCAGTGGTAGGGTTAAAGGCAGGTAATGGTACAGAGGAGGAAGTAAGCAATCTTGGAAACAAACTGGTTGTAGGGTTTGAAGCTCAGTTCGGGGTCACATGGGGCACTGTTCATCTGAGAAAGCTAACATACAGAGTTCCTGACAGGAACTAAACAGGATGTATTAAGACAGCAATGTTACTTGTATATAATCATTGATTCCAGTTGTTAGTCTTGCAGTTACAGTATTGAATACTTTATATGATCCTAATTCTATTTCTGTTTGATGTTGTTTGATTTCCTGAGGTAAGTTATATGTGTAGTACGCCCAATGGTTAGACCTGCAGTCTAATTTAAGCTGACCGTTATTATGCAATGATAAACACAGAAGATGGAATTAAATAATGTGACAAGCATCCACCATAGCAATTAGTAGGCAAGAACTTCGTTAACAAATACATAGACCTTAAAATAACACTGCTCAGTTATGCTAGTCAGATACATTTTGCAATGAAGTAGGAATCATACTGGTCTGATGGACCTGGACCTGGAAATGCTCTTAATACCAATTTCTTTGGGTAGGCATTTTAAAAATTGCCTCCAGCAAACATTTATGATTTTGTCTAAGACATTGTAAGCACATTCTCAATTTACAGGCTGTAACGTGGTATCTTCTGTCAGCTATTGGTTCAACTGTCTCGTCTTCATGCAACTTTTGTTCATGCTTAATAAATTATGATATATAACAATGCTATAAAGTTATTGAACTGTTTGTAACAGGACATGTCTATCATTGCTTAGTTCTAATCAGTTCTGCTTAAAATAAAATGACTTTCTTTTCTATGTAAGCAATCCTCGGACAAAGTTGTGATTCCAAATAGCATCACTAACTCAGGGAAGCTAGATAAACACATGAGAGAGAAAGGAATAGTAGATTATAGCAGGAGCGGCGAGAGACTGTGGAGGGATGTGATCCAGGAGAGGCGTGAGTTCAGGGCCAGGGGCCCAGGGGCAGCGCGGGCTAGCCCACACTGTGATATGTGTGCACACTAGGTCAGTGCAGCAGAGCAGGTCTCCAGTCATCTTGGATAACCCTTGCCACTGGACCAAGACCTAGCTCTGTCAAACCCGTGTGGTGGCTGGTGCGCAACGGTCACCCCACATTATAAAGATCCAAGCACAGGCATCTTCCACCCTTCAAGATGTAATTCAGGACCTGGAATATTAGGTCCTTCATTGAAACACCTGTGAACTCATCCTTTTTTTTAGCGTGGAAGCAAGCTATCCTCATTTCGAGGGACGGCCTATGATGATGAGATTATGTTGATGGGGTTAGATGAAGAAGGGTAGGAGGAGGCTCGTGTTGAGCAGAAACACCACCATGGGTCGAATGGTCTGTTTCTATGATGTAAATACTATGTAATACCACTACCTTGGTTAAGACTGACTCAGCTTAGACCAGACTACAGATCCAACCTGTGACTTTTCTGATCCGTATGACTCAGTACTATGACACAGTGCTTTTACACCTGAACCATTGTAGGACCAGTCAGCTTTTGAGCACCATAAAACACTCGCTCTATCCAATTACAGTGCATTAGAAAATTAAAACAGACCAGCAAACAAACCTGTGACCTTCCTAGTCTGTAGGGCTCAGTACAGGTTCACTACAGGGGCAGCACAGACCAGCCTATACTGTGATATGTGTGCACACTAGGTCTGTGCAGCAGAGCAAGTCTCCAGTTGTCTTGGATAACCCTTGCCACTGGACCAAGACCTAGCTCTGTCAAGCCCGTGTGGTGGCTGGTTTGCAACGGCCACCACACATTAAAAAAAATCCACACACAGGCTTCTTCCACCCTTCAGGATGTAGTTCAGAACCTGGAATATTAGGTCCTTCATTGAAAAACCTGTGAACTCATCCATTTTTGGCGTGGAAGCAAGTCATCCTCATTTCGAGGAGCTGCCTATGATGATGATAAATATATATATATATATATATTTATATATACATGGATGAATAGGATAGCTATAGAAAAAACAATCACCCCTCAGTAAAGATTTAGTTATATTGATCGGCTTTGTGGTTTGAGGCTTATGCAATGACAGTTTTGATTGGTACTTTTTATTTAAAAAAAGCAAAAGGACTTAAGGCAGAGGCACATCCCAAATATTGCTGTGGGATACTGAAAGGGTAAATGCATTTCGCACTCCACCAAGGTCACAGTCACACACACAGATGTGTACTGCTTCCAATGAAGAGCATATCCCTTGATTTCATGGTACTCCTGCTCCATGGTCAGATTCCACCCACAATTCAATTATGTGCGAACTCCTTGCCGGGCTCCGATAGTCTCCATGCAATGCTTCACATTTAGTGTGAAAATTACTTGACTGTCCCAGGGCCACAGGCTGTGCTAAGAGGATCAGGCAGTAAAGTGATCTAATCAAATTAGAGGAGCTCATTGAAGAAACTCCAGCCTGTTTCGTACCTCTTAACATTAACCTTGCCAATCAAAAAGCAAGCAGGAGCGTGCCTGTGCACATTAACTCCTACACTGTCCTTGAACCAGCACAGAAACCAAACCAATAAGGCCTTCAATCCCTGTGCCGAGAAAGCCCTGGAGATAACTCCAATTCCATTAAAAGGACTCTTGAGAAAGGCAGAGACACCCTGAAGTGCAAGGTCTTGAAAGGAGCTAATACCATACACATTTATTAGTGCCACCAAAAGAGAACAAATTAAAGAGAATATTTATTGGCCACTGGCTGTAACCTTTTCTAGTCTATGATACCAGTGGGTCAAATTCTTTCACTGGCTTACTTAAACATACATACAAGCATCTAGGGCATTCAAGGTTACCCAGTTAATCAAATGTGCCAAGTAACTCCAGCGAGCTGGTGGAGATGGGACATTCAACTAGAAACATTAAAGCTAACCTTAATCTATCAAATCTTTCATGGAACCTGCTGAGAAAAATGTCAATCTCCTAATATATCTATATCTGTACAGAAACGCACAGTACAAACTTCTTAAATATAGCCAAGTAAAATCTAACGACTGCATACTTGCCACAAAAGGACATCCTAATGGTTTAAGCTCAGGTAACAAGTGTGACAACAATGAACTATTTTTGCTTGTTTTGGCTTGATATTGAATCCTTTAGTTCAGTCAGTCACAGTACATAAGGAATTAAAAATCGGACTTACGCACAGAAACCCTAGCCCAGCTTATACTATGTTGCTACCATTGATTCTGGGCAATTTTGCTTGAGGAAGGAATCAAGCCATACAAGTTAAACATAAACATGCCGTGTGATAGCTGCAAATGTGTTTGCTTTGCAACTCTTTTTGAATTATTGATTTCAAGAAGCCCCCGTAACTCTCTGTGGGTACTTATTATCCAGAAACAATTTGATCTAGAGCCTGTAAAGGGAGGCAGGCTATATTGTATCAGTAATAAGAATCAGCTAACCCAGGACACTTACATAGCGAGTGAGAATATAAAAAACTAATTACACTCATACATATATAAAAATATAATTCAGCATAGAGTTTGCAAACAATTTATTATTTTTCTTATCATAATTACATTGAATTACATAGAATATACAGCACAGAAAGAAACAGGCCATTCAGCCCAACCAGTCCTTGCTGGCGTTTATTCTCCACTCGAGCCTTCTCCCATCCTTCCTCATCTAAATCTATCAGCATGACCCTCTATTCCCTTCTCCCTCATATGCTTATCTAACCACCCCTTAAATGCATCTATACTATTCACTTCAACCACTCCCTATGGTAGCGAGTTCCACATTCTCACTACATTTTGGGTAAAGAAGTTTCTTCTGAATTCCCTATTTGATTTCTTGGTGGCTATCTTATAATGATGGCCTCTAGTTTTGCTCTTCCACACTCAGTCTTCGCTTTTCAAGAGAAAAGATACCAGGTCTGTTCATCCTTTCTGGATGTGTATAAACTCACAGTTCTGATATTATCCTTGTAAATCTTTTTTGCACCCCACCTTTATCCTTTATCTCGATATCCTTTTTATATGGCGACCAGAATTATACGCAGTACTCCATGTGTGGTCTAATGAAGGTTCAATACAAGTTTAGCATAACTTCTCTACTTTTCAATTCTATCCCTCTAGAAATAAACCCTAGTGCTTGGTTTGCTTTTGTTATGGCTTTGTTAACCTGCGTCGTAACCTTTAGTGAATTGTGTATTTGTACTCTCAGATCCTTTTGATTCACTGATCCTCTTATTTTCCAAGTAATCATTGACTTACTTTTTTATTAGCAAAATATAATACCCCATACTTATCTATGTTGAAATACATATGCCCATTCTTCAAGTTTATTAATGTCTTCTTTTAATCTAACATTTTCGGCAGTTGTACATATTACTCTTATTTATTCGCTTCTTCAATTACTATTAAATAAATTAGGTTGGCAATTTAAGACCAAAAATCAAGGAGTCCTAAATGTAAAATGAAAGCTACCAAACAAATGCCTATCTAAACCAATCACATAGCAAACTTTGTTTGAATTGCATGCCTTGGTTGTGTCCTTCTGCCACTTCTCGATAACATGAAGACGGTCGTCTAGAAGCACAGGATTGAACCTGTAGTTAAAGCAAATCTAAGTCAGGGTTTTCTGTTTATTATCTTGGAATTACTATCAAATGACCTAGATATTGGAGTAAGTGCACAGAATCTGAAGAATACATGGTCATAAGCAGTTGGAGACAAAACAGCCAAGGATATATCTAGAGTAAGAATGGGTAAAAGGACTCAAAAATATAACAACAATGTCCAGTCTAATTCTTTAGTGTTCTGTGACTCTGGGAGCAATTCTTATGTGATATGAAGTACAACCGTTTAATAGATAGGCATAATTAGATTTCCCAGTGCACACGTCCCCATGGAAGTTGGTAAAAACACTTTATTGTAAATAATTTGTGATAATTAAACAGCAACAGTACGTTGAAATGATGTGGAATTATCAAAGATGAGAGATTGAAGTAAATCATTCAAAGCTATTTTATGACATCTGCCAACGCAGTTCTGTGATGGAATATAAGAAAATTCAGCACTGGAGCTCCCAGTTGAAACCCTTGCCAGAAAGACAATGGAGAAATAAACAGTACAGATTGAATAGTGTCAGTGGTACCATAGAATGTAGAGAATGGCAGCATTGAGATTGATATCTGATTCCATTATTGCAGTTCACAAAAATATTGTGAAATGTTGACAGGAATCCAAATCTGTCAACAACAGCTGGTAACATGTATTGTGCAGGATTCCAAAAGATCCTGAAGGAATATGTTCCACGAATTAAAAGTCACTGTGTGAATTGACATGTTAGACCAGGTGGTAAGGCTGCTGACCTCAAATTAAGGGTCATGTGCTTCCCACTCCTCCCCATTCTCACTTTAGTGCCAGCAGAGCAGTTATAAACAATATTATAAAACTGGTTCCACACAATAGTGAATCGTTTCCTGACATAATAAAGAAAGAGCTTGGATTTATATCGCACCTTTCACAACCTCAGGATGCCCCAAAGCGCTTCACAGCCAATGTAGTACTTCTGAAGTGTAGTCACTGTTGTAATGTAGGAAACGCAGCAGTCAATTTGCACACAGCAAGCTCCCACAAACAGCAATGTGATGACCAGACTAAGTCTTTTAGTGTTGTTGTTTGCAGGATAAATATTGACAAATAGAATAAAAATTGATAAACAGGACAGCAGGAGAATTCTTCTTTGAATAGTGCCATGGGATCTTTTACGCCCATCTAAAAAAAATGGCAGCTCCCTCAGTACTGCACTGGATTGTCATCTTAGATTATGTGCTCAAGTCTCTGAAGTGGGGCTTAACCCCATGACTTTCAGATAATTTCAGACATTCCCACATTCAATCTCTAATTCCTATATACTCAGACTAATTTAGAAACAGGACCACCAGGACATACATAAGGTAGCAAGAGGCATTTATAGCTTTAAAAAAATGTTCTAGCCATGAACTGTGCAATAAATACACAACTGGCACTGCATGTAACCGGTACTTAAATGGTACATAATCAGGATGAATTAATCAACAGATACAGGTCTATATGATCAATCCTAAAGGAGTTATTTTCCTGTTTATTATATGCAGCAGTGAACACATAGCAACAGTATTAATTCAGCAGTGTCTTACAACATTAGTCCTGAACCTGAATAGCAATCTAGTAACTTATGTTCAGCTGCTTACTACTTTACAAAAACGTGCAATGACAGCATCAGCTAAGAAGAGAGAATTTGGATTTATGTAGCGCCTTGGATTTATATAGTGCCTTTCACGACCTTGGGATGTCCCAAAGCACTTTACAACCAATTAAATATTTTCGAAGTGTAATCACTTGTAATATAGGAAACATAGCAGTCAATTTGCACACAACAAGTTCCCACAAACAGTAATGAGATAATAGCCTGATAATCTGTTTTTTAAGCAGTTGGTTGAGGGATAAATTCCCCTGCCATTAGGCTTATTCAGTAAAATACAGCAGAGGGTGTGTGAAATATTCATACTATGTTCATTTGAACGGTAGCGAACACTCAGCAAAGATTTTATTCTGGTGAGAGCACTTTTAATTATATAACTACAAGGATAAAATGCTGGTAGTTACAGATCTGTTAGTGAAGATGGTTGCGATGGGAGCAATTACAGAAGAAATGTATTGCACAATGTTCAATCAAATTGGCTTGTGCAATTATCCTTACAGTGTACTGCTTATTATTAGTACTAATATGCTAAATAAGCCTAGTGATAATGCCAATGGTGAAGCCTCATATCTTGTTTTACTTGCCACCTCTCTTTATAAAACAAAATATTATAAATGTTGTCAAATATTCTATGTTCTGCACCAGATCCGGTGGTCGTGAAAGGCGCTATATAAAAGCAAGTCTTTCTTTTTCAGGGGGTGATTGATTTATTTATGATATGTTGTTGGGGTTCAGGGGACGATTGATTTACTTATTCTAAGGTATTGGGTTCAGGGGTTAATTTACTTATTAGAACTTGTTGAGGTTCAGCTGTGGCTCAGTATCAGGTGTGGCTCAGTGGATATCACACCTGCCTCTGAGGAAGAAGGTTGTAGGTTCAAGGGGGGCACTCGATCTAATGTTTATTTTGTACTCCCTAAAAGAGTTGTAGGTTCAGGTACGCTCACGGCCTTCCACGAGAGGTGGGCGCCGGAGGGACTGGAGTGCATCATCACCCCCGGCAACCAAATTTTAATTTGATTTTATGTTTTACAGTTTAATTTGTTTTAATTGCCGGTGTTTTTAGTGTCCCCCCTCCCCTTTTATAGGGGGCACTTGTAAAAATTTATGATTTTATTGCCCAAAAAAAAATCACAAAAAAAACCAAAAAACAAAGTAAAAAAACAAAAAAACCCAAAAAAAGGGCAGTTGAAAAATGTTTGAAGTGTCCCCCAGATTGGGGGGCATTTGACCTAATATTTGTTTTGTCTACCTCAAAAAGAGTTGTAGGTTCAAGGGGGGCACTCGATCTAATGTTTATTTTGTACTCCCTAAAAGAGTTGTAGGTTCAAGTCCCAAGCGGTTGTAGGTTCAGGTACGCTCGCGGCCTTCCGCGAGAGGTGGGCGCTGGAGGGACTGGAGTGCATTATTACCCCCGGCAACCAAATTTTAATTTGATTTTATATGTTTTAAAGTCTAATTTATTTTAAATGCTGGTTTTAGTGTCCCCCTACCCTTTTATAGGGGGCACTTGTAAAATATATAATTTTAATGCCCAAAAAAAAATCACAAAAAAAAACACAAAAAAAAAAGAGGGCAGTTAAAAGTGTCTGGAGTGTCCCCCAGATCGGGGGGGCACTTGATCTAATGTTTATTTTGTCGCCCCCCCAAAAAAAGTTGTAGGTTCAAGTCCCACTCCAGGAACTTGAGCACATAAATTTGGGCTGATACTCCAGTGTAGAGCTGAGGGAGTGCAGCACTGTCAGAGATGCTGTCTTTCAAATGAGATGTTAAACCGAAGCCCCGTCTGCCCTCTCAGGTGGATGTAAAAGATCCCATGGCACCATCTTGATGAAGAGCAGGGGAGTTATCCCCGGTGTTCTGGACAATATTTATTAATATAGCAAAAACAGATTATCTGGTCATTATCACATTGCTGTTTGTGGGAGTTTGCTGTGTGCAAATTGGCTGCTGCGTTTCTCACATTACAATAGTACAACAGTGACTACACTCCAAGAATATTTCATTGGCTGTAAAGCGCTTTGAGACGTCCAGTGGTCGTGAAGGCGCTATATAAATGCAAGCCTTTCTTTCTTTAAAGTTGGGAGCCACTAAGCAACATCTCCATTTAAAAACAAGGCCCTCCCCCACCCCCCGCCCCGTAGAGGAAGTTAGTGGGATTCTCTGTGGAGGATTGGCAGGAAGTATCAGGTTGCAAACTTCAAGCACTGTCAATTAGAGAACAGAAGATTAAGCTTCTCAAAGAGCTAATCGGATGAGTTTTCTTTCAGCACAGTCAACTTAAATTCCATCTTTATTATGCTCCGGGATATCAGGTGCAAAGGAATGATTTTGCAAGAACACTGAGAGACAATGAATAGTCAGCATGGATTTCAAAAGGGGAAGTCTTGCTTGACCAACCTCATTGAATTTTTTGAAGAGGCAACAGAGAGAGTAGCCAATAGTTGTAATGCAATAGTTGTAATTTATCTAGATTTTCAAAAGGCCTTTGATAAGGTACCCCATAATAGATTGATGAACAAGGCCAGAGAATGCAGAGACAGGGGACAAGTAGCAGAACGGAGAACTAGCTGGCTTCAAGACAGAAAGCAGGGAGTAGGGGTAAAAGGTAGCCATTCATAGTGGCAGAATGTGGGTAGTGGTGTTCTACAAGGATCAGTGCTGGGACCACTGTTGTTCACAATTTATATTAACGATTCAGACTTTGGAATCAAAAACACAATTTCTAAATTTGACGATGACACCAAATTGTCAATGCTGAGGAGGACTGCAACAGAGAGGATGTTAAAAAAACTTGCAGAATGGACATATAATTGGCAAATGAAGTTCAACACAGATAAATGTGAGGTATTACATTTTGGCAGGAAGAATAGGGAGGTCACTTATTACTTGGAGGGTGCGAGTCTAGGTGGGGTAGAGGAACAAAGGGATCTTGGCGTACAAATACATAGATCAAGTTCTGACACTGATTAAAAAGGCCATAAAAAAAGCAAACCAAGTACTCGGGTTTATTTTTAGAGGTATAGAATTGAAAATAGCGAACTTATGCTAAATCAGTATTGAACCTGGGTTAGACCACACTTGAGTGTTGTGTACAGTTCTGGTTGCCGTATTATAAAAAGGATATAGAGGCACTGGTGAGGGTGCAGAAAACATTTACAAGGTTGATACCAGAAATGCGAGGGTATACATATCAGAAAAGGATGAACAGGCTGGGTCTCTTTTCTCTTGAAAAAAGAAGCTGCGGGATGACCTAATAAAGGTCTTTAAAATTAATACAGTGGATACAAAGAGAATTTATCCACTTATGGGGAAGAGCATAACTAGAGGCCTTCAATATAAGTTAGTCACCAAGGAATCCAATAGAGAATTCAGAAGAAACTTCTTTACCAAAAGAGAAGTGAGAATGTGGAACTCGCTACCACAGGGAGTGGTTGAAGCAAATAGTATCGATGCATTTAAGGGGACAAGTGTATGACAGAGAAGGGAAGAAAAGGTTATGCCAATAGATTTAGATGAGGAAAGACAGGAGGAGGCTCGAGTGGAGCATAAACGCTGGCATAGGCTGTTTGGACCAAATAACCTGTCTCGGTGTCGTATATCCAATGTAATCCTATGTAATTACAAGCAGTGGCTTTTATCCATTGTTGCACTGATAGGTCAGTAAGAGAAAAAATCTCCTATAGACACTCAATAAGAACATAAGAACATAAGAAATAGGAGCAGGAATAGGCCATACGGCCCCTCGAGCCTGCTCCGCCATTTAATACGATCATGGCTGATCTGATCATGGACTCAGGTCCACTTCCCTGCCCGCTCCCCATAATCCATTATTCCCTTACGGTTTAAGAAACTGTCTATTTCTGTCTTAACTTTATTCAATGTCCCAGCTTCCACAGCTCTCTGAGGCAACGAATTCCACAGATTTACAAAGCTCTGAGAGACAAAATTTCTCCTCATCTCAGTTTTAAATGGGCGGCTCCTTATTCTAAGATTATGCCCTCTAGTTCTAGTCTCCCCCATCAGTGGAAACATCCTCTCTGCATCCACCTTGTCAAGCCCCCTCATAATCTTAAATGTTTCGATAAGATCACCTCTCATTCTTCTGAATTCCAATGAGTAGAGGCCCAACCTACTTAACCTTTCCTCATAAGTCAACCTCCTCATCTCCGGAATCAACCTAGTGAACCTTCTCTGAACTGCCTTCAAAGCAAGTATATCCTTTCATAAATAAGGAAACCAAAACTGCACGCAGGGATGCAATAAAGGTACAGCAGTTATCATGGGTGACTTTGATTGGGCTAACCAAACTGGTAGCAATGCGGTGGAGGAGGATTTCCTGGAGTGTATTAGGGTTGGTTTTCTAGACCAATATGTCGAGGAACCAACTAGAGGACTGGCCATCCTAGACTGGGTGATGTGTAATGAGAAGGGACTAATTAGCAATCTTGTTGTGCGAGACCCCTTGGGGAAGAGTGACCATAATAAGTTAGAATTCTTTATTAAGATGGAGAGTGACACAGTTAATTCAGAGACTAGGGTCCTGAACTTGAGGAAAGGTAACTTCGATGGTATGAGACGTGAATTGGCTAGAAGAGACTGGTGAGTGATACTTAAAGGGTTGACGGTGGATAGGCAATGGCAAACATTTAAAGATCACATGGATGAATTTCAACAATTGTACATCCCTGTCTGGAGTAAAAATAAAATGGGGAAGGTGGCTCAACCGTGGCTAACAAGGGAAATTAAGGATAGTGTTAAATCCATGGAAGAGGCATATAAATTGGCCAGAAAAAGCCGCAAACTTGGGGACTGGGAGAATTTTATAATACAGCCGAGGAGGACAAAGGGTTTAATTAGGAGGGGGAAAATAGAGTATGAGAGGAAGCTTGCTGAGAACATAAAAACTGACTGCAAAAGCTTCTATAGATATGTGAAGAGTAAAAGATTAGTGAAAACAAACGTAGGTCCCTTGCAGTCAGATTCAGGTGAATTTATAATGGGGAACAAAGAAATGGCGGACCAGTTAAACAAATACTTTGGTTCTGTCTTCACGAAGGAAGACACAAATAACCTTCCAGAAATACTAGGGAACCGAGGGTCTAGTGAGAAGGAGGAACTGAAGGAAATCCTTATTAGGTGGGAAATTGTGTTCGGGAAATTGATGGGATTGAAGGCCGATAAGTCCCCAGGGCCTGATAGTCTGCATCCCAGAGTACTTAAGGAGGTAGCCCTAGAAATAGTAGATGCATTGGTGATCATTTTCCAACAGTCTATTGACTCTGGATCAGTTCCTATTGGACTGGAGGGTAGCTAATGTAACACCACTTTTTAAGAAAGGAGGGAGAGAGAAAATGGGTAATTATATATCGGTTACCCTGACATCAGTAGTGGGGAAAATGTTGGAATCAATTATTAAAGATGAAATAGCAGCACATTTTGAAAGCAATGACAGGATCGGTCCAAGTCAGCGTGGATTTATGAAAAGGAAATCCTGCTTGACAAATCTTCTAGAATTTTTTGAGGATGTAACTGGTAGAATGGACAAGGGAGAACCAGTGGATGCGGTGTATTTGGATTTTCAAAAGGCTTTTGACAAGGTCCCACACAAGAGATTGGTGTGCAAAATTAAAGCACATGGTATTGGGGGTAATGTACTGACGTGGATAGAGAACTGGTTGGCAGACAGGAAGCAGCGAGTCGGGTCCTTTTCAGAATGGCAGGCAGTGACTAGTGGGGTACCGCAGGGCTCAGTGTTGGGACCCCAGCTATTTACAATATACATTAATGATTTGGATGAGGGAATTGAGTGTAATATCTCCAAGTTTTCAGATGACACTAAGCTGGGTGGCGGTGTGAGCTGTGAGGAGGATGTTAAAAGGCTGCAGGGTGACTTGGACAGGTTAGGTGAGTGGGCAAACGCGTGGCAGATGCAGTATAATGTGGATAAATGTGAGGTTATCCACTTTGGTGGCAAAACCACGAAAACAGAATATTATCTGAATTGCGGCAGATTAGGAAAAGGGGAGATGCAACGAGACCTAGGTGTCATGGTACATCAGTCATTGAAAGTTGGCATGCAGGTTCAGCAGGCGGTGAAGAAGGCAAATGGTATGTTGGCCTTCATAGTTAGGGGATTTAAGTATAGGAGCAGGGAGGTCTTACTGCAGTTGTACAGAGTCTTAGTGAGGCCACACCTGGAATATTGTGTTCAGTTTTGGTCTCCTAATCTGAGAAAGGACATTCTTGCTATTGAGGGAGTGCAGCGAAGGTTCACCAGACTGATTCCTGGGATGGCAGGACTGACATATGAGGAGAGACTGGATCGACTGGGCCTGCATTCACTGGAGTTTAGAAGGATGAGATGGGATCTCATAGAAACATATAAAATTGTGACGGGACTGGACAGGTTAGATGCAGGAAGAATGTTCCCGATGTTGGGGAAGTCCAGAACCAGGGGACATAGTCTGAGGATAAGGGGTAAGCCATTTAGGACTGAGATGAGGAGAAACTTCTTCACCCAAAGAGTTGTTAACCTGTGGAATTCCCTACCGCAGAGAGTTGTAGATGCCAGTTCATTGGATACATTCAAGAGGGAGTTAGATATGGCCCTTATGGCTAAAGGGATCAAGGGGTATGGAGAGAAAGCAGGAAAGGGGTACTGAGGTGAATGATCAGCCATGATCTTATTGAATGGTGGTGCAGGCTCGAAGGGCTGAATGGCCTACTCCTGCGCCTATTTCTATATTTCTATGTTTCTATTCCAGGTGTGGCTGCACCAATATCCTGTATAACTGTAATTAGACTTCCCTGCTTTTATACTCCAGCCCCTTTGCAATTAAGGCCAAGATTCCATTGGCCTTCCTGATCACTTGCTGTACCTACATACTATCCTTTTGTGTTTCATGCACAAGTACCCCCAGGTCCCGTTGTACTGCAGTACTTTGCTATCTTTCTCCATTTAAATAATAACTTGCTCTTTGATTTTGTTTCTGCCAAAGTGCATGACCTCACACTTTCCAACATTATACTCCATCTGCCAAATTTTTGCCCACTCACTTAGACTGTCTATGTTTTTTTGCAGATTGTTTGTGTCCTCCTCAAACATTGCTTTTTCTCCCATCTTTGTATCGTCATCAAACTTGGCTACGTTACACTCAGTCCCTTCTTCCAAGTCGTTAATATAGTGCAATATTGAGTTATACAGTGCAATATCATCCCAGGTTCGTACTGTGTTTTGCTGATCTCAGTCAGGACGGTGATGCCTACAACTGGCCACAGTCCCCCTCCTCTAAGGAGGGAAAAATATAATCTGACAGTATTCCGACTACTGCTCACTACTTAGTGGTCCCTGCCGGATGGTGCATGCATGTAGATATCAGGTGCTGATAGAATTGGACTTGGCTATCTCAATGCTGACTAGCATTACCAACCCTCCTGAATTGACCTGGAAGCTCAAGGAATTAAAGATCAATCTTCTGGACACTGCAGCGAGCAGCCCAGGAGAAAAATGATAGGGACGTTAAATAAAAATGGTGCGGTTGTTGTATTTTTTTTTAACACTTTCATTTATTAGTGATAAAATGTAGTGGATGGGAAAGTGATCCCACTCCAACAATGGCTGGTTGGAGCGGGAGGTCAGAGTAGGATTTTCCAGATCTCCGCCCACCGCCCTCCGCACCCCCCCACCCCCCGCCCCCTCGCCCAATTGTCATTCGGTTTTCCGCCTCTCCCAAGAATTTAAATGGACCCAAATGGTTAGAGAATGTCTTAATAGTTGGATATGGGATGTGCTGGGAAAAATCCCTCTCCGGCACTTTTCACATCGTCGTATGTGATGAAGCCTCCAGGAATATATCCAACTAGAGCTGGCAACCCTGCAGCTGACAGATATAGAATAATGTCTTGGGTAAGCTGCTAAAGAGATGGTGGTGCCCATGGCTAGTGTAAATCAGTGCCTTTGAGATAAGAAGGGAGGAAATTGGAAAGAAAAGAAAAATTAGAAAGCTGACTATGCCATCTCTTTTTATATTCTTCTGTCCTAGCTGGCATTCCCCTCTCAACCAACAGCACCACAAATAGATTATCTGGTCAATAATGTATTGTATGTGAAGCAATTAAAATATTTGAGAGAAATAAATTTGGTGTAAATCCAACCTTTATTTCCCCTTTGGGGATATGTCAATCATGAAGCAACTTTGATGGTGTCTGTTGAACCAATTGTGTTCCCCGCCACCTTCGAAATCATTGCACTAATCCTAGCTAAGATGGAGGATAATGTAAGTGCAAAACTGAAAGGAGGGGACTTGAAAACAGACAAAATGATAACATAGGATTGATTCAAAGACACGATAAACTACTGTGAATAGATAAACTAATGTAGACATGTCATAAGATTAGCCGGAGTGGCCGTAATCTTAATTAATGGATCCGAGAGTCTAGTGTCAGCAACTTCAATACTTTATTAAGAAATACAAGATTTTTCTTATGTCTTATCTTATATTGATATTTTGGTCATGATCATGTAAGACTCAAGCATCCACAGTAACTTACAGCTCGCTGGATGGAAGCTTAGTCGACCTGAAGTTGATTTGTAGTGTCCTAAGTCTAGGCTGCAGCCCCCAGGCCACTGGAGTACAACC
Organism: Pristiophorus japonicus; assembly: GCF_044704955.1. NCBI lineage: Eukaryota > Metazoa > Chordata > Chondrichthyes > Pristiophoridae > Pristiophorus > Pristiophorus japonicus. Next base: position 123,675,193 of record NC_091984.1, read on the forward strand.
TAGGAAGTTTTATAGGTACATAGGAACAGGAGAAGGCCATTCATCCCCTCGATCCTGTTCCGCCATACAATAATCATGGTTGATCCATATCTTAACTCCATCTACCCGCCTTGGTTCCGTAACTCTTAATACCCTTGCCTAACAAAAATCTATCCATCTCACTATTTACATTTTCAATTGCCTCAACAGTTTTTTGGGGGAGAGAGTTCCAGATTTTCACTACCCTTTGTGTGAAGAAGTGCTTCCCGACATCACCCTGAATGGCCCAGCTCTAATTTTAAGGTTATGTCTCTTGTTCTGGACTTGCCCGACCTTCATTCATCTCTCCCCAATGCGTCTGCTTCTGTTCAATGTGCCTCTGTTCAGCACTTTCTACATTATACTCCCACATCCTTGATAAACCCGCTTAATTATTTTAAGTTTATACACTGCTAAAGCTGTGTAATACAATTCTCATCTAGAGTTTATTGTCTATTGGAATACAATTAATTCCTACACTTTACCTTGTACAGGCTGCTTATTCTAGATAGTTTGGATGTGTGCTGTACCTTCAATATTAGTTAAACCATGATGGTTTCTGCTCATGTGAAGTTATTTTTCTACTATTATGCCTTAAACTAGAAAACTATATTGCTGTACACTGTGGAGTGATTCCATCAGCAAAGATTCTCTTAAGCACTGCACCTAAGTGACTATTCTACGGGCCCAAAATCATCATATTACCGCCCATTTACTGCCCAGAAATGCGAATTTCAGCAAAAAAAATCATTTCTGCCCACAATGCTGTGGGCGGAAAATTCATCAGTCATTTACCGCCAGCGGTATTCGATATTGCCCGCCCATCATTTAAGGCCCAAATACTGCCCAAAATGATAATCTCATCATTAAGATCCATTTACCGGCGGATCTAAATACTGCCCTGAAAAAACAGGTCTTATTTGATCTTAGCCGGTCTTAAGCGAACGGTATGGATGCCATTTTGGAAACAGGAGCATTTGGTGAAAGGCTGCTTAAGATTAATATCTAGTGTCCTCAGAAACTGGAATTTCTTTTTTAGTTTTGTTTTCTTTATCCAGTTTAAAGTTTATCATTCAATGCTCTTTCACTTAAATCGATGAATAAACAACCCCCTCCGTACCCTCAGTCCCCCTGTCACTATGTTGAATTTACAAAATGATTCCATACTGATCATTTTTCCTTCAAGTTATTTTTACTCTGTTGCAGTCATTTTGCTGACTGTTGGGCTCTTGTTCCTCACCTCAATGTTGAACATGGAAAACTGGCATGAATTTCACAAGTGGGCTGAATCTAATCGTTGGAAGTCCTCAGAATAGAGACCGTTAGCTCTAAAAAATCGCAGGGAAAAGACCACAGGAAAAAAAACACGCATGCGCAGAAGTCCGTTCTTTTCGTGATCAAGACAAAAGTCGATCTCGATCGACTACAATGCCAGTCACCGCCCGTTACATACCGCTCCCGCTACCGCCCGAACAAAAGTCACCTCGATCTTAGCGGTATGTGGGCGGGATAAAATCTTGTGCCGCCATAGTACCGCTGGGAAATGGGCAGTGGCGGTGCTTCATCAATTTCGGGCCCTATATCTTTCAAACAGGAGCCCTCTGTCATGCGTTTCCTTGTGCACAGTACTAAATTAACAAACTGCATAGTTTGGTCTCAGTAGCTCACTGTAAGTATGAGTTTTACATGTCCTACTCTGAACACCAAATAACATTCACATGTGCTTAATATTTTGAAAGCAGTTTTGTTCGGTGATGAGCTAAGTTACATATATGTATCAAATTTTATTTGCATACTAATCTTAACCTCTGTATACTAAAGTAACTTTCAAAGATATTGGGATTTTTTACCAGGTTTGGATTTCAGAAATGTGAATGATCTCCATATGTTTAAAACGAAACAGTCCTCTAATTTACCTTCTCTTCTTCTAGTAGTAGCATGATTCTATGAATTGCAGAACTGGGCTTTGCAATTTGCCTAACCCCCGCCCCTTTTCATTATACTACCCGGCTGGCTTTTTTTTTGCCCCGCACATCATGCACTATCACACGTAATATTATTTCTGTCATGCTTTTAGCATACAAGATGAACTGTTGAGATCAAGCCATATATAAACTGTGTACTATTCTAAGTCAACAATAACAACAACTTGTAATTATATAATGCATTAACATAGTGAAACGTCTCAAGGCAGCTCACAAGGCACACAGTAAATTGTAAGGCTTTTGCAAAATGAATAAGATCATTGTAAAGGCCAAAACCTTTGGGGTACTGATACACAAATCACTAAAAGTAACGACGCAGGTTAATAAGGCCATAACAAAAGCACACAAATCACTGGGGTTTATTTCTAGAGGGATAGAATTGAAAAGCAGAGAAATTATGTTAAACTTGTATAGAACTTGGGAGTACTCTGTACAGTTCTAGTCTCCATATTATAAAAAGGATATGGAGGCACTGGAGAAGGTGCAAAAGAGATTTACTGGAATTATACCAGAACTGCGAGGTTATAGCTATCAGGAAAGATTGAACACCGTGGGCCTCTTTTCTCTAGAAAAGAGAAGGCTGAGGAGTTACCTGATTGAGGTCTTTAAGATTATGAAATGGTTTAATTGGGTAAATGTAGAGAAGATGTTTCCACTTGTGGGGAAGACCAAAACTAGGAGCCATAAATATAAGATAGTCACTAATAAATCCAATAGGGAATTCAGGAAAAACTTCTCATGGGATTTGGCACACTATATTAGCATGGATTGAGAATTGGTTAAAGGACAAAAAACAGAGAATAGAAATAAACACGGCCATTTTCGAGTTGGCAGTGCGTAACTAGTGGAGTGCCGCAAGGATCAGTGCTTGGGCCTCAGCTATTTACAATCTATACCAATAACTTAGATGAGGGGACCGAATGTAATATATCAAATGTTATTGATGATACAAAGCTAGGTGAGAAAGTAAGCTGTGAGGAGGAAGCAAAGAGGCTGCAAAGGCATATAGACTGGTTAAGTGATTGGGCACGAAGGAAGCAGATTGAGTATAATGTAGGGAAGCATGAAATGATCCACTTTGGTAGGAATAATGGAAAAGCAGAATATTTTTCAAAGGTGAGAGACTAGTAAATGTTTGGATTCAGAGAGATTTGGGTGTCCTTGTACACAAAAAGTTAACATGCAGGTACAGCAAGCAATTAGGAAATTAAATGGTATGTTAGGCTTTATTGCAAGGGGGTTGGAGTATTAGAGTAAAGAAGTCTTGCTGCAATTGTACTGGGCTTTGGTGAGACCACACCTGGAGTACTGTGCACAGTTTTGGTCTCCTTACCTAAGGAAGGGTAGACTTGCCTTAGAGGCAGTGCAACAAGGTTCGCTAAATTGATTCCTGGGGTGAGAGGGTTGTCCTATAAGGAGAGATTGAATAGATTGGGTCTATACTCTCTGGAGCTTAGAAGAATGGGAGGTGATCTCATGGAAACATATGATTCAAAGGGGAACTGACAGGGTAGATGCTGTGAGGTTGCTTCCCCTGGCTGGAGAGTCTAGAACTAGGGGGCATAGTCTCAGGATAAGGGGTTGGCCTTTTAAGACTGAGATGAGGAGGAATTTCTTCATTCAGAGGGTTGTAAATAATTGAAATTCTCTGCCCCAAAGGGCTGTGAGTCATTGAGAATATTCAACGGTGAGAAAGATAGATTTTTGGACTCTTGGGGAAATCAAAGGATGTAGGGATTGGGCAGGAATGTGTTGAGGTCGAAGATCAGCCATGATCTTATTGAATGGTGGAGCAGGCTCAAGAGGCCGTATGGCCTACTCCTGCTCCTAAGTCTTATATTCTTATGACCGCCTTCTTTCCCGTCTCCAATAGTTTTACAACTAATAAACTAAAGTATTTCAAGAAAGTCACGAAAAACACACTTATAATTCCCCTCCTGGGTTGTTGCTTCAGCAGTGTCCAGGAGATTCATCTTTAATTCCTGGGGACTCCAGGATAACCCTGGAGGGTTGTAACCCTACAACAACCTCCCCCCCCCCCCCCCCACCCCCACACACACACACCCGACACATTTCATTGAAATCCAGGGAAGCCGATGTGAACAATAATGTGGGAGATAGGGAGAGAGCATTGCTCCCGGCTCTGGAGCTGACACACTGGGCTCTGAGCCCAGTTACTCAGCTCTTTCACACACACACTGCATTGAAATACGGACCAACACTGATCGCTTCCCCCTCACACATTAGCACCAGACATTCCTTTTCTGAGAGAAGTCTGGGTTATAGCAACAACATTACGTTCACCCTCTCCACAGTGAAAGCCGGCATGATTGGGAGTGTATACTGCTGGTTTGGGAGTGAAGGATTAAACCCGCCCCTAAATCCCGTGTGTAACAGGGGGCGGTGCTAACGCAGCCCAGCTGACACTGGCATGTTACCCCACATTCACTCTACAGGTAAAACTGGGGCAGGATGTGAAACTCGGGGGGTCCGTGTCTAAGATCCCCTCTCCCGCTGTTAAACGAAGGCAGCCCCTCTGGGGTGGGGGGGCTTCGATGCTGTTGTAAGCAACCCCCTCTGTGTGTGTGTGCTGCCCGATGCGCTGAGTCTCCACGCCGTCTGCCGGCGGAGAGCAGCCTCCAGAGTCCGCCTGGACACCCAGGCACCGCGGCACCGTGTCAATGCACGGGAAGGGGGTGGCAAGCCAGTGCTCCACCGTGGCTGGCTTGGGCCGTCGAAACTCGACTGCCTGTCAGACGATGAGATGTGTGCGCTGAAAAGTACCAGCACGGTGAAGGGCGGGAGGCGTGTTGGGATCGAGCCCTGCCCCGCATGGCACTGGTTTTTACGAGACAACAACTAACAGCTTCATGGGCTGCCCCGCTGCCAGTGCCTGGCGGCTGCCCAACAACAGGCACAGTGCCTGGGCTTGTCTCGGCCCTGCTCCTGCTCACCGGCATTTGGACTGAATAAAAAAAGGTAAAACAGGATGTGACCAACACCAGCTGCGATGCAGACGCACCGCGAGGTGTTTACAATAACCCGCAGCCCCGCATTATTACCGCGGGAGCGGGCAGTCCAAACAGTTGGCTCCAATATGTTGGACACACGCACTGTACATTTCTCCTCAGCACTGGAGATTCTGGCCATTCACAAATTGGGGGCAAATTTAAGCCGGTTAAACAATTGCAAACGTGCTGCGCTGCGAATTGAAGACTCGACCTAATTACAACGAGGTTTTTAAAAAAAGTTTTAAAGTTTATTTCTTTCATAAAGTTATTGCTCAACTGAACTCGACAGTCATCGTTGAATGAATAAAGTGGGCGTTTTTAATTCAGCAAAAGGGGCGAAGTGAAACAAAAGCATTATCATCTCCCACCCGAGACTCGATAAGGCGAAACGATCAATATTGTGCAGGCGAGAGTGACATGAATGGCCCCGCCCCGCTCCTCACCTCTGACTGCATAAGCGACCAGCATGGTTTGCTGCCTTAACTCCTTCAAGACCCTCAGCTTTATTTTTTTTTTAACTTTTCGGGGAAACGCCGACTGAGAATCGCGTGTTGAGATGTCATGTGCAAGTGGTCACGCACACATACTGACTGCCCTTCTTCTAAACAGCGAGCTCTCTTCCCCACCAACTCTCAGCTGATGCACTCTATAAATATCATTAGGAGTTTATGACTAACTTTCACACAGGCGTGTGTGTGTGACTGCCAAGGTGACAGACTCACACCAATAGCAACAAATCAGGGCTGCCTCCCGGAGTCCAGGGCGCTCAATCCTCAGCACATTTTAAATCTTAATCATTTGTACCAGGAAGCGCAGTGGTGGGGGAATCACCACACTCGGGCTGCTAACTCTGTTTGGATCTATTTCTAGAGGATTCATCACATCGCTTCCAACCCGCCACAGAGCCTTCTTTCCCGCCTCCAATAGTTTGAGCACTAATAGACGAAAGTTCCAAGGAAATCATAAAACACTTTTTTTTTAAAAGTCACTATGATTTCCATCCTGGGCTGCTCCAGCAGTGTCTTAAGAGATTCGCCTTTAATTCCTGGAGGCTCCAAGACAATCCTGTAGGGTTGGTAACCCAACAACACACACACTTCATTGAAATCCAGGGAAGCGATGTAAACAATAGTGTGGGAGATAGGGAGAGGCGGGAACCCTGAGCATTGCTCCCGGCTCTGGAGCTGACTCGCCACTGCTGTAGCTCTGAGCCCAGTTACTCGGCCTGCTTAACACTGCACTGGGGAACTATTCACACACACACACACACTTCATTGAAACACTGACCGCTTTCCCCTGCCATGTTAACACCAGACATCCCTTTTCTCAGATAAGTCTGGGTTATTGTCTCCACGGTGAAAACCGGTAGGATTGGGAGTATAAACTGTTGGTTTGAGGTATTTGTACACAAGGAGTGAAGGATTAAACCCGCCCCTAAATCCCGTGTGTAACAGGGGGCGGTGCTAACACAGCCCAGGAAAGGCACGCCGCTAGACCCAGGACACCGCATGTACCCGCCACACCGGGTTACATTTCACTCTGCAGGTACAACTGGGCAGGGGGTGAGGCTCGGGGGCTTTCGGCCCGTGTCTCACAGCCACATCACCAGCTGTTAAACGGAGGCAGTCCCCCACCGGGGGCGCTTGTATCAATCCCATCCCGAGACTGACAGGTGGGGGGGATATTTGAATGAATGACACGCTGTTGTGAAGCATGAGCGAAACGCAAGGACGATCAACAGCACCGAGATCCGGCAAAAGGGGTTTCTCCCAACATCGCACACCAGCTCACACTTTAAGAGGACTCTCATCGTGTGAATAAAGCGATCGATGCAGCCGCCCCCTCTCCCACTGCAAATGTTAACTGCTCCCGTCCTCAGTCTGTGACCCTCTGAAATATTCTACACAGGTGTTTGTGTATAAAAAAAAACTTCTGGTGAAGCAGAATAAAACAACGCCTAGCTTTTTGAACAGAAAATGCACGCGTTATCCTTATCTGCTACATCGTGTATTAGGAAGCTGCTGAATTGTCGGGACTAACACTGCCAGACTTCACAACAAACCAGTAACTGTGGGAAAACCAATCCTCAGCCTGTATCAACAGCTCAATCGGTGCCAATCTCAGAGTCAACCTTTCTTCATGGATTTCCTATAAATCCTGCTAAATGAATTTGGCTATTGTGGTCAATCAATCAAATGAAGACTTTTTTTTCTAAACAAATCTTTAACTGAAATAAATCAGTTGCCGCTAAACTCACCAGAGAGCGATTCTGTCCTTGGGGTAGTCCAGCCTCTCGATGCAGCCCAGATAATGGGGCAGTGTGCGCGCCGCGTTGCGGGCTATGATGGCCAGCAAAATCTTCGGTCTCTGTAAAGCCGACTCCGACGCCAGTTTCTCCTCGGAAAAATAAGCCCCATCGCCTGCGATCGCTGTCACCGAGAGCAGCAGGCAGATGAGAGATTTGGGGAGGTGTGTGCGCGCAGCCATGTTGAAGTAGGTGCTCTTAAAGCGAGGCTGCCGGTGTCCTGTCCTGACTGGCACTGGCACTCTGCTGGTGCTGCTTGTTAAGTAATAGTAGCCCCAGCTCTCTCACTCTCCCTCTCTCTCTCTCCTGACTTTTATCACTCGGCGATCTGCAGTCATTTACATACAGAATAAAGGCAGCCGGCATCCAAACCTGCCACAGGGAGACCGACTCTCTGTGCAAGAAGCTGCAGTTTGTACTTTAGCAGAATGCTATTTTGTATCAAAATGTAAGCACCTGGCAAACTTACATTGCAAGTTAACACATTTATTTTTGAACTGCAAACGCAGAATTAATCCTATAAACAGATGACAATCCTCCAATTCATTTGTCTTTCTTGCACTTGCCTCCCTTGATCATTATCTTAAACTCCCAGTAGATTGACTTTTTAACATTACATTACAACAATGACTGCACTTCAAAAAGTACTTCGTTAGCTGTAAAGCACTTTGAGATGTCCGATAGTCGCGAAAAGCGCTACATAAATACAAGTCTTTCTTTGAGCTTTAGTTGTTTTAACCATATAGTCTTGATAAACCCCCTCATACCTTTTGGAGTGCAGTGGCCGTTGTTATGTAGGCATTTGCATTACAAGGTCCCGCAAATTGAGCAAGTGACATTTAGTTTTAGATGCCAATGTTCGAAGCCTTTTCAGCTGTAAGGTGAATTTGGATTTACCAGGGACCCATCAAAACAAATTCCGTCAATGGAGTGAGTGATTGGACAGAAATCGTTCAAAGGCTAATGAAGTTTGGACATTATTGTGATAAAAGACTGTCCTGAAACATTAAATAATTAAATTAATTTAAATGATGCGATGTGTGACATTTTATGTAACAATATGTTGGGTCCTTACAGCTGGAACTGTTGCTATCACGAATCCTCCCTGCCCTCTGTTACACCTGGTACTCAATAGCAGAGAGTGGGTTGGATTTTAATTTAGTAACAATTCTGTAAGGGACAATCCATAATTCCATAATGGCAAACACTGTTACAAGTGAAATCCTCTGTCCCCTCACCAAAATATCTTATCTCATGCAATTATATTTTTCTCTCTGTCTTAAGTTGACTTTGTCTATTTATGCCTGCTAATTTGAATTATGTTTACTGTATTTTTTTACTCTTTGGCTTTTGGAATACTGTGTACAGTTTTGATTTCTATATTTACGAAAGGATATACTTGCTTTGGAGGTAGTTCAGAGAAGGTTCACTAGGTTGATTCTGGGAATGAGGGGTTGACTTATGAGGAAAGGTCGAGGAGGTTGGGCTGCTACTCATTGGAATTCAGAAAAATGAGGTGATCTTATCGAAACATATAAGATTATGAGGGGGCTTGACAAGGTGGATGCAGAGAGGATGTTTCCACTGATGGGGGAGACTAGAACTAGAAGGCATGATCTTAGAATAAGGGGCCGCCCATTTAAAACTGAGATGAGGAATTTCTTTTCTCAGAGGGTTGTAAATCTGTGGAATTCGCTGCTTCAGAGAGCTGTGGAAGCTGGGACATTGAATAAATTTAAGACAGAGATAGACAGCTTCTTAACTGATAAGGGATTAAGGGGTTATGGGGAGCGGGCGGGGAAGTGGACCTGAGTCCATGATCGGATCAGCCATGATCGTATTAAATGGCGGAGCAGGCTCGACGAGCTGTATGGCCGACTCTTGCTCCTATTTCTTATGTTCTTATGTCCTTATGGTATCTCGTTTATAAAATGTTGCCACTCTCACTATTTCCCTCCTTTTTAAGATGTGCCTTTGAATTTCCTTCCATCCTTCTCCTGTTTGATTTCCACCCTGTGTTCTTTCTTATGATCTTACTGAATTCCATGCTGCCTTCTATTATCCATCCATTTTTCTCTCTTAAAGAAAGACTTGTAGGTCTTGCATTTATATAGTGCTTTTCGCAACCAGCGGATGTCTCAAAGCGCTTTACAGGCAATGAAGTACTTTTGGATTGTAGTCACTGTTGAAATGTGGAAAACGCGGCAGCCAATTTGCACACAGCAAACTTTCACAAACAGCAATGTGATAATGACCAGATATTCTTTTTTTTTGTTATTTTGATTGTGAAATAAATATTGGCCAGGACACCGGAGATAACTCCCCTGCTCTTCTTCAAAATAGTGCCATTATGTCTGCGTCGGTTTAACGTCTCATCCAAAAGACAGCGCCTCCAACAGTGCAGCATTCCCTCAGCACTGAGATTTTTTATGTGCTCAAGTTCCTGGAGTGGGACTTGAACCCACAACCTTCTAACTACAAAGGTGAGTGCACTACCCATTAAGCCACAGCTGACACTATTTCAACAAAAGAGATTTTGTTAACATAGATGTTAATCTGATACAAATAGTGCCTGATATAATGCTACAATTAGATTGGCAATGTCGGTATTATACTTACAGCTGTAGTTATACTGGCTGCATGCACCACTGTGCAGTTAGAATTGAGAGGGCATCAAATGCATGAATAAAACAACATTTGCTGTTCTCTTGTATTACTAGTGTGCATGCTACTGATTTAAAAAAGAGATTATGGGGCAGGGGTGCCTACTTTAATACCTCAATGGGTAAATGCATTCCACAGTGCAGTACTGAGACGCACTGCTCAGGAAGATCCCACATTAGATCCCTGGGGTGTGCTGAGTTAGCTGAGGGTGGTAATGGGACGCTAAAATCTTCCTCAGTGTCTGTAGGTGATGGAAGGGGAAAAACAATCAGATAGGGATCCTATTTTTGGTTCTTTTTTAAATTATTCATTTCCGGGATGTGGGTAAAGCCAGCATTTATTGCCCATCCCTAGTTACAAGGTGGTAGTGGGCCTTTTTAAAGCACTGCACCCGATGTGATGAGGGTGCTCCCTCAGTGCTATTTGGTATAGAATTCCAGGATTTGATCCAACGCGATGAAAGAATGTGATATATGTCCAATTCAGCATGGCTAAGATTATACAGTGACCCCTTCTAGAAAGTGTGACTGTGTTGACATTGGGTAAACAGAACTGGGCTCTGCTGTCATCTATGGCCCTCTCATGAGGTATGGTATGGAGGGCAACTGACATCATCATCATCATAGGCAGTCCCTCAGAATCGAGGAAGATTTGCTTCCACTCTTAAAATGAGTCCTTAGGTGGCTGAACAGTCCAATATGAGAGCCACAATCCCTGTCACAGGCGAAACAGATAGTCGTTGAGGGTAAGGGAGACTGGGACAGGTTTGCCGCACGCTCTTTCCACTGCCTGCGCTTGATTTCTGCATGCTCTCGGCGATGAGACTTGAGTTGCTAAGCGCCCTCCCAGATGCACTTCCTCCACTTAGGGTGGTCTTTGGCCAGGGACTCCCAGGTGTCAGTGGGGATGTTGCACTTTATCAGGGAGGCTTTGAAGGTGTCCTTGTAATGTTTCCTCTGCCCACCTTTGGCTCGTTTGCTGTGAACGAGTTTCAAGTAGAGCGCTTGCTTTGAGAGTCTCATGTCTGACATGTGGACAATGTGGCCTGCCCAGCAGAACTGATCAAGTGTGGTCAGTGCTTCAATGCTGGGGATGTTAGCCTGGACAAGGATGCTAATGTTAGTGTGTCTGTCCTCCCAGGGGATTTGTAGGATCTTGCGGAAACATCGTTGGTGGTATTTCTCCAGCAACTTGAGGTGTCTACTATACATGGTCCATGTCTCTGAGCCATACAGGAGGGCGGGTATTACTACAGCCCTATAGACCATGAGCTTGGTGGCAGATTTGAGGGCCTGGTCTTCAAACACTCTTTTCCTCAGGTGGCCGAAGGCTGCACTGGCACACTAGAGGCAGAGTTGAATCTCATCGTCAATGTCTGCTCTTGTTGATAAGAGGCTACCGAGGTATGGGAAATGGTCCACGTTGTCCAGGGCCGCGCCGTGGATCTTGATGACTAGGGGGCAGTGCTGTGCGGCGAGGATAGGCTGGTGGAGGACCTTTGTCTTATGGATGTTTAGCGTAAGGCCCATGCTTTTGTATGCCTAAGTAAATATGTCGACTATGTCCTGGAGTTCAGCCTCTGTATGTGCGCAGATGCAGGCATCGTCCGTGTACTGTAGCTCGATGACAGAGGTTGTGGTGATCTTGGTCCTAACCTGGAGATGGCGAAGGTTGAACAGGTTCTGTAGTTTAGTTCCATTCCAGCGGGGAGCTTGTTGACTGTGAGGTGGAGCATGGCAGCGAGGAAGATTGAGAAGAGGGTTGGGACGATGACACAACCCTGTTTGACCCCGGTCCAGATGTGGATAGGGTTTGTAATGGATCCGTTGGTAAGGATCACGGTCTGTATGTTGTCGTGGAGCAGGTGGAGGATATTGACGAATTTTTAGGGGCATCCAAAACGGAGAAGGATGCTCCATAGACCCTCGCGGTTGACAGTGTCAAAGGCCTTTGTAAGGTCGAAGAAGGCCATGTATAAGGGCTGGCGCTGTTCCCTGCATTTTTTCTGCAGCTGTCTCGCTGCAAATATCATGTCTGTTGTGTCCCGTAGGGGACAAAATCCGCACTGTGATTCCGGGAGAAGTTCCTCGGCCACAGGGAGAAGACGGTTGAGGAGGAAACTAGCGAGGACTTTCCCAGTGGCTGATAGCAGAGAGATTCCTCTGTAGTTACCGCAATTGGATTTGTCCCCTTTTTTAAAGATGGTCATGATCACGGCATCTCTGAGATCTCCCGGCATGCTCTCTTCCCTCCAGATGAGAGAGATGAGGTCATGTATTCATGCCAACAGTGCCTCCCCGCCATACTTTAGTGCCTCAGCAGGGATTCCATCCGCTCCTGTAATCTTGTTGTTCTTAAGCTGTCTTATGGCTTTTTCTACCTCGTGCAGTGTTGGGGTTTTACTGAGATGGTGGCAGGGGCATGCTGCAGGATGGAGTCAAGAACACTCGAGTCAAAGGCAGAGTCTCGATTGAGAAAATCTTCGAAGTGCTCCTTCCAGCGGGCCCTGACAGCCTTGGTGTCTTTGAATGAGTGTTTCCCCGTTCTTGGCCAGCAGTGGGGTGGGGCCTTGGGTGTTTGGACCGTAGGTGGCCTTGATTGCGATGAAGAATCCTCACACATCATGGCTGTTGGCAAGCTGCTGTATCTCCTGTGCTTTCTCCATCCACCACCTGTTCTTAAGGTCCCGGGTTTTTTGTTGGACCTCGGCCTTGAGCAATCTGTAATGCTGCTTTGCTGCTCCCGAGTTGGGTTGTTGCTTAAGGTTCAGAAATGCCCTGCGCTTGCGATCTATTAGCTCATGGATCTCCTGATGAATAAAATGGATTAAGCTAATGGAATAAAAACAGAAAATGCTGGAAATACCCAGCAGGTCAGGCAGCATTTATGGGGAGAGAAACAGAGTTAACATTTCAGGTCTGAAAGGTCAACATTCACAGAGAACCCCCTCCCCCCCCCACCGCCCCCAGTGTTTGGGCTCATTGGAAAGGAAATTTAATTTGGGACTATCTACAGGAAAGTTTGAAATCCTAAAGTGCTTATGGAAGAAACTACGAACTTTAATCAAATTTTGGACTTTTAAAAGACAAATTAAAGCCTGTGGGCAGGCCCAAGGAACTCAAGAAGCCCACTTGATTACTGGAACTGCCTGGGTGTTGGGACTAAGGTAAATTGTCTGGAGAAATGGATACTCGAAAACCCTTCTCCACAAGAGGCATTTACATTACAACAATAACTCAGAGATGGCCAGCCATCAAGCTAAACCGAGAAAAGCCATCTTCAACATGAATAAGAACAAAAGAGCCCACTACAGCCTGTATGCGAAAACCAAGCACAAAAGGACATTGCGATTATCAAGCTAATAGTTCCATCAGAAAACAGATTTAGAAATGCAACCCACCCAAGACATATTAACTTTTAACGAGCCCGCCAAAATATTACAAAGAAAAGTCAAGCCCGCCAAATTTAAACAAAGAATTCTGGACTGATTTGGCGCGAAGATTAGGACAACTCAAACCGTATAACTGGCCCCCTGTTTTAACAGAGGGTATGACACATTATGCAATACAACCGAGGGTATGCCACAATTCGCCTAGTACCATACTATGCTAATGTCATCAAGAAGGGAGAGAAACCAACGCGACAGTTGTAAACTAACTTCTCCAGCCTTGAAGTCTTGAAATCCTGAAGGAAGGAAGAACATCACCATCGCGGCAGCAACCGACCACAGCCAACGTGGTACCAATGGAAAATCACCGCGATCGACAAAATTCCAAAAAAATCTCCAACAGAAAGAAACCGAAGAATCGAAGGTTTCCACTCTACAATCTAAGTCCTGACTACCAACAGGTGAAAACATTACCTAAAGAGACTTTGAACCTATTTCTAATGAAGGAAACTGGGTACTTACCCCATAGATCCAAAGCGAGCCTTACCGCATCAGTGGACTCAACCTAACTGAAGATTGCGCAGTAAGAAGTCTTCTCCGACATTCGGGGTACGGCAAGCAGAACCTGCAGAATTCAATGAACCCCGAAATCACGAACTACCGCTAACTGACCAGCAGGATTGAGCATAGTCCCTGCCTGCCCTGGAGTCTAACCTAGCTAGGATTAGGTATTGGGAGGTGGGAGGTGTAATTTTTTACTGTAACCCCCTTTGAATGGGTAATGTATTGTTCTTTATTAGAGTGATTATAAGTTTGATATTGTATTTTCTTGTCTGTAATAAAATCAAAGTTCTTTTGCAAGAAACCAGTTATTCTTTGCACCTTATCACCCCCCCTACCCCAAATAAATCCAGAGTCTAGAACCCAAGGGTGTGGGAACAATTCGAACTGCTCAAGTAGGTCAGAGGTGAACCTGACCCCCGGGACCACCCCTTACACATCAGAACTGTAATAAGTTAGAGATGTAACAGGTTTTAAGGAAGTGCAGAGGCAGGGAAAGTTGGGGTGGAGGAAAGAATAAAAGGGAAGGTCTCTGATAGGCTGGAAGGCAGGAGTAATTAAATGACAAAAAGGATAATGGTGCAAAGCAAAAGGAGATGGTACTGGGACAAGAAAAGATTGGTCGAGAGGAGCTGTAAATGACAACGGCAGAATCATTTCCAACAGCTGCTGTCTCAAAATATGAAAGCAGTGGTTGTGATCTGAAATTGTTGAACTCAATGTTGAGTTTGGAAGGCTGTAAAGTGTATAATGGAAAGATGAGGCGATGTTCCTTGAGCTTCAGCTGAGCTTTATTGGAACAGTGTAGGAGGCCGAGGATGCAGAGGTTAGGGTGAGAATGAGGTGGAGAATTCAAGTGATAAGCAAACGGAAGCTCAGGGTCACACTTATGGACTGAACAGAGGTGTTGCGCAAAGCATTCACCAAATCTGTGTTTGGTCTCCCCAATGTAGGAGACCACATCGTGAGCAGCGAATACAATGTACTAAATTGCAAGAAGTACAAGCTGTTTCATCTGGAAGGAGTGTTTGGGGTCTCTGAACAGTGGGAAAGAAGGAGGTAAAATGGCAGGTGTTGCATCTCCAGCGCTTGCATGGGAAGGTGTCGGGAAGGAGAGAATGCTATTGAGGGTATTAAAGATTGGACCAGGGCGTCGTGGAGGGAATGGTCCTTTCAGAATGCTGAAAGGGGAGGGGAAGATGTATTTGGTGGTGGCATCATGCTGGAGATGGCGGAAATGGTGGAGGATGATCCGTTGGGGTGGAAGGTGAGGAAAAGGAGAACCCTATCATAGTTCTGGGAGGGAAGCGAATGGTTGAGAGCAGGAGTGTGGGAAATGGGACAGATACGGTCAAGGGTCCTGTCAACCATGGTGCAGTGGACTCCTCCATTGAGATAAAATGAAGACATATGGGAAGCACTGGTAGGGAAGGTAGCATCATCAGAACAGATACAACAGAGACAGAGAAAGAGAGAGAATGGAATGAAGTCTTTACAGGAAGCGGAGTGGAAGGGAGGAAGTGTAGTCCAGGTAGCTGTGGGAGTCAGTGGGCTTACAGTAGATCAAAAGCAAAATATTGCAGATGCTAGAATCTGGAATAAAAACAGAAAATGCTGGAAATCTCAGCAGGTCAGGCAGCGACTGTTGAGAGAAAGCAGCGTTCACGTTTCAGGTCGATGACCCTTCGTCAGAACTGGAGAGTGTTCGGAAAGATCAGATTCTTAACAAGCATTGAAGGGGGAGGGGAAGATGGAACAAAAGGGAAGGTCTGTGATAGGGTGGAAGACAGGAGAGATTAGAGAGACAAAAGGGATGATGGCCCAAATTCAAATGGTAATGCCAGGAGTTAGAAAATCATTAGGCAAGATAGGGTGTGAATGGTGGGATAATGACCAGCTGCCATTAGAGACAAGGAGAAAAAAAGAATGAAAGAGACAGGCTCTGGGGTGGGGTGGGCGGTGGGGGCGGGGGGGGGGGGGGGCGGCGGGGGGGGGGGGGGGAGGGAGCAGGAGTTGGGCAGCAGCTACGCTCTGAAATTGTTAAACTCGATGTTGAGTCCATAAAGCTGTAAAGTGCCGAAATGAAAGATGAGGTGCTGTTCCTCGAGCTTGCGTTGAGCTTTGTTGGAACAGTGTAGAAGACTGAGGACAGAGAGGTCGGAGTGGGAATTGGGTGGAAAATGAAAGTGACAGGCGGCTAGAAGCTCGGGGACACACTTGCTGACTGAACGGAGGTGCTCTGCAAAGCAGTCACCCAATCCTTGCTTGGTTTCCCCAATGTAGAGGAGACCACATCGTGAGCAGCGAATACAGTATACTACATTGAACGAAGTACAGTACAAGTAAATTGCTGTTTCACTTGGAAGGAGTATTTAGGGTCCTAGATAGTGGGAAGGGAGGAGGTAAAAGGGCAGGTGTTGCATCTCCTGCGCTTGCATGGAAAGGTGTCGTTGGAAGGGGAGGGGTTGCTAGGGGTTACTGCGGAATGGACCAGGGTGTCGTGGAGGGACCAGTCCTTTCGGAATGCTGAGAGAGGAGGGGAGGGGAAGATGTGATTGGTGGTGGGATCGCGCTGGAGGTGGCAGAAATGGTGGAGGATGATCCATTGAACGTGAAGGCTGGTGGAGTGAAAGGTGAGGACAAGGAGTACCCTATCATGGTTCTGAGAGGGAGGGGAAGGGGAGAGAGCAGAGGTGCGGGAAATAGAATGGACACGGTTGAGGGCCATGTTAACTACGGTGGAGGCGAATCTTCTGTTGAGGAAAAAGGAAGACATGTCAGAGACACTAGTGTGAAAGGTGGTGTCGTCAGAGCAGATGCGATGGAGACGGAGAAACTGGGAGAATGGAATGGAGTCCTTACAGGATACGGGGTGGAAGGAAATGTAATCCGGGTAGCTGTGGGAGTCAGTGGCTTATAATGGATACTGGTCGAAAGCCTATCCCCAGAGATGGAGAAGGAGAAGTCGAGGAAGGGAAGGGAAGAACCGGAGATGGACCATATGAAGTTGAGGGAAGGGTGGAGATTGGATACAAAATGAATGACATTTTCAAGTTCAGGGCGAGAGCAGGAAATGGCATCAATACAGTTATCAGTGTACTGGAAAAAGAGGTGAGGGAGGGGACACGAGTAGGACTGGAACAAAGAATGTTCCACATATCCCACGAAAAGGCAGGCATAGCTAGGATCCATGCAGGTTCCCATAGCAACACCTTTAATTTGGAGCAAGTGAGTGGAGTTAAAGGAGAAGTTGTTCAATGTGAGAACAAGTTCAGCCAGGCGAAGGAGGGTGTGGTGGATGGGGACTGGTTGGGCCTTTGCTCAAGGAAGAAGTGGAGCGCCCTCAGGCCAACCTGGTGGGGGATGGAAGTGTAGAGGAATTGGATGTCTATGGTGAAAAGGAGATGGTTGGGGTCGGGAAACTGGAAACTGTTAAAGTGAAGGAGGGTGTCGGAGGAGTTGCGGATGTAGGTGGGAAGTGTTATATACGTGGACTTCTATTTACTCTGTACAGCCACCAGAGGACTCATTCCCCGGAGTCCCAAGGGATCCCATAATCTCTTGGGAGCACAGGTATTTAAGAAGGATTCACAAGTTGGAGAGGCAGTCTGGAGACCTGCAATAAAAGACTAAGGTCACACTTTACTTTGAGCTCACAGTGTTCGGATTGACTCTTTCTCCATACACAACAACTGGCGACGAGATACAGATAGCAAACCCAAAGATGCAGAGAACAGTGGGCATTCTGGAGAAATTCTCAAAGGAAGATGATTGGGAAACTTTTGTGGAGCAACTCGACCAATACTTCATGGCCAACGAGCTGGATGGGGAAGAGAGCGCTGCCAAACGTAAAGCAATCCTCCTCACCATCTGTGGGGCACCAACGTATGGCCTCATGAAGAATCTGCTCACTCCAGCGAAACCCACAGATAAATCATACGACGATTTGTGCACACTGGTCCGAGAGCATTTGAACCCGAAGGAAAGCGTTCTGATGGCGAGGTACTGGTTCTACGCCTACAAAAGGTCTGAAGGCCAGGAAGTGGCGAGTTATGTCGCCGAGCTGAGACGTCTTGCAGGACATTGCGAATTTGAAGGACATTTGGAGCACATGCTCAGAGACATTTTCATACTTGGCATTGGCCACGAAGCCATACTTCGCAAGCTTTTGACTGTAGAGACCCCAACCTTGAGTAAGGCCATAGCGATAGCCCAGGCGTTCATTGCCACCAGTGACAATACTAAGCAAATCTCTCAGCACACAAGTGCTGCTACAAGTACTGTGAACAAAGTAATGTTGTTTTCGAATCGTAACATACAGGGCAGGTCACACATACCTGCAGCTACATGTACGCAGATGTCTGAGTCCACCATCAAGGGTGATGAATGCAAGACCATTAACACCTTGTTGACACTGCGGGGGTGATCATCGTTTCCATTCATGCCGATTCAAAGTATATGTTTGCAAAGGCTGTGGAACAATGGGACACCTCAAACAAGTGTGCAGGCGAGCTGCAAAGCCTGTTAAACCTGCAAACCACCACGTTGAAGAGGAGGACAGGTCCACGGAGGATCACTATGAACCAGAGCCTCAGATAGAGGAGGCAGAGGTACATGGGGTGCACATATTCACCATGAATTGTCCCCCGATAATGCTGAATGTTGAACTAAATGGACTCCCTGTGTCAGTGGAGCTGGGCACGGGTGTGAGCCAGTCCATCATGGGCAAAAAGACTTTCGAAAGGTTGTGGTGCAACAAGGCCTCAAGGCCAGTCTTAACTCCAGTTCACACAAGACTAAGAACTTACACTGAATAACTGATTCCTGTAATCAGCAGTGCTACTGTAAAGGTCTCTGACAATGGAGCGGTGCACAAGCTACCTCTGGGCGGTACCAGGCGATGGTCCCACGTTGCTCGGCAGGAGCTGGCTGGGAAAGATACGCTGGAACTGGGACGACGTCCGAGCGCTATCGCCCGCTGACGATACTTCGTGTGCCCAGGTCTTAAACAAATTTCCTTCGCTGTTCGAACCAGGCATCGGGAAATTCCAAGGAGCAAAAGTGCAGATCCACCTAATTCCGGGGACGCGACCCATCCATCACAAGGCGAGGGCAGTACCGTACCTGATGAGAGAAAGGGTAGAGATCGAGCTAGACCGGCTGCAAAGAGAAGGCATCATTTCACCGATCGAGTTCAGCGAGTGGGCCAGTCCTATTGTCCCAGTCCTCAAGGGAGGCGGCACTGTCAGAATCTGTGGTGATTACAAAGTAACTATCAATCATTTCTCCCTGCAGGACCAATACCCACTACCAAAACCGACGACCTCTTTGCAACGCTGACGGGAGGAAAGACGTTCACGAAGCTGGATCTGACTTCAGCCTACATGATGCAGGAACTGGAGCAATCATCGAAGGCCCTCACCTGCATCAACACGCACAAAGGTCTTTTAGATTATAACAGATGCCCGTTTGGAATCCGATCAGCGGCGGCGATATTCCAGAGAAACATGGAAAGCTTACTGAAGTTGGTCCCGCACACCGTGGTCTTCCAGGTCGACATATTGGTCACAGGTGGGAACACAGTTGAGCTTCTGCAGAACCTGGAGGAGGTTCTTAGTCGACTCAACCGCATGGGGCTCAGGTTAAAACACTCGAAGTGCGTTTTCCTGGCACCTGAAGTGGAGTTCCTGAGTAGGAGGATTGCGGCGGACGGCATCAGGTCCACCAACGTGAAGAGGGAGGCAATAGAGAACGCACCAAGGCCACAGAACGTGACGGAGCTGCGATCGTTTCTGGGACTCTTCTTACCAGGTCTCAGCACCCTGTTAGAACCACGGCATGTCTTACTACGAAAAGTGGGCGAATGGGTTTGGGGCAAAAGCCAAGAAAAAGCCTTTGCAAAAGCGAGAAAAATGTTGTGCTCAAACAAATTGCTCGTGTTGTATGATCCATGTAAGCGTTTGGTACTAGCATGTGATGCGTCGTCATATGGCGTCGGGCGCGTATTGCAGCAAGCTAATGATTTCGGGAAACTGCAACTTGTTGCTTATGCATCCAGGAGTCCGTAAAAGGCCGAGAGAGCCTACAGCATGATTGAAAAAGAAGCGTTAGCGTGTGCCTATGGGGTAAAGAAAATGTATCAATATCTGTTTGGCCTAAAATTCGAATTGGAAACTGACCATAAGCCACTTATATCCCTGTTTTCCGAGAGTAAAGGGATAAGTACCAACGCATCGGCCCACATCCAGAGATGAGCGCTCATTTTGTCTGCATACAACTATGCCAGCAGCCACAGGCCAGGCACAGAAAACTGCGCCAATGCTCTTAGTAGGCTGCCATTGCCCACCACGTGGGTGGAAATGGCGCAGCCCGCAGATCTAGCCATGTTTATGGAAGCATTTGAGAGTGTGCAATCACCCGTCACTGTCCAGCAGGTCAAAATCTGGACAAGCCAGGACCCCTTATTATCTCTAGTCAAAAGCTGTGTGCTTCATGGGAGCTGGTCCAGTGTCCCAGTGGAAATGCAGAAAGAGATAAAGCCATTCCAGCGGTGCAAAGATGAAATGTCGATACAGGCAGATTGCCTTCTGTGGGGCAATTGAGTAGTGGTCCCCAAGAAGGACAGAGACACCTTCATCAATGACCTCCACAGTACCCACCCAGACATTGTAATGATGAAAGCGATAGCCAGATCCCACGTGTGGTGGCCCGGTATCGATGTGGACCTAGAGTCCTGCGTTCACAGATGTAATACATGCTCGCAGTTAAGCAATGTACCCAGGGAGGCGCCGCTAAGTTTATGGTCTTAGCCCTCCAAACCGTGGTCTAGGGTACACGTCGACTATGCAGGCCCATTCTTGGGTAAAATATTCCTGTGGTTGTAGACGCGTACTCCAAGTGGATTGAATGTAAGATAATGTCAGCTAGCATGTCCGCTGCTACTACTGAAAGCCTGCGGGCCATGTTTGCCACACACGGCCTACCCAACGTCCTGGTGAGCGGCAACGGGCCATGTTTTACCAGTGCTGAGTTCAAAGAATTCATGACCCATAACGGGAGCAAACATGTCACATCTGCCTCGTTTAAACTAGCGTCCAATGGTCAGGCAGAGAGAGCAGTGCAAACCATCAAGCAAGGCTTGAAGAGGGTAACTGAAGGCTCACTGCAGCCTCGCCTATCCTGAGTCCTGCTTAGCTACCGCACGAGACCCCACTCACTCACTGGGATCCCACCTGCTGAACTGCTCATGCAAAGAGTACTTAATTCAAGGCTCTCGTTAGTTCACCTTGATCTCCATAAACAGGTAGAGAGCAGGCGGCTTCAACAAAGTGCGTACCATGATAGCGCAAATGTGTCAAGCGAGATTGAAGTCAATGATCCTTTATTTGTATTAAATTATGGACAAGGTCCCAAGTGGCTTCCCGGCACTGTCATGGCCAAAGAGGGGAGCAGGGTGTTTTGGGTCAAACTTTCAAATGGACTCATTCACCGGAAACACTTGGACCAAATCTAACTCAGATTCATGGACTACCCTGAGCAACCCACCTTGGACCCTCCCTTTTTTGATCCACAAACACACACATCAGTGGCAACCGACACCATGGTTGACCACGAAGCAGAATCCATTATTCACAGCAGCCCATCAGGGCCCAACACACCAGGCAGCCCAGCAAGGCCAACTGCACAGCAGCCCAGCGAATGCCCAACAAATGATTCAACAACACCAGCTTTTATACCAAGACGATCAACCAGGACAAGAAGGGCCCCAGATCGACTCACATTGCAAATAGTTACACTATTTACTTTTGGGGTGAATGTTGTTATATATGTGGACTTGTATTTACTCCGTACAGCCACCAGAGGCCTCATTCCCCAGAGCCCCAAGGGATCCCATAATCACTTGGGAGCTCAGGTATTTAAGAAGGCTTCACAGGTTGGAGAGGCACTTTGGAGTCCTGCAATAAAAGACTAAGGTCACACTTTACTTTGAGCTCACAGTATTCAGTCTGACTCTTTCTCCATACACAACAGGAAGAGAGTGGACAAAGGGAGAAAAAATAGTGTCGAGATAGGAAGAAATAAGTTCTATGGGACAAGAACAGGCTGAAACAATGAGTCTACCGGGACAGTCCTGTTTGTGGATCTTGGGAAGTAGGTAGAAATGGACTATGTGGGGTTGGGGAAATTATGGCTTGATGTTTACAGTAGACATTGGACGACAGCCTATCCCCAGTAATGGAGAGTGAGAAGTCGAGGAAGGGAAGGGAAGAATCGGTGATGGATCATGTGATGGCAAGGTATGGAAATTGGAAGCAAAATTTATGATATTTTCCAGTTGGGGGTTAGAGCAGAAAGCGGCACAGATACAGTCATTGTTGTACCAGAAAAAGAGGTGAGGGGAGGGGATCTGAGTAGGAGGAGGTTGGTGGTGGGTGAGGACTAGTCAGGCCTCCGTTGAAGGAACTATTGAAGGAAGAAGCAGAGGGCCCTCAGGCCATCCTGGTGGGGGATGGAGGTGTAGCGGGATGGAACATATATAGTGATAGGAGACGGTTAGGGCCAGGATACTAGAAACTATTAAAGAGGGCATCGGAAGAGTCACGGAAGGAGGTGGGAACAGACTGGACAATGAGAAAAAAAGAGTCAAGATAGGAAGAAATAAGTTTTGTGGGGCAACAAGCTGAAACGATGGGCCTACCAGGGCAGTCCTGTTGTGGATCTTGGGAAGGAGGTAGAAGTGGGCTGTGCGAAGTTGCAGGACTGTAAGATTGCAGGCTGTGGAAGGAAGCTCCCCAGAGAAGATGAGGTCAGTGACAGTCAGGGAAATGATAGCGTGCTGTTCGTGGGTGGGGTCAAGATCCAGGGGAAGGTAGGGGGAGGTGCCAGAGATTTGGCATTCGGCCTCTGCAAGGCAGCGGACGGTTTGGCAAACAACAATGCTAGGGTTGGACCTGAGAGAACGGAGTGCTGCAAGTTTGGAGGCAATTATGCCCCAGCATGAACCAGAACCTTCATGAGAGAAAAGTTGAAACATAAAAAAAGGACAGCCAGCTTTTGGCATCAAAATACAAAGGCCGATTCCTATATCGACAAGGGATTTAAAAAAAAGTAAAAGACGGAATTCACACCAGACGTAATCTACATTTCTGACATTGGCAATACAAAAACCTGCAGACTTTTGTTGGGGCAAAGTTGTAATCTCTGCACTGCCTCCGCCCCCCCCCCCTCCCCCAATAAATCTCAGCTCATGTTCTGTGAGATTTATTTTAAGGGTCAGAAAGCCAATATACAGATAAATGTTTCTTCAAATACACTGTGTTCTTTTCTGCTAATACTAAGCCTTGTGGACAGATCTTATCAGAGATTAGAAAGTTACTGGTGTATGTGGTTTTGCAGCAGTAGTCAGAATTTGCTCTGCAGCGAACAGGTTATATTTACTTGTGTCATGTTATGTAAGGGAGCATTATAATTTCAGAATAATTGGTAGACCTAAGTCAGTTAGAATAAAGGCTAAGGAATGGGACTTTTGGATCTGGAACTGAAATCTGGGTCTGAGTAATTCAAGGGGAATTTTTAAAACTTTGTTTATTCGTTCACGGGATGTGGGCATCGCTGGCAAGTTCGGTATTTATTGCCCATCCCTAATTGCCCTTGAGAAAGTGGTGGTGAGCCGTCTTCTTGAACTGCTGCAGTCTGTGTGGTGAAGGCACTCCCGCAGTGCTGACTTTGTTGCAGGGGTTTGTTACAACTGAGTGGCTTGCTGGGTCATTTCAGAGGGCAGTTAAGAGTCAACCACATTTCTGTGGGTCTGGAGTCATATATGGGCCAGACCGGGTAAAGACGGCAGATGCAAGTTATTATTTAAATGGAGAAAGATTGCAAAGTGCTGCAGTACAGCGGGACCTGGGGGTACTTGTGCATGAAACACAAAAGGATAGTATGCAGGTACAGCAAGTGATCAGCAAGGCCAATGGAATCTTGGCCTTTATTGCAAAGGGGATGGAGTATAAAAGTAGGGAAGTCTTGCTACAGCTATACAGGATATTGGTGAGGCCACACCTGGAATACTGCGTGCAGTTTTGGTTTCCATATTTACAAAAGGATATACTTGCTTTGGAGGCAGTTCAGAGAAGGTTCACTAGGTTGATTCCGTGATGAGGGGTTTGACTTATGAGGAGAGGTTGAGTAGGTTGAGTCTCTACTCATTGGGATTCAGAAGAATGAGAGGTGATCTTATCGAAACGTATAAGATTATGAGGGGGCTTGACAAGGTGGATGCAGAGAGGATGTTTCCACTGATGGGGGAGACTAGAACTAGGGGGCATAATCTTAGAATAAGGAGCCACCCATTTAAAACTGAAAAGAGGAGGAATTTCTTTTCTCAGAGGGTTGTAAATCTGTGGAATTCGCTGCCTCAGAGAGCTGTGGAAGCTGGGACAGTGAATAAATTGAAGACAGAAATAGACAGTTTCTTAAACGATAAGGGGATAAGGGGTTATGGGGAGCGGGCAGTGAAGTGGAGTTGAGGCCAAGATCAGATCAGCCATGATCTTATTGAATGGCGGAGTAGGCTCGAGGGACCATATGGTCTACTCCTGTTCCTATTTCTTCTATCTTTCCCTGAACGACTTTAGTGAGCCAGATGGGTTTTTTCAACAATCTGATAGTTTCATGGTCACCATTACTGATACTAGATTTTTAATTCCAGATTGATTTAATTAATTGAATTAAAATTTCCCCAGCTGCCGTGTTGGGATTGGAACTTGCGTCTCTGAATTATTAGTCCAGGCCTCTGGATCACTAGTCCAGTAACATAACCACTATGCCTCCTAAATGAAGCCATACTGTGCATACTCTTGATTGGCTTCACAGATAACAAATAAATACAAATAAATCAAATTTACTTGAAATTTGAAATTAAAAACAGAAAGCACTGAGAATGCACAATAAGTCAGTCAGTGTCTTAGAGCGAAAGATTTGCTACTGTTTTGGGTAGGATCTTCCATCAGATGAAGGGTTCCTGCCCAAATTGTTAAACTGGCTTTCTCTTTCAGAAGTAAAAGCATGACTGACAAGCTTCCCATACACTTCTTGCCCTCCTGCAGCAGTTTGCTGGCCTTCCAGTTATGCTCCTGCCTATGTAAAATTGAACTTGAAATAAAATTACACAAAAATAAAGTTCTGTGCATGCCCGAGTACATTGTTTGCTTGCAATGTGTGTGTGCAGTGTGATGGTACATAGGCAGTGTATGATATGATATGATGATGGTGCACATTTAGCAATGGAATCCGCATAATATATATATTATACCTGAAGGCGTCGATATCCCGAGAATGAATTCAAAAATAGCCAAATTTATTAGATCACTAGATTCTCAAAGGACTTCATTTATTAATTTCCCCCCCCCTTAAATTTGCAATGCAATTTGGTCAGGAATAAAAACTTATTTTCTGATTTATTTTCTTTTTGCAACTATAAGCAAGGCAAAAGAAAAAGGGAGAGCCAAGTGGAAAAAATAACAGACTTGACATTATAGAGGACAAGAGGGAAAGGAACAGAGATAAAGTGGAACAAAGAATGAGAGGGGTTCCAGGAACAGAGCCAGCTTGAAAAGAAATGTCAAGTCATCACCACTGCATATCTGTTGGCTACTTTCCCTTCTGAGTCTATTCAGTCAACCCAAAAACCACCATGTTATTAACTGCTGCTCCACACCATGAATGTAGGAAGATGAGAGTATAATGAACAGATGGAAGGACTTTCCGGAACATTGTTTGTTTTGTAGGGCAGCCATTACTTTGAACAATCGCCCCTTGTTTTAATGGTTATTAGCTGCCCTGCTTCTATATACAAATAGATGTTTCAGGTTACTCCGTTGACTTTATTTGATGATATCCCCTTTTCAAGTACCTGTTTGATATTGAAAGGTACTACTTGAGACCAGGCCAAAGAATTGAGTGCGAAGCAATTTTTTTACGAAAGGCACTACAGTAGCTGCTTTTATATTGCAGTCTGCAAGTATAGTCAGTGTGGATGCATGGAGTAGTATATGTATAGACTTTACCAATTTTAAAATCCTCACCCTTGTTTTCAAATCCCTCCATGGCCTCACCCTTCCCTTTCTCTGTAACCTCCTCCATCCCTACAACCCTCCGAGAACCCTGTGCTCCTCCAATTCTGGCCTCTTGCGCAACCCCAATTTTCATCGCTCCACCATTGGCAACCATCTCTTCAGTTACCTCGGCCCAAAGCTCTGGAATTCCCTCCCTAAACCTCTCCACCGCTTTTAAATCGCTCCTTAAAAACTACCTATTTGACCAAACTTTTGGTCACCTGTTCTAATATCTCCTTATGTGGCTCGGTGTCAAAGTTTGTTTGATAACACTCCCGTGAAGCACCTTGGGATGTTTTACTATGTTAAAGGCACTATATAAATGCAAGTTATTGTTGACTTGTATCTGTATAGCACCTTTCACGACCTCAGGATATCCCCAAATGCTTCACAATTAATGAAGTACTTTTGAAGTGTAGGCACTGTTGTAAAACAGGAAATGCGGAAGCAAATTTGCACACAAACAGCAACATGCTCCCATTTCAGTCTCTCGTAAAGGTGTAAATGCTCCTCAACATAGGCCGGCAAATCAACCCACTCTGTTGATTTTGCATCTCCTTGAGGTGGATTGTTCTTTTCCTTCTGTTCAGATCATCTGTTCTCGTGATATTTGCTGAGGGCTAAATGTTGACTTGCACTCCAGGGAGAACTCTACTATTCTTCTTCAAATAGTGCCATTGGATCTACCTGAGAGGGAAGAGGGGCCTTAGTTTAACATCTCATCCGAAAGGCAGCACCTCTGACAGTGCTGCACTCGCTTACTGCACTGGAGTGTCAGCCTAGAGTGAGACTTGAACTCACAACCTTCTGACTCAGAGGTGAGAGCGCGACTACTGAGCCATGGCTGACACTTAAATGACATTGTGGCCTTGTGTCATGATATCACTACAGAGCAAATAGTTGCACATTTACCAGCCCTAGAAAGACCTGCAGCAGTTGGAACTTCCTGGTTGCCAGTGTGAAAGAAATGGCGGTTTTACATTCATCTGGCCACTGGCTGAAGGAGGCCAAGGCTGTGGGATCCAGTGGTGAATGGTCAATATAAAATCAAGGACAGTCTAAGTTAATGGGATCTGCTGTTCTTTTCTCATTATCTTTGGTACCTTCACGTTTGTAACTGTTTGTTATCTCATTATTTGAAGGAGTGCAACAAACGCTAATTTGAAAATAGTTTTCACTAAAAATAGTAATATGCCATTTATATCTTTAAAATAATTCCAGTTTGTAGAAGATCACAAGATTTACAGTGGAAAATAGGAACTGACTGATGTGTTGACTGGGTGTGAGACATTACTTTTGTTCAGTGGGGGTTGATTCAGTATGATATTAAATTGCTGTCCCCAGCTTCAGCCATGAGGACAGATGCGAAACAGAGCTCAGGCATTACAACAACAACAACCTGTATTTATATAGTGCCTTTAACGTAGTGAAACGTCCCACAGAACTATTATGTGATAAAAATTTGACACTGAGCTGAATAATTGGGAATTAATGCAGGTGACCAATAGCTTGATGACCAACCCATCATCCACACGTGCATTTCCAACAAGGGTAACTGAATAACAAACAGGAGCAGAAATTATGACCAATTATCCCCTTCATAGCCTAAGGGCACTGAGGCTAATTATAGCACCCCTACTGTAGCCTTGGCTGAGATCAGCTAACTCCAGATGTGGGCTGATAAGTGAACGGTATTATTCGTGCCACTTCATCATAGACAGTCCCTCGAATCGAGGATGACTTGCTTCCACGTCAAAAAGTTCAAAGGTGTTTCATTGATGGACCTAAAATTCCAGGTCCGAACTAAATCTTGAAGGGTGGAAGATGCCTGTGCTTGGATTTTTTTTTAACGTGTGGGGACCGTTGAACACCAGCCACCACACGGGCTTGACAGAGCTAGGTCTTGGTCCAGTAGCAAGGATTAACCAAGATGACCGGAGACCAGCTTTGCTGCACGGACCGAGTGTGCACAGATATCACCGTGTGGGCTGGCCCGTGCTGCCCCTGGGCCTTCGCCTCTTCTGGGCCCCGAACTCTCGCCTCCCCTGGACCCTGATCACGTCCCTCTACGAACTCTTGCCGCTCCTTCGCTCCGACCTCGCCGCTCCTGCCCACGCTCCAGTCACCGACCTGGACCTTGATGAAGTCACTCTTTACTGCCGTTGCTCTCCTGCTCCAGCACGTGCTGCTCCCTGGAGCGGTATGCTGCCACGTTGCTCCTTCCTCTCTCCGACCTGCTCCGATGGTACTCGCAGGCTGGGGGCCACTCAGCCTGCTGGGCCAGGCTGCCACGCTGCTCCTTCCGCTCCCCGGCCTGCTCCGATGGTGCTCGCAGGCCGGGTGCCGCTTAAGTGCCAGGGAATGACCATCTCCAACCAGAAAAAGCAGAAAACCTTGCCCTGACCTTCAATGCCGCCACCATTATTAACATGTTGAAGGTCACGATTGACCAGTAATTTAACTGGACCAGTCATGTAAACACCTTGGCTACAAGAGAAGGTCACAGGCTGGGTGCACTGTTAATAGTAACTCACCTCCTGACACCTCAAATCCTCTTATCTACAAGGCTCAAGTCAGGAGTGTGATGGATTACTCACCAATTGTCGATTAAAACCTACCCCTTTGTCCAAGCTTTTGGTCATCTGTTCTAGTATACCCTTGTGCGGCTCGATGTCTTACTAGGTTAAAGGTGTTATATAAATACATGTTGTTCTTGAGACAATATACATAAAGAAACTCAACAGTCTGGGGAATTTGCACTCTAGCTTTAATATATGGTCTGGCATAAACCAAAAAACACAAGAAGTTAGCTCAAGCAGATTGCACAACTAAAATCAGACTCCAAAGAGCAATGATCGGGAAAAGGACAAGTGGATTACATCAATGTCTGCATCACAATGTCTACTATATCACTTTCCTATACCACAGGGAGTCAGGCGTGGCTCCATTTCAACCTATTAAAGTTGTGTTAATTGTTTGTCATTTGGAAATCTAAATGAGAACATGGCGAAAAGAGACGCAGGAGTTTTCACTGAGTTGCCCTGTGAGACCATAAGTGAGATACCTCTGTCAATCCTTTTGCTCCAGTTAGTCTTTGACTTACAGCAAAGGGGCTGAGTATTGCTATCGGTTTGGGGCTCACAAAGCCAGCCAAAAATATTTGTTCATCCAAAGAACCCTGGAAATGAGCCTTTGCTCTTATGAAACATATATTCACACCAACCTCTGACCAACAATCGACAGATAGACGCCTATGGAGTAACTGATGCTTTTACAGTTCAAGAGTTATTTTTCACCCCCTTCCAACTTTTGTCTCCTCTTCTGGAGACAATAGCATGTGTTCAACAGCAGCCCTCTGGCATCACACCCCATTCTGCACGTATGAGTCTAGACAGTAAAGGTTTAATAGTGGGGATTGTCACAGCCTAACCTGGCTCACCGTCTACATTTACAGTCCCTTGCAGGAATCACAATGTTACAAAAGTATTTACAGTACAGATACAGGCCATTTGGCCCAACATATCCTTCTACTCTTTTCTCCCTCATGTTCATTTCTAGCTTTCCCTTGAATGCATCTATGCTTTCGCATCAACTCCTCCCTGTGGTAACTAGTTCCACATTCTAACCACTCTCTGAGTAAAGAAGTTTCTCCTGAATTCCCTATTGGATTTATTAGTGACTATCTTATATTTATGACCCTTAGTTCTGGTCTCGGCTGCAAGTGGAAACATCTTCTCTACGTCTATCCTATCAAACCCTTGCATAGTCTTGAAGACCTCTATAACATTACACTTCAGTCTTCTCTTTTCTGGAGAAAAGAGCCCCAGCCTGTTCAATCTGTCCTGGTATCATTCTAGTAAATCTTTATTGCATCTTCTCCAGTGCCTCTATATCCTTTGAATAATATGGTGACCTGAACTGTTCGCAGTACTCCAAGTGTGGTCTAACCAAGGTTCTATACAAGTTTATGTAACTTCTCTGTTGTTCAATTCTATCCCTCTAGAAATGAACCTCAGTGCTTTGTTTGCTTTTTTTAATGGCTTTATTAACCTACATCGCTACTTTTAGTGATCTGTGCATCTGTACCCTATATCCCTCTGCTCCTCTACCCCATTTCGACAGTTATTTTCTAAGAAGTATCTGGCCTCCTTGTTCTTCCTAACAAAACGTTATACCTCACACTTATCTATACTGAAGTTCATTTGCCAATTCCATGCCCATTCTGCGAGTTTATTAATGTCTTCCTGTATTTTGTCGCAGTCTTCCTCTGTGTAAACTACAGCCCCCAATTTGGTGTCATACACAAATTTTGAAATTGTACTTCCAATTCCTGAGTCCAAATCGTTAATGTAAATGATCGCTAGATAGCACCTATGAGCAGAGACCATGATTGATTTTCTTCCATCCCTAACCCAAGGGAGCTGAGATCGGCTAACCCCAAACCAACCTTGGGAGTTTTCTGATTAGCATCACTCAAATTCCCGCCAGTACCTAGTGAGCCATTGGGACAATTTGTTTTGCTATGATTATAAAAACACAAACATAAAACAGTTCAGTGCATAAGTACAGAACAATCAGCCAACCGTCAAGGAAAATAACCAGGGCAGAATCAGAACTGGCCGTGATATCCTCTATGTTGAATTGTCTGCGAATACTCCTTTGAGTGGGTCTCAATGAAGCAGCACAGCTGAAGTAGAGTGTGTTTTAATGTCTTTGTACTCTGATTTCACACTGGATTTATGTTGCAGTGTGTTATTTTGGAGTGAAAATCATAGTGCAAAGACTCGTAGTGCATTACTCTCCCAAGAGAGGCGATTATCCACAAGTAAACACATGTTTCTCAGAATTGGGTAATATTTCAGTATATTAATTCAACATTACGATTAACATTAATCATTCATTACCAGCTGCATTCCAAAGGTGACGTCCTCAACCAAACATACACATAGTCATAACCCACAGTTGCACTTAGCTGTACAAGCTTCAACACTGTCCTTCACCTGTGCTTCACCAGTTCTTCATCGATGTTGAATCAGTCTAATGTAACAGTTTCCATGTATTATTTCAACCATTGCCTCGAACAATTTAATCTGGCAAGTGAAAAGTAAATACTGGGCCATCTGAATAGAGAGTTTAAAAGATCCACTACAGTACTCTTTTACTCAAGTATTTTATGAGCTCCTCTGGTGGGATTCATTGCTCAATTCATGTTCCAGTATGGTACTGTTAGATCTCTTAATTTTCAATGAGATGCGAACTCCGGTGATAGTTTAACATAACTTTATTCTGGCAGCTGCAAAAAACTGCTGGCTTCATGCCAGGTCCTTTGTCCTTCTAAAACATATGGCAAAAGATGGCTGTATTTATACCCGGATCAATTTACAATAGTGAGCTCGCCTCCTTTGACCTTTTGGCTCAATTGATGTGTTGTTAGCCCACAATTGGCTCACTGCCAAAAGTCCTGAAATGCCAAGTGTGAGTTTTCGCTCAATGCAATGTGCTAACTCTCACGTAGGCAGTGTTCTGTGTTTTCTCAACTTTGCAGCCTGTTTGAATTCTCGATCAAACCCCCTTTGATTCTTTCACAAATTGAACCATAAAACATCAGGTATCACTGGTTAAACATTCTACAAAATAATTTCATACATGTTAATAGAGTTTCCTTCTAAAATTTGTTGATGTGTTTCGCCACATGTCTGGACTAGTAGCTTCCACACAAATTTACACCAACCCGAATTCCATCGTGGCCACAATGGAAGTCTGGTTTTAATAGGTTAATTAACCTCATTCCAATTTAATCCAAATCAATATCTTAATTCAACCAGTAAACAACCTTCCCTTAAGCATAACATACCCCTGCGCCATGTACAGACAGTCTGCTGGGACCTGCAAAGTGTCTCACCTGCGGGACAGCAGCTACAGCCGCCTGGTTGCAACAACATTTAATCAACATAAACAAACAATATAAAAGTAAAATAATTACAACGAATAGAATTAAACCTTCCACCAATGAAGTTCCTATTGAATCTAGCCATTCAGTGGCTCCGCTCCACAAAATGAATGATGGGGGTTGCTTAAGTTTTTCTACCTCCTTTTGGATATGCTCCACTAAGTGGGTAATTTCTTCGGAACTATCTGGGATATATGTGCAACACTCAGTTCCGAGTAGGGCGCAAGTACCTCCCTTTTCAGCCAGGATGTAGTCAAGGGCCAGTCTCTTCTGTAGGGCTACTGTGTGGATTACTACCATTTCTGCATTGATTTTAACTAGGGCCTCTGAGGTATCATTGGCTACCCGTTCCACAACGGATGCCATGTTAATGGATTCCCTTGCCAGTTTGGCGGTCCCATACCTGGGGATCAGAATGGCAAAGAACTCTCTGTTTCTGTGATAGCTCTCTTAGGACGGTGTAGATGTTCCAACAGTGACTTTATATGATACATATATGGCACAATGTAGGCTAAATAGCAGGATCCCATCCAATTCTGGGGCAGCGAAGGGATGTGGCCACACACCCAATAGGTGCCATTATAGGCAATGAATATTAGCTGTTTCTTTGTCAGCAACACTCCGGGGCCTGTCCAGGCTTTTCCATCTGTTTTATTCAGGATCCCCGTTACGTTAAGAATCCCACATCAGCCCAGTTTGGACGGTTCCGTGGCTTGATTATATTATAATTCCGGGAGCAGTTACTATACCCCATATTTTGGCCTCCTTTGATGTTTCTAATCAGACAGACCGATTCCCCCGGTCTTCCGACCCCCGTTGTATTAGTGATAACAAAAAATGGGGGCCGTTTGAAATTATTGTAGCACGGTTGGTATCCCCCTTCAAAGGTAGTCAGTAACCTGTTGACTTCCATTTAGGTGCCCAGTTTTCCGTATCCTGAAACGCATTACCTATTTTGTTTTGATTAATTATCCACTCAGCCATTTCCGAGATATTCAAGGGAATTGGCCTCAAGGGAATCCCTCCCTTTGAGTGAATAGGAATATGCGCACACACCCAACAACTAGAAATGTTACCTTGTTTGGCATAAATGTATGACATATATAAAAAAGTACTTACATGTAATTCCCTGGGTACTCTGCTATTTCCCTTTGGTGCAGAGGGTCGGCTAGTAAGAAGCAGGCAAATGCCTAGAATACTTGCAGTCAGTAGTACAGTAAACTTATACATTTTGGCAAAAAGTAATTGTCCTTATCAGATTTCAGCTTCAGTTACGGGTGCTCGTTTAACGTGTGAGGCGTGGATTCAGGCTTTCTTTCCTTGGACTTCAACAGCTGCCTGGGTGGTCAATAACACTTGATAAGGTCCCTCCCACTTGGCACCCAAAGGTTCTTTATGCAACTTTTTCACAAAAACCCAGACTCCCGGGATGATGTCATGTGCTCCTTTGGGCGGATTACCCCAAGCTGCCGATACTTGTCGGGAAACAGAACTAATAGCATTGGTTAGGTTCTGACAGTATGATAACAGAGTGTCACTCATTAAGTGAACATCAGCTTTCCGTAAATCAATAGTTCCTGGCAGCGACATGGGTCTTCCTGTTATAATTTCAAATGGGCTTAGACCTGTAGTTCTGTTTGGGGTTGCCCTAATGCTACATAGCACTATTGGTAGTGCCTGGGGCCATGGTGTTCCTTCTTGGTGATATTTGGCAAGCCGTTGTTTCAGAGTTCGATTCATTCGCTCTGCTTGTCCTGATGATTGTGGGTGATAAGGACAGTGTAAATCCCACGTAATGTTCAGTAACCTACAGACTTCTTGGCAGACAGCACCTGTGAAGTGTGTTCTCTGATCTGAGTCAATGCTATTCGGGACTCCCCACCGGGGAATGTAATCCTTACACAAGACCTTTGCAGTGTGATTGGCTGTGGCTCTTTTAGTTGGGACAGCTTCTACCCATCTAGAGAATCTGTTGACCATGACAAGAATGCTAGTGTATCCTTGCCATGGAGGGAGAGATATATAATTGACCTGCAGATGCTGGAATGGTCCGACAGGGGCAGGGGGCCTCAGTTGGGGCATTACCGTGATGGGTCCAGAATTATTTTTCTGGCAGGCCACACAGCGGTCTGCAACCAGCTGGGCATGTTTTTTAAATCCCCAACCCCACCAGCTTTTCTGGAACCGTGCCGTCATCTGTTGTGAGGCCAAGTGTCCCCATGAGTGGATCTATTGGGCTAAAAAAGGCATAAGCGCTTGTTACGCGACTGACTTGTCGGTAACTCTTTGTCTCCAGACACCATCTTTCCACAGCTTAATTCCGGCCTCAATCCATGTCCATTTTTCCTCTCGGGAGCACTCGCCTTGCATTGTTTGAAGGTCTTGTGTCAGAGTCCTGAGTGCTTTCAATCTGCACATCTGTGTTGGTTCTTCTGAGGGAGCGCCCTGTGAGGCGGCATCTTTAGCTGTCTAGTTGGCTGGGGCATTTCCCTGTGCTTCCGTGGTATTTTCCTTGGTTTGGGCCTTACACTTCAGGATGGACACTTTCTGAGGTAATTATATGGCCTCTAGTAAGTCTCGGACTTCTTTTCCATTTCGGATAGGTGTACCAGCAGCAGTGAGGAATCCTCTTTTCCGCCATAACAGACCAAAGTTGTGAGCGACTCCAAAAGCATAACGCGAATCTGTGTAGAGATTAGCTGTCTGTCCTTCTGCTATTCGACATGCTTCTGATAGGGCCCGTAACTCGACCTGTTGTGCTGACGTTCCTGAGGGTAAACATCCTTTTGCCCCTACCCCATATAAGGTTGTAACTGCCCATCCTGCTTTTCTGGTACCATTGTCCACAAAGGAGGAACCATCTGTAAACAGGATGAGGTCTGGGTTGTGCAGAGGCTCCTCTGCTGCTTAGGCTGCTACTTCTGTTTCTTTTAAAATCTCCACACAGTCATGCACTTCACATTCTTCCCCCTCTTGCTCCCTCGATTCTGACATCGGGAGCATAGTTGCGGGATTAATCAGGCTGGCCTCGACGATATGGAGATTAGGAGCTTTCAAAACTGCTGTCCAGCGGGTCCATCTAGCTGCCGTCACCTGAGACATTCTATTCATAGACAGCAAAGCGTGTACAGTGTGGGGACACTTGACAATCAGTTTTTGGTCGAGGACTAGACCCGCAGTGATCATTACCGCTCGACATGTAGCTTACATGGCCCTTAGGCAACTTCCCCATCCGAGGGCTACCGCATCCAGTTTTGCCAAATAATAGCCAATAGGTCTTTGTCGATCCCCATGTTCTTGTGTCAGTATAGCTTTCATATATCCTTCTTTCTCATGGACAAACAGGGTAAATGGCTTACCACTGTTGGGGATTCCCAGAGCCGGTGCCGAACACAAAGCCTTTTTCAAACTCAGGAAGGCCTCTTGCTGTTCCTTAGTGAGGGTGATGGCTTCTTTAGAGGCACGTTTCCCCTTTAAGATATCATTCAATGGCTGAGCAAGCTGTGTGAAGGAGTCAATCCAATTTCTGTTAAAGTTACACAATCCCAAAAAAGACCTTAGTTCCTGAATAGTGGTAGGTTTTTTAGCAGCCCGAATGGCTGCAGTTCTATCCTGGGTAAGTTTTCTCTTTCCTTGTGAAATCTTTTGTCCCAGGTATACAACCTCTTCTTGGGATATTTGTGCTTTGTCGATGCTGGCTTTATGTCCTTTCAGCCAAAGGTGGTCCAGCAAAGCTCGTAAATCTTGTTCATGCTGTTCTTCCGTGTTTGAAGCTAGCAGGATATCATCCACATATTGGATGACTGTGGATGACAGAGGAGGTAATTCCCGCAAATGGCTTTGTAAAGCCATGTGGAATACCGTAGGGCTGTTGTGGAAACCCTGCACTAACCGGGTCCAAGTATACTGTTGTCCTTGGACCGTGAAAGCAAACCACTGTCGAACCTCCGGTGCCAGAGGCACCGACCAAAATCCGTTGGCCATATCTATAACCGAGAAGTATTTATGTTCCGGTTTGAGGGCATTAAAAATGGTGGAGGGATCTGCGACCAAAGGAGCTTTTTGATCAATACACTGGTTAGCTTTCCTATAATCGACAGTCAAACGCCAAGTCTCATTAGATTTCTGTACCGGCCACACGGGGCTATTGGAGGAGCTATGCATTTTAATAAGCACCCCTTGTTTCTCCAATTGCTGAATAACCTGTAAGATTCCCGCGATGGCAGTTGGACTGATGGGATACTGTTTAGTGCATGGAGGCTTGGTCCCGGTAAATGATGCAGGCTCCATCTGGAGTAGGCCACAATCGTTCTTATCTTTAGCCCATATCGGGTGTTCCTTCAATTCTTCTTTCTTCAAATTGACCATGTCACCCGACCATCCTCGAAATGCAACGATGAATCTACTTGGATTAGAAAGTCCATTCCCAAAAGGGATTGATCTACTGGGCCTATCCAGACCGGCGTGGTTAGTTCATGTGGACCCAGCCCTATAAGTACCGGTGTTGTCCTTTTAATTTCCATTTTATGGCCCCCAACTCCATAGGCTGTACGTGCTCTACCATCCAATGGCAAAGTGTCTCCATATTGTAGGGGTAAGCATGTTAATTCCGCCCCTGTGTCTAAAAGACAGTCCACATCCTTATCGCCCACCCTCACAGTTATATATAGCCCATCTCCCCTTTGTTGTATTAGTGTGAGGAGGGGGGCCAGGGCGGGTTCTAATCGTTTTTTGCTATCCCAAGTAACTCCTTCTGTTGTTGTATTGTCAGTCGCTTAAATGCTTCTATGAGGTCGTTATCTTATGACAAGCCTGGTTTGTTGGCTGAATTGTATCCCTGGCTGCGTCCTCTTCCCCGGCCATGACCTTGCTGTTTCGTCCTGCACGTCTTGGCCCAGTGACCTTCTTTCCCACAATAATGATATTTTCCGGGTAATTTTCCTAATGACTGTTTATCGGAATTCTGGGATTTTCATCCCATAGCATGCACAGCTCGGACTTTAACTCCCATA
Organism: Pristiophorus japonicus; assembly: GCF_044704955.1. Taxonomy (NCBI): domain Eukaryota; kingdom Metazoa; phylum Chordata; class Chondrichthyes; family Pristiophoridae; genus Pristiophorus; species Pristiophorus japonicus. The sequence continues at coordinate 123,712,200 of NC_091984.1, forward strand.
TCCCTGTCTAATTGGTTACACCAATCCACCAAAGCTGCAAAGATAATTCCTCCACCTTCCCAGTCCGGTAACACTACCTTCAGCATTTTGGACAGGGCTCCAAACTCTTGTTCATCCATTTCCTCATCCGTATTATTCATAACTGAATGTTCTAGCCACGTGCATCTAAACCGCTCGTCATACTCCAGGACCTCCTCTGTTCCTTTCTGTTGACAGGCTGCAATTTTTCCCCAGTCTGTCTTAGCTGGCCTGAAGGCTTGCAGCCAGTGTTTAATCGCATCCCACCCTGCCTCTAATTGTTGCTCATCCTGCCCCAAAGCTTCTTTTACCTTGTCGTGCAATTTTCTTCCTTGTGTTTTTGGCACCATTATGGTCAAAATTTGCACTCCGTCCCAGGGATGAAGTTGATATATATTTCTTAAGTGGTCCAATTGGTCCCACGTTTTCACTCTCCCTTTCTTTGGATTGGGCAACTCCTTGGACCATTTATCAATTTTCTCTGGGTCTGCCAGATCATGAACTAAATATTTTTCATACAGCCTTTTCTTTGTTTTTTTGTTTCCGCCCTCATCCACAGTCTCTTCTGATTTGACTACAACTCGTCTTTTTTTAAACGGAGCAAAACGCACCCCTAATTCTTTATCCTCCGACCCTGTATCGTCGGAGGACTCAGAATCCGTATCTATTCCTCGGTCGTTTCTTCGGGTTTGCGCTTTTAATTTATCCAAACATGGGTACCCTGGGAATTGACCGTTACTTTTTCCTTTTCCTATTACTGTCTCTTGACCTAATGATTTTTTTCATTCTTTAATTTCACCTTTAAGATCTTTAACTTCCACTTCCAACTTTTCAAATTCAAGCTTTTTCTGTCTCAGTTGTTCACAAACCGCTTGCAATTGGTCCTTTGTACTGGTCAGGTCCCTACCATGTTGGGAATGCGTTATAATTTCATTCCGCTGTCGGATCTGTCTCATAATGGCAAGGGACCATCTGGATCGTTCTTTATTTTTCATACGGGTCATTTTTCCCCAGACCCTTTTGATCTCGTCCAAGGACCATTGTCCTTTGGAGGTACCGTATTTTCATTCGCTCTTAATACAGGTTTTAGATAAGTCGAATTGTTGCTCTATGTATTCTTTCAACTGTTCGAGGATTTCGTCTATCGAAACCTGAGGTGGTGCCCACCCGCCTTTAACAATTGTCGACAATTCTTTGCTCTTATCTTCTGCTGCCATAGTACTAATTTCTTTACTGGGGTCTTGAGTCGTAGGTTTTCCAGCCGATCAGTGGGTCGGTGATGAATTAACTAACACACTGCCAAAGTTTAGACGTCTATGGGACCTCGAGCCGATTACCAACTGGCGGGTTCGCAAACCGGAGGCTTTCGGAATCACGTAGATGGGGAGGTGAATTTAGACAATTGACCGAGGACTTTTATAAAGAGGAGTCTTTACCTCAGTATGTAGGTCCGATGTCCAAAATTCAGTTTCTTCCCTCAGCGAGCCTGTTCGTGACGCCAAAATTGTTAGATCTCTTAATTTTCAATGAGATGCGAGCTCCGGTGATAGTTTAACATAACTTTATTCTGGCAGCTGCAAAAATCTGCTGGCTTTATGCCAGGTCCTTTGTCCTTCTAAAACACATGGCAAAAGATGGCTGTATTTATACCCGGATCAATTCACAATAGTGAGCTCGTCTCCTTTGACCTTATTGGCTCAATTGATGCGTTGTTAGCCCATATTTGGCTTGCTTCCAAAAGTCCTGAAATGTCAAGCGTGAGTTATAGTTCAATGCAATGTGCTAACTCTCATGTAGGCAGGGGTCTGTGTTTTCTCAACTTTGCAGCCTGTTTGAATTCTCTATCAGGCACTGAGGCAAACAGACCAGAAATGCCCAGTTTGTGGTGAGTTGGCTGAACACAGCCAGGACAGCATTTGGGAACGATTTCCCACTTCTGATCGCTGTCCAAAGACCCATATTGGACGTGCGTATGGACTTTGGGTAACAAGACTGAGCTCAGCCATGCTGCCCTCAATGGTCATGCAATCTGCTGACAGTCACAGACTAGATTCACATTTCATAGAATCATAGAAATTTGCAGGACGGAAGGAGGCCATTTCGGCCCATCGTGTCCGTGCCGACCGACTAAGAGCTATCCAGCATAATCCTGCTTTCCAACTCTTGGTTCGTAGCCCTCTAGGTTCTGGCACTTTCAGTTCATGTCCAAGTATGTTTTTCTGCCTCTACCATCCTTTCAGGCAGTGAGTTCCAGACCCCCACCACCCTCTGGATGAAGAAAAATCCCCTCATATCTCCTCTAAACTGCCCCGGAATTACTTTAAATCTATGTCCCCTGGTTGTTGATCCCTCTGCCAAGAGAAACAGGTCCTTCATATCCACTCTATCCAGGCACCTCATACGTTTATACACCTCAACCCTCAAATGAAAACAGACCCAGCATCTCCAATCTATCCTCATAGCCAAAATTCTCCAGTCCTGGCAACATTCTTATAAATCTCCTCTACACCCTTTCCAGTGCAATCACATCTTTCCTGTAATTTGAAGCACTCGGGCAGAGTACCGGAGTGCTACTGGTGCCTGTGGATCCATAACCTAGCAAGATAAAAATAAAGGCTGTTATGTATTTAACCCTTGGTAACCTGTATCACACCACAACCAGAGGGCCTACCTGTTGGAGTCACAAGGGATCTCAGCATCCCTTGGGAGCACTGTATATAAGCAGACCACCCACGGGGTACCTGCACTCTGGAGTCTTATTAAAGCAGTTAAGGTCACACTTACTCATTGCTCACAATACTCAGTTTCATTCTTTATTATGAGCATATCAATTGGCGGCGAGATAACGAACAACCGCGCGAAAATGCAAAGAACAGTTGGTATTCTGGAGAAGTTCTCGGAAGGAGATGATTGGGAGGCTTTCATGGAGAGACTCGACCAATACTTTGTGGCCAACGAGCTGGAAGTGGACAAGAACACTGCCAAACGAAGGGCGATCCTCCTTACCGTCTGTGGGGCAACAACCTATGGCCTCATGAAGAATCTTCTAGCTCCGGTAAAACCAACAATTAAATCCTATGAAGAATTGTGTACACTGGTTCGGGAGCACCTAAATCCTAAGGAAAGCGTTTTGATGGCGAGGTATCGGTTCTACACGTGTCAACGGTCGGACGACCAGGAAGTGGCGAACTACGTCACCGAACTAAGGCGCCTCGCAGGACATTGCGAATTTGATGGATTCCTAGAACAAATGCTGAGAGACCTTTTTGTGCTTGGTATTGGCCATGAGGTAATCCTTCGCAAACTATTGACTGTTGAAACTCCGAATCTGACCAAAACCATAACGATAGCCGAGGCATTTCTGTCCACCAGCGACAACACCAAACAAATTTTGCAGCATAAAGAAATTTCGGCCAGTACTGTGCATAAAGTAACGTCGTTTGCGAGCAGGAATATACATGGCAGAAGGTACACGCCGGCTGCTGCATGACCTCAGATGACCCAGAGTCCGCCATCAATCATTAAAGCGAGGCAGTTAACATCCTGTTGGCGTTGTGGAGGTGATCATCGGGCCCATCAATGCCGCTTCAAGCACTATGCGTGCAACGGCTGCACAACAATTGGAAAGCTCCTGCGAGTGTGCAGGCGAGCTACAAACCCTGCAAACTCTGCAAACCACCACGTTGCAGAGGAAGATCGATCCACTGTGGATTAGGCTGAATTGGAAACGCGAACCGAGGAGGCAGAAGTGTATGGGGTACACACCTTCACCACGAAATGTCCACCAATAATGTTGAAAGTTGAACTGAAAGGAATTCCAGTATCCATGGAATTGGACACAAGTGCGAGTCAGTCCATAATGAGCAAAAAGGCCCTCGACAGGCTGTGGTGCAATAAGGCACACAGGCCCAAGCTCAGCTCCATTCAAACCAAGCTCAGGACTTACACCAAGGAACAAATCCCTGTAATTGGCAGTGCAGAAGTCAAAGTCTCCTATAATGGAGCAGTACACAAACTCCTGCTGTGGATTGTGCCAGGGGATGGCCTCACACTGTTTGGCAGAAGCTGGCTGGGAAAAATCCGCTCGAACTGGGACGACATCCGAGCGCTTTCGTCCGTCGACGATGCCTCATGTGCCCAGGTTCTGAGCAGATTTCCATCATTGTTCGAGCCAGGCATTGGAAGCTTCTAGGGGGAGAAAGTGAAGATCCATTTGGTTCCTGGTACGCGACCCATCCACCACAAGGCACGGGCAGTACTGTATATGATGCGTGAGAAAGTGGAAATTGAGCTGGACAGGCTGCAGCGAGAAGGCATCATCGCGCTGGTGTAATTCAACGAGTGGGCCAGTCCGATTGTCCCGGTACTTAAAGGTGACGGCACGTTCAGAATTTGTGGGGACTATAAAGTAACGATTAAGTTTTTCACTACAGGACCAGTACCCGCTACCCAAAGCAGATGACCTATTTGAGACCCTGGCTGGAGGGAAGACATTCACCAAGTTGGACCTGACCTCGGCCTACATGATGCAGGAGCTGGAGGAATCTTTGAAAGGCCTCACCTGCATCAACACGCACAAAAATCTGTTCCTCGATAACAGATGCCCGTTCGGGATTCAGTTGGCCGCGGCAATCTTCCAACAGAACATGGAGAGTCTGCTAAAGTTAGTCCTATGCACTGTGGTTTTCCAGGACGATATACTGGTTGCAGGTCGAGACACCATTGAGCACTTGAAGAATCTGGAAGAGGTTCTTAGTCGGTTGGATTGCACGGGACTCAGGTTGAAACGCTCGAAGTGTGTTTTCCTGGTGCCAGAGGTTGAGTTCTTGGGAAGAAGAATCGCAGCAGATGGCATCAGACCCACCGACGCCAAGACGGAGGCCATCAAGAACGTGCCGAGACCGCAGAACATGAAGGAGCTGCGGTTGTTCCTGGGACTCCTCAACTATTTCAGTAATTGCGTACCCAGGTTAAGCACCTTGCTAGAACCCCTACATGTGCTACTGCGCAAGGGAGACGACTGGGTATGGGGGAAATCAAAAGAGCCAGAAATATGTTGTGTTCAAACAAACTGCTTGTCCTGTATAACCCATGTAAACGATTAGTGCTAGCTTGCAACGCGTCGTCATATGAGGTCGGGCGTGTGTTACAACAGGCTAATGAATCGGAGATTTTGCAACCGGTCACTTATGCATCCAGAAGTCTGTCCAAGGCTGAAAGGGACTATAGCATGATTGAAAAAGAGGCTCTGGCGTGCGTTTATGGGGTGAAAAAAATGCACCAGTACTTGTTTGGTCTCAAGTTTAAGCTTGAAACTGACCACAAGCCGCTCATATCGCTATTCTCTGAGAGCAAAGGATGCCTCTGTCCGCATCCAAAGATGGGCGCTCATGCTGTCGGCATACAACGATGTAATCCGCCACAGACCGGGCACAGAGAACTGCGCTGATGCTCTCAGTTGGCTACTACTACCCACCACAGGGATCGAAATAGCACAGCCTGCGGACTTGCTCTGGTAATGGATGCATTCGAAAACGAAAAGTCACCCGTTACGGCCTGCCAGATCAGGACCTGGACCAGCCAGGATCCTTTACTGTCCTTGGTAAAGAACTGTGTCCTCCATGGGAGCTGGTCCAACATCCCAGCGGAGATGCAGGAGGCGATGAAGCCGTTCACAGGCGCAAAGACGAAATGTCCTTGCAGGCGGACTATCAGTTGTAGGGTAATTGCATGGTCTTGCCCAAGAAGGGCAGAGAAACGTTCATTTGTGACCTACACAGCACCCACCCAGGCATTGTAATGATGAAAGCCATAGCCAGATACCATGTGTGATTTAGAGTCATGAGTGTGACACTTGCTCTCAGCTGAGCAATGCACCCAGAGAGGCACCACTAAGCTTGTGGTCGTGGCTCTCCAAACTATGGTCGAGGATCCATGTGGACTATACGAGCCCATTTCTAGGCAAAATGTTCTTGGTTGTCGTGGATGCTTATTCAAAATGGATTGAATGTGTAACAATGTCTGTAAGCAAATCCACGGCCACCATTGAAAGCCTACGAGCCATGTTTGCCATACACGGCCTGCCTGACGTCCTAGGCAGTGACAATGGCCCGTGTTTCACCAGTGCTGAATTCAAGGAATTCATGACCCGCAATGGGATCAAGCACATCACATTTGCCCCGTTCAAGCCCGCATCCAACGGCCAGGCAGAACGGGCAGTTCAGACCATCAAGCAAAGCTTGAAATGCATGTCAGAAGGCTCCCTGTAGACCCGGCTATCCTGAGTGCTGCTCAGCTACCACACCAGAGCTGCTCATGAAAAGGGCGCACAAAACAGGGCTCTCTCTTGTCCACCCTGATCTCCATGATCACGTCGAGGGCAGGCGGCATCAACAAAGTATGAACCATGACCGCGCAAATTTGTCACGCGATGTTGAGGTCAATGAACCTGTGTTTGTACTCAATTATGGACATGGCCCCAAATGGCTCAATGGCACGGTCATAGCCAAAGAAGGGAGTAGGGTGTCTTAGGTCAAATTGGCCAATGGACTAACATGCAGAAAACATTTGGACCAAATCAAATTGCGGTTCACCAACAGCTACGAACAACCCGAAGAAGACGCCATCAACTTTGACCTGCCAACATACACACAAGTGGCAACTGACATCATGGTTGACCACGAAGCCGAACTCATCATCCCCAGCAGCCTGGCAAGGCCAGCTGCCCAGCAGCCCAGTGAAGAACTGACCAACCCACTCACACCCGTATTTGTACCGAAACGATCGACAAGGGAGCGAAAAGCCCCAGATCGTCTCACCCTGTAAATAAGTGTACTAGTAACTTTACGAGGGAGTGATGTTATGTATTTAACCCTTGGTAACCTGGATCACACCACCACCAGAGGGCCTACCTGTTGGAGTCCCAAGGGATCCCAGCATCCCTTGGGAACACTTTATATAAGCAGTCCACCCACGAGGTACCTGCACTCTGGAGTCTTATTAAAGGAGCTAAGGTCATACTTACTCATTGCTCACAGTACTCAGTTTCATCCTTTATTATGAGTGTATCAAGGGCACAAAACAAATAATGTTCTCATGGATAGATATATCTGGGTGTGGCATTTTATTGCATAAATACTCAAAAGTATGTCACTTAGAGCTTTGCCATGGAGTACCTATTGTTTCAAATTACTCAAAAATGTTATAAATGGGTTGAATATTTTGAAGCATTAAAAAATATGTTTTTTTACAATGTTTTCCTTTCTTTTCTTTATACATGTGGCATTCCTTCATTCGTCACTCTCATGGAGCTCTAGGGCTGCACTCTCAACCACTGACCCCTGCTCCCTTGACTGTTTCACTGGCTAGCTGCAAAATTCCCCATCCATCACAGAGTGCCATGCATGAGCAAGTCTCCTGAACTGATTACAGCTGCCTTTTTCTGCCCTTGATATAGCCTTATGTGTCAAAATACTATTACAGGAGACTGTGCCCAGCCTTCAATACTATAATCATGTCTTCTCTTTTCTTCTCGCTTACAGGAAAATTTGGCTCCGAACACGAACAGATCTGAAGCCCTGGTGACAATCCTCCCGACACGTGACCAGTTATTGTCCATGTGGGTGAAGCATTGGAGCTTCGAGGGAGCTATGTGGCCAAACCTGTTGGGGAACAGAGAAGTAGCAGGGCCTGTGAGCGCTGTCAGTTTTTCATGACCATCTGCAGCTTGCCTGTATAATGATGTGTCAGCCGTGGCTCAGTGGGTATCACTCTCGCCTCTGACTCAGAAAATTGTGGGCTTGAATCCCACTTTAGAGACTTGAGCACAAAATGTAGACTAACACTCCAGGGTAGTACTGAGGGAGCTCTGTATTGTCGAAGGTGCTGTTTTTTGGATGAAAAGTTAAACCAAGGCCCTGTCTGCCCTCTCAGGTGGATGTAAGATAACCCATGGCATTATTTTAAAGAAGAGCAGACGAGTTCTCCCCGGTGTCCTGGCCAATATTTATCCCTCAACCAACATCACTAAAACAGATGATCTGGTTAAATTCTGGGTTGATATCTAGTGGGATAGTTGCATCTGGTGAGTTGTGGAAGCCCGTAAAATAAACCTACTGTATCAAAGAAACACTCTATCAGCTGGTTTAAAAAGATGATTACGGCCATGGAAAAACTGTTCACATTGCAGCCTGTCAGCCTGTGAATACTTCCACTGTGATACAAAAACAACAACAGCCTACTGACAAAATCATGGGACCATGCAAATTGACAATGTCACGTCATTCTCCCATTTTCCATTGAGAGGATATTCACCCCTTCAGCGTTTACCACCTCAAACAATGGTTGTGATTCTTGCATTTGTGAAAACAAATTCTGTAAACGACCAGCCAAGGATCAGTTATTTCTATCCAACAAGGTTTGTAGAACTCTGTTTGCTTCAACATCTAGTTGAAATGTCCAGCTTTAAAACCCGTGGGGTTTTTCATTCACTTAAAAACACATTGGCCCATAATTTTCTGTCAAAAAAATGAGAAGGCTAACAGCGTCCAACATTATTAAGCGCAAATGCGAGGGCAGATTCAGTTAAACGCAGAAATCCAAACGTTGCTGTTAAATTTAAGGCGCTTCTCGGTTAGTCTCCAGCATCTCGCTGTCTGCCTCATCATTGAAATGCATTGAGCAGCCTAAAGCTGCTGTATTTCTGCAGTAGATATGAACTAAACTCACCACAGAAAGTTAAGTCTTACCATTACAAGCGAAAGTAACCTTTTGACGATGTGATAAGTGTTTTATTACTGTCAGTTAACTTCTTTGGCACTAAAAATTAACTATTACAACTGTGGAGTCTCAGTCATTTGGGTTTTAAATGTTGTTGGAGATTTTAAAAGTGTAGAATTTTAAATGTATTTTTATTTTATTTCTTCTTTCTGCCTCTTTTTCCTTCTCTTAATCCAGTCTTTCTTTTCCTCTCTTTGTCCAGAATTTTAATTTGGAGGCGGGTAACAGAAGTGGAGGCTGGGGATTGTGAAGCTGGTTGTCGGGCGGGTAGGCCAGTGGCACCAGGTCGCAGGGAGGAGAGAGGGAGGGATCGGGCTGGGGTCAGGGGTGGGGAGGGGGGGAATCTGAGGCCAGAGGGAGATCGGGGGCCCGAGGAGAGGGCGGGGGGGGGGTGGTGCAAGCAGGTTGGAGAGTGCTCAGGGCTGGAGGAGGGCAGGTCAGAAGGCTGGAGGATGATCGGTGCTGGAGAGAGGCTGGTCGGAAGGTGATCGGGGCCCGGTGGTGGCAGGTTGGAAGGTGTGTGCGGGAGGGGCAGAGGGGGACAGCTCAGAAGTTGATCAGGGGCCAGAAGTGGGGGGGATGGAGGTTGAAAGGCCGGAGGGGGGATCAGTGGCCAGCGGCTGGGGATCAGAGGCTAGAGGGGGGATCGTAGGCCTTGAGGGACCTCTTTAACCTCCCACCCGTGCCCAACCCCATTTGTTTTTTGGGGTTAAAATAGCCCCCTTTTTTCTCTTTATGTACCTAAATTTGACATTGAATTTACCCACTCTAATTTACACTTAGTCATTGCTCTGTTAATTTCACAATCCTGCAATCTGGGTTAAGGAGATACAGAGTTGCTTGTCTTGTTCACTCAGGTCCCAGATGCCCAGTTTCCCCTTGCTGCGAAATTATCAACTCACATTTTCAGCAACATGCCACACAAAATATTTGAAAAATTAAACTTGCAAGGGCAAGTCTAACTAACAACAGAAGCCATTATATGCCCTGTCACAACAAATTCTGGCTCCTTATATTGTTGTTTATGTAACTTCTGAAGTGCTGAGAGAAGCAACACCATTGTCAACAAACATCAGAAGGTTTCGATAAATATATACTGCACACCACATGAATGTATTAAAGGCTCAACTTTCTTCTCCGATCTTCCAACTTTTCTCTCCTCTCTCAAAGACTCTTGCTACCATAATGTTCCATGGCACTGGCTGCTCTTCCAATATCCCAACTAAGTGGCCATGAATGAGTCAGACAGTAAGATCAGCAGGATGTGTGATAGTAGAGGCCTCACCCCATTCTCAAAGAGGTAAGAGCATAAGAACATAAGAATTAGGAGCAGGAGTAGGCCATATGGCCTTCGACCCTGCTCCACCATTCATAAAGATCATGGCTGATCTTCGACCTCAATTCCACTTTCCGGCCCTATCCCATATCACTTGATTCCCCTCGAGTCCAAATATCTCTCTCTCTCAGCCTTAAATATACTCAACGATTCAGCATGCACAGCCCTTTGGGGTAGAGAATTACAAAAATTCAGAACCATCTGAGTGAAGAAATTCCTCCTCATCACACTCTTAAATGGCCGACCCCTTATCCTGAAACTCTACCCTCTAGTTCTAGACTCTCCAGCCAGGGGAAACAACCTCTCAGCATCTAAGGGTTATGGTACTGGGCTACTAAATCAGAGGTTATGAATTCAATCACCACCACCAACCCCCCGCACCCACTCCCCCCCCACCCCACCCCACCCCCTGCCCATGGAAACTTGTGCAATTGGATTCAATAAATCTGGTAATTTGTAGACTGCCACAGTAATTTAAAAAAATCATGAAAGTTGCTGGATTATTATAACCCCAGTAGGTGTTCAATAGATAAGATAAGGACTCCTAGCCAATTCTCTGCTATCAAGCCTAAAGGTGCTGGGAGGAATGCTAGCATCCTAAGGCTGCCCTTGGCTGATATCAGCTGGTAAACTTGCAGAATGTGTGTGTAAATTGGCAAAATTAGTACATTTTGGTAGGAAGAAGAAAGCGGTCACACACTCCTTGGAAAATAAGTATCTACATTTTCTAAATTTGTTATGGGGATATGGGCATTGCTGTTCGGGCAGGAGTTCCTAGGATTTTGAAACAGCAATATATTTCCAAGTCAGGATGATGCATAACTTGGAGGGGAATGTGGAGGTGATGGTGCTCCCATGCAACTGCTGCCCTTGTCCTTCTAGATAGTAGAGGTCGCAGGTTTGGGAGGTGCTGCCGAAGAAGCCTTGGCGAGTTGCTGCAGTGCTTCTTGCAGATGGTACACACTGCAGCCACGATGCGCCGGTGGTGGAGGGAGGGAGTGTTTAAGATGGTGGATGGGTTGCTAATGAAACAGGCTGCTTTTTTCTGGATGGTATTAAGGTGCTTGAGTGTTGTTGGAGCTGCACTCATCCAGGCAAGTGGAGGGTATTCCATTAAACTCCTGACTTGTGCCTTGTAGATGGTGAAAAGGCTTTGGAGAGTCAGGAGGTGAGACACTCGCTGCAGAATACCCAGCCTCTGACCTGCTCTTGTAACCACAGTATTTATATGGCTGGTCCAATTGAATTTCTGGTCAATGGTGACCCATAGGATATTGATGGTGGGGTATTTGGTGATGGTAATTGTTGTGTCCTTAGATGCTCTAACAATGACTCCACGAGGCAGTGTGTTGTACTTCAACTGTAGTGACCTTAGTCCTTTATTAGTTAACTCCAGAGTGAGGATCACACCTGGTGGCCTGCCTTTTATACTAGGCCTGGCAAACCTGTGGGTGGTGTCCCTGCAGTCTGGTGGCGGTTCAGTGCCCTGTACTGGCAGTGGGAAGCCGGTTGGCTCGCATAGCCTGCTCTCGGGGCTGTTGCCATGGTCCCTAGCGGCAGGCAGGTTCACAGATGTCTGTGACACCCCCACCCACCCTATGTCCTTTCTTTACGCCCTGGGTCCCAGCTGCTCCCTGGGGAGCTGTCATCTAGCAGTGCACAGGGAACTGCTGACTCGCTGGCCTGAGCGTCGCTTGGTTTGAGATCCTGGCTGGTGCTTGTTTCCTCTGGGGAAACAGTGGCGGGTGACCCTACATCTAGGGGTATGGCCTTAGTACAGTCTGCTCCTCTGGGCTCGTAGCAGTTGGTGCCATCGCTGACCCAAGGCATGGTACCACTACCGTTGCCGTTGCCCTGCTGAGGTCGCTTGCTTCGCATCTCGTGTGAGTTGGCTGCTTGTGGCCACACTTCGTGGTGCATGATTCTAATCCCCAGGACGTAGGCTACAGCATTGGGTAGCTTGCTGGACCAGTGAGCATCCGATGGGTGTCTGCCCATTGCATTGGCTGTGTGGGGTGGGAGTCCTGCATCACACAGCTTTTCCTTGCTTATGATGGACATTCTCGGGGTCCGATGATGATCGCGCTACTTTTCCTCGCTGGTTGCATATGTACAGTTCAAATCATCAATTACACATTGTACATAATCGCGTGACTTTTCCTCGCTATTTGCATGTATACAGTTCTGATTATCAGTTACACATTTTACATGGCCAGTTACACATTTTACATAATCCGTTACACCTTTAGTCTCTAACTTACAATTCTTGTTACATTGCTTAATTGTGTGGAACTGTCCCTTTAATTGTAGTGGGTTGCAGGCCTCCTTTAAAACAGCCTTGCTTGCTTTACCCGAATCCGCTTCTCCGTTTGGTGCCACGTGTTGCTCCTTCTGTCATGTTTGTAACCTCACATAACTGTAACCTTTATGTAACAACACTGTACACTGTATACGCCTGAGAAATGCACACCTTGACCACAGGGGGTGAACTTGTGGGAGACACTTCTCACCTGGTCATCCAGGTATATAAAGGGAGGCCCCACGCAGGGTCATCACTTCTTGGTCCTGTGAATAAAGGTACAGGTCACAGAGTGACCTTGTCTCCAGTATGTGCCTCGTGTTGATTTGCTGTAGTGTGTAAGGGCGCAATACCTTCAGCGCTGCACCTTGTGGTTCGGGTGCCATCTTTTCTTCGTCCACGATGTTGACTGTGGTATTCCTCTTCTCCCTGGGTTCTGCCTCTGCAGTTGGGAAGTCACCTCTGGTTCCAATTTTCTTTCTCCTGAGTCCAGCCACTGGAGCCTGCAAGATGCGTTTGGGTCGTCTCAGCTGGATCATCTCCATGCAGTCGTGCAGGGCGGTCTGAGTCTCGGGTGCTGTGCTGGTCAGCTCATCGGTGCCAGGTCCACCCTCAGGTGAGGGCTTGCTTTGCCTCCGAGTGCAGAGGGCTTCGATCGTTGGAGGGGTGAAATCTTCCCACTTCCACTGGATTTTCTCCGAGCAGCGTTGGTCCATCACCTGCAACAATCCACAGAGGTAACTTGTGCACCGCGCCATCATGGAGTACCTTTACATTCACACTACCAATGACTGGGATGATTTCATTGGTGTAGGTGCGCAGTTTTGCCTGAACCGGGGCCAACTCGGGTCGTTAAGCCGGATTGTCCCATAGCCTCTCAAAGGATCCTTGATTCATCACTGACTGGCTTGCCCCTGTATCCAATTCCATAAAGACTGGACTTCCCTCTATCTCAACTTCCATTTTCAGCAGGGAGCACTCGGTGGTGCAGGTAAACATGCTATGTACCTCCCCATGGGACTGGGCTGCCTCTCTGTCAACCAATTCATAATCCACGCTGGATTCATGGCCATCTGCGGACTCCTCATCGACACAGTGAATCCTATTTCTCTTACACATTCGCTGGAGGTAGCCCTTTGTGCTGCAGCCTTTGCAAACATAGTCTTTAAAATGGCACTGGTGAGCCTTGTGATTCCTTCCGCAACGCCAGCATGGTGCTACTCGATTAGCCCCCCTCGGCGGACTCTGAGTTAAGGGACTTGGGGGCCTGTTCTCTCTTCCCTGAGAGGGTTCGCGCTCTACAGTCCAACTCCTGAACGGTACCACTCTGTGCACAGTACCTGCCGGGTTTGAGTACTGAGAATGAGACATCTGCCTAGAGCCGCAGGTCGAGGTCATGAATGACTGGCTCACAGAGATGGCCTTCTTCGGTGTGACTGTGGTATCCGCCAACAGTAGCTTGTGAAGAAGGCCCTCGTGGCCAATTCCAATGACAAAAATGTCCCGCAGTGCTTCGTTGAGATGGGAGCTGAACTCACACGGTGCTGCCAGCCTCCTGAGGTCTGCGGCGTACTTTGCGACTTCCTGGCCTTCGGGCCGTCGGTGGGTATAGAACCGGTGTCTGACTGTGAGGATGCTCTCCTTGGGCTTGAGTTGCTCCTGGATAAGGGTTACGAGCCCCTTGTACGACTTGATCGTTGTCTTCGCTGGTGCCAGCAAATCCCTGACGAGGTCATAGACGTTGGGCCCACAACTGGTTAGCAGGATAGCATGGTGGTTATCAGCCAGTGTGGCTGAGGCATCTCCTGCCCGTTCGTTTGCTGTGAAAAAGTGTTCTCGCCTCTCCACGAAGGCATCCCAATTATCACCATCGGCGAACTGCTGCAACGTACCAAGGGTAGCCATTTCCACGTGAAAGTTCATATTCTCGTCGACAGTCGTTGTGTCCTTAGATGCTCTAACAATGACTCCACAAGGCAATATGTTGCACTTGAACTGTAGTGACCTTAGTCCTTTATTAGTTAACTCCAGAGTGAGGATCACACCTGGTGGCCTGCCTTTTATACTAGGCCAGGCACATCTGTACAGGTAACCTATGAGTCTCCCACTGCTGTGCCCTCTGGTGGCACATCTTGATATAGTACCAACAGTGGCCATGTAAGATACATGACAGTAATGCCATTGAATGTCACGGGGTGGTGGTTAGACTCTCTTGTTGTCTTCTTCTTCTTCGTCTTCTTAGGTGGTACCTCTTAATCAAGGATGACGCTTCCACACCAAAAAGGGATCAGTTCACAGGTGTTTCAATGAAGGACTTAAAATTATAGGTCCCGAACTACATGTTGAAGGGTGCAAGATGCCGATGTGTGGAATTTTAATGTGGGGTGGCCATTTCACATCAGCCACCACACAGGCTTGACAGAGCTAGGTCTTGGTCCAGTGGCAAGGATTAACCAAGATGACTGGAGACCAGCTTTGCTGCACGGACCTAGTGCGCACACACATCGCAGTGTGGGCTGGCTCGTGCTGCCCCTGGGCCCTCAGCTCTTCTGGGTCCTGAACCCACGCCTCTCCTGGGCCCCTGATCATGTCGCTCCATGATCTCTCGCTGCTCCTTAGCCTTAAATAGAGCATACCACTCCAGGGAGCAGCACGAGCCGGTGCAGGAGGGCGACGTCAGTGAAGAGGGCGACTGGATTGGACTGGATTCACCATAATCCAGGTCAGTGATTGGAGCGTGGGCAGGTACAGCAGTAGCGGCGAGGTCGGGGCAAAGGAGCGTGATACTGTATATGCAAGGTTGGCCTCGCATATACTTGTCATAATCATCATCATCATCATAGGCAGTCCCTCGAAACAAGGATGACTTGCTTCCACATCAAAAAGGGATGAGTTCACAGGTGTTTCAATGAAGGACATAATATTCCGGATCCCGAACTACATCGTGAAGGGTGGAAGATGCCTGTACGTAGATTTTTTTAACGTGTGGTGGCCGTTGCACACCAGCCACCACATGGGCTTGACAGAGCTAGGTCTTGGCCCAGTAGCAAGGATTAACCAAGACGACTGGAGACCAGCTCTGCTGCATAGACCTAGCTCGCACACATAACGCAGTGTGGGCTGGCCCGTGCTGCCCCTGGACCCTTGTCTCTGCTGGGCCCCGACCACGTCCCTCTCCGAACTCTTGCCGCTTCTTTGCCCCGACCTCACCACCCCAGCTGTACCTGCTCGCACTCCAATCAGCGACCTGGATTTGGGTGACATCAAATCCAGTCGCCCTCTTCATAGCCGTAGCCCTCCTGCAGCAGCACATAATGCTCCCTGCAGTGGCATGCCGCCGCACGCTGCTCCCTCTAATGGCCCCGGCCTGCTGATGGTCTTGCAGGCCAGGACCGCGCCGGGCCACCGCACGTTGCTCCCTCCAATGGCCCAGGCCCGCAAGATATACTTGTAGCTAGTCATTGTCTGGCGTAAATATTACTTCCACCTATGTTACTTATCAGCCCAAGCCTGAATGCCGTTCAAGTCTTGCTGCATGCGGACACGGACTGTCTGGGGCTCTTTTCTCCAGAAAAGAGAAGACTGAGCGATGACCTTATAGAAGTCTTTCAAAGTATGAGAGGATTTGATAGGGTAGAGCTGGAGAAAATGTTTTCACTTGCGGATGATACCAGAACTAGGGGTTATAAATATTAGAGAGTCCCTAATAAATCTAATAGGGAATTCAGGAGAAACTTCTTTAGCCAGGGGATGGTTAGAATGTGGAACTCACTACCACAGGGTGTAGTTGAGATGAATAGCATCGATGCATTCAAGGGGAGCTAGATAAGCACATGAGGGACCAAGGAATAGAACGATATGCTGATAGGGTTAAATGAAGAGGGATGGGAGGAGGCTCGTGTGGCACATAAACACTGGCATGGAACTGTTGGGCCAAATGCCTGTTTCTGTGCTGTAAATACTTTGTAACGCAGTGCAGATGAAGGCTTGAACCTGGGACCTTCTGGTCTAGAGGGCTGGGTTGCCATTTTCAGGACTCTGTGTTTGACAAACCTGTTCTTATTTGTTATCAAATACTGAAATTATTTGATTAAATTATAGTCAATGTTGCCTCGGAGTAGAAGATTGTGTGTTCAAGCCCCATTCCAGTGATTTGGGCACATAAACCAGGCTACCATTTCAGTACAGTACTGAGGAAGTGCTGTACTGTTGAAGGTGCCGTCTTTCGGATGAGATGTTAAACCAAGTCCCTGCCTGCCCTCTCAGGTAGATGTAAAAGATTCTCATCATCATAGGCAATCCCTCGGAATCGAGGAAGACTTGCTTCCACTCTTAAAATGAGTTTAGGTGGTTGAATAGTCCAATACGAGAACCACGGTCTCTGTCACAGGTGGGACAGATAGTCATTGAGGGAAGGGGTGGGTGGGACTGGTTTGCCGCACACTCGTTCCGCTGCCTGTGCTTGATTTCTGCATGCTCTCGGTGATGAGACTCGAGGTGCTCAGCGCCCTCTTGGATGCACTTCCTCCACTTAGGGCGTTCTTTGGCCAAGGACTCCTAGGTGTCAGTGGGGATGTTGCACTTTATCAGGGAGGCTTTGAGAATGTCCTTGTAACGTTTCCTCTGCCCACCTTTGGCTCGTTTGCCATGAAGGAGTTCAGAGTAGAGCGCTTGCTTTGGGAGTCTCGTGTCTGACATGCGAACAATGTGGCCTGCCCAGCGGAACTGATCAAGTGTGGTCAGTACTTCAATGCTGGGGATGTTGGCGCGTCTGTGCTCCTAGGGAAGATTCCTCTGTAGTTGCAGCAGTCGGACTTCCATGGCACTATTCAAAGAAGTGCTGGGGAGCTCTCTCCTGGCCAATATTTATCACTCAACCAAAATTACTGCAACATATCATCTGGTCATTTATCTCATTGCTGTTTGTGGGACCTTGCTGTGTACAAATTGGCTTCCGTGTTTCCTACATTGCAACAGTGACTACACTTCCAAAATACTTCATTGACTTTAAAGCACCTTGGGATATCTTGAGGTCATGAAAGGTGCTGTTTACAATCAGGTTCTCTCTTTAATTTTTAACACTCAATATTCAAGTTTAGATGAAATCATTAAAGATAACGTGTTTCTTGATGAAAACGGCAAAAGTATTCAAAGGGTTAATAACAGGAAATCTGTGAGATATTTTCATTGCAACACACAGGCGTTGTCCACAGCAGGGCTGGGGGGTGTAGAACTGAGGTTAAGCTTAAAATGAATGTGACCGACTGCAAACCAGCACCTTTCAGAGTGGGAGACACACAGGCATACAAACAAAACAACTCTCAGTCCAAAAGAGACCGAACCCGCTGCAGATACAAAGCAAGCTGAAGAAAGAGTGCGCGTGGCCAGGGCAGAGATCAATGAGAGCTTGAAAGGGTTGGGCTCACTCGGCGCACCAGCACGTTGTCTGATTTTCCCGGACTCCGGAACCATTGTTGAGCAGCCGCACGTTGCTCCCCGTGCGGGGATCGGTGTGACGCTGGCGGAGTGAAGGCGGGATGCACCGGTGATGGAGCTGGGGGGAGAGAGTGTGAGGGAGAGCGAGGAGCCGGCGGGAGAGGGAGAGAGCGAGGAGCCGGCGGGAGAGGGAGAGGAGCGGCCCGAGGGGGTTGTGCATCATCCCAAGGTACAGAGAGAGGCGTGGCTGGGTGGGACTGGGCTCGGGCTCTGGGCTGTGCACCACTTGCCTGCAGACCCCACCATCATGGGCAGTTCCTCGGAATCGAGGAAGACTTGCTTCCACTCCAAATATGAGTTCTTTGGTGGCTGAACAGTCCAACACGAGAGCCTCAGTCCCTGTCACAGGTGGGACAGATAGTCGTCGGGGGAAGGGGTGGGTGGGACTGATTTACCACACGCTCTTTCCGCTGCCTGCGCCTGACCTCTTCATGCTCTCGGCATTGAGGTTCCAGGTGCACTTTCTCCACTTTGGGCGGTCTTCGGTCAGGGACTCCCAGGTGTCAGTGGTGATGTCGCATTTTATCAGGGAGGCTTTGAAGGTGTCCTTGTAACGTTTCCGCTGCCCACCTTTGGCACGTTTGTCGTGAAGGAGCTCCCGCATCGAACAATTGCTTAGGAAGCCTCGTGTCTGGCATGCGGACTAAGTGGCCTGCCCAACGAAGCTGATCGAGTGTGGTCAATGCTTCGATACTGGATATGTTAGCCTGGGCAAGGACACTGATGTTGGTGCGTCTGTCCTCATAGGGGATTTGCAGGATCTTGCGGAGACATCATTGGTGATATATCTCCAGCAACTTGATGTGTCTTCTGTAAGTTGTCCATGCCTCAGATCCATACAGGAGGGCAGGAATTAGCACCACCACCACCAACCACAACCCCAGCACAACAAACAACAACAACTTGTATTTATATAGCGCCTTAAGGGGTCGCCCATTTAAAACTGAGATGAGGAGGAATTTCTTCTCTGAGGTTTGTAAATCTATGGAATTCTCTGCCCCAGAGAGCTGTGGAGGCTGGGTCATTGAATATATTTAAGGTGGAGATGGACAGAGTTTTGAGTGATAAGGGAATCAAGAGTTATGAGGAGAGGGCAGGGAAATGGGGCGGAGTCCATGATCCGATCAGCCATGATCTTATTGAATGGCGGAGCATGCTCGAGGGACCAGGTGGCCTACTCCTGCTCCTACTTCTTATATTTAAAGTACTGAAACGGCCCAAAGTGCTTCACAGGAGTATTATGAAGTAAACATTTGACACCGAGCCACGCAAGGAGAAATTGGGGCAGGTGACCAAAAGCTTGGTCAAAGAGGGAGATTTTAAGGAGTGTCTTGAAGGAGGAAAGAGAGGTGGAGCGGTTTAGGCAGGGAGTTCCAGAGCTTGGGGCCCAGACAACAGAAGGCACGGCCACCAATGGTTGAGTGATTCTAATCAGGGACACTCCAGAGGGCAGAATTAGAGGAGCGCAGATATCTCGAAGGTTGTGGGGCTGGAGGAGATTACAGAGATAGAAGGGGGAGGCCATGAAGGGATTTGAAAACAAGGATGAGAATTTTGAAATCGAGGCGTTGCTTAACCGGATGCCAATGTAGGTCAGCGAGCACATTGGTGATGGCTGAGTGGGAGTTGTTGCGAGTTAGGACAAGGGCAGATGAGTTTTGGATCACCTTTAGTTTACTTAGGGTGGAATGTGGGACGCCAGCCAGGAGTGCGTTGGAATAGTCAAGTCTAGAGGTTACAAAGACATGGATGAGAGCTTCAGCAGCAGATGAGCTAAGACAAGGGCGGAGACGGGTGATGTTATCGAGGTGGAAAAAAGCGGTCTTAGTTATGCTGCGGATATGTGGTCAAAAGCTAATTTCAGGGTCAAATGTGACGTCTCAAAACATTTCGCAGCCAATGAAGTACTTTTGAAGTGTAGTCACTTGCAATCTCGGAAACACAGCAGAAAATTTATGCACAGCAAGCTCCTACAGACAGGTTGAGGGATAAATATTGTCCAGGACACCAGGGCTAAATCCCCTGCTCTTCTTCAAATACCACCATGGGATTTTTTATGTCCACCCGAGAGGGCAGACGGGGTCTCGGCTTAACGTCTCATCCGAAGGACAGCACCTCCGACAGTGCAGCGCTTCTTCAGCCTTGCATTGGGAGAGTCCAGCCTAGATTTTGTGCTCTAGTCTCTGGAGTGGGACTTGAACCCACAACCTTCTGACTCGGAGGTGAGTGTGCTGCCACCCCGTGTAGTTGATACTAGGATAATGGAGCTTCTGCCACCCCACTGGAGGTCAGAGAGAAGCAGATATGCTCGGAAAGTGTCAGCCAGGGTTCAGTGGGTAGCACTCCCATCTCTCAGTCAGAAGGTTGTGAGACTTGAGCACCAAATCCAGGCTGTCACTGTTGTAATGTAGGAAATGCAACAGCCAATCCATCCCACAAACCACAATGTGACGATGACCAGATAATATGTTTTTTTAGCGATGTTGGTTGAGAGATAAATATTGGTTAGGACACTGGGGTGAACTCCCTTGCTTTTTGAAATTATGCCATGGGATCTTTTCATACTCCTGAGAGGGCAGACTCTGTGTACAGTCTCATCCAAAGGACGTCACCTCCAACAACGCAACACTCCCTTAGTATTGCAGCAGTGTAATCCTAGAATTTTGTGCTCAAGTCTCTGGAGTGGGGCAGTCAGTGATCCCACTCACACTAAGGCTGAAATACCCATCACCCTATCCATGTTCCAGAGAATGAACATTAATATTTTCATCTTCGCCACCAGTGTCAGCTGTGGCACTCTTGCCTCTGAGTCAGAAGGTTGTGGGTTCAAGTCGCACTCCAGGGGCTTGAGCACAAAAAGCTAGGCTGACACTCCAGTGCAGTGCTGAGGGAGCGTTGCACTGTTGGAGGTGCTGTCTTTCGGATGAGATGTTAAAACGAGGCCCCGTCTGCTCTCTCAAGTGGCCGTAAAAGATCCCATGGCACTATTTTGAAGAAGAGCAGAGGAGCTATCCCTGGTGTCCTGGCCAATATTTATCCCTCAATCAACATGACAAAAACTGATTATCTGGTCATTATCACATTGCTGTTTGTGGGAGCATGCTTGTGTGCAAATTGGCTGCTGCGTTTCCTACCATTACAACAGTAACTACACTCCAAAAGTACATCATTGACTGTAAAGCGCTTTGAGACATCCGGTGGTCGTGAAAGGCGCTCTATAAATGCAAGTCTTTTTTTTTCTTTTTCAAATCCCTCCGTGCCTCACCCATTCCTGGGTCCCTGTGTGCACTCTCGGCTTCTCTGACACTTCCCCATTTAATGTTTCCTGCTCATCAGCCGCTGTATGCCAGCTTACTGGAATGTAGCATGTGTTATATAACTCTCCTCATCTTGTGTTGCTGAATTTATATATACTCTATAACCTAATGGCCAGTTTATTTAATGCAGAAGAGTCATTGTAAAACAGTGTATGCATCCTTCATGATACATCGAATCATAGTCATACAGCATAGAAGGAGGCCATTCGGCCCATCATGCCCATGCTGACTCTTAGAAAGAACTATTCAATTAGTCCTACTCTTTTCCCATAGTCCTGCAAATGTTTCCCCATCAAGTATTTTATCCAAATCCCTTTCAAAAGTTACAATTGAATTTGTGTCCACCATCCTTTCGGACAGTGCACTGCAGATCAGATCAACTTGCTGTGTTTAAAAAAAAAAAAAATCTTCATTTCCCCTCTGGTTCTTTTGCCAATTACCTTAAATTTTTGTCCTTTTTGAAACATATATATATGCTCCCTCCTGAGCTATCTTTCAATGTAATTAGATCCTTGAAAACAATTGCTCAGATTTTACGTGGCACGACACAACCATGAAGACCATCTAGCTTACTTACTCTGCTGGCTGTAGAACGACCAGCTGAATGCGGGAAGTCCCACAAAAATCCACAATGGGCCATCAAACGGGACATGTATCTGGTCCACACTCACGGATAACACACGTCTTCACATCAGATACAGCTGTCAGTCAAAGAATCACGATCTCCGTATGTTTGATTCTTTTGACTTGTGCCAGCTGAACTGAACAACGTGTCAGAACTAAAAAAACATTGACCTCCGAGCTTCTTTCACTCGACTGCCATTCTTAATCAATTACAGAGGAAATCTGCCCCCAGTTTAAAAATAACTAATAATTGGAAGGCTAACAAAGATAATAAAACAGGTGGAACCCAGCGTCTCTGCATTTAATTAACATTAGCATATTAAAACCATCGTTTGTATCAACAGGATCCAGTCACAGACTCAGTAATGCATATGCATTTCTCTCTTCAGAATACGTGAGAGGAAACATGTCTGGGTTTCACACTGTGTGCATTCGACAGGCTGGCCATTTTCTGTGTGAATTTTGTGCTAATCCCGTGTGCTGTCACTAGTAGTATGGAATTCAAATCAATAATACAGGCACACAAGTGCTGTATCGGTGTAAGTGGCTAAGAAGTGACTTAGATCCCGCATTGAATTGAGGTCCTGCATTGTTTTGGTCACCATACATGCAGATCTTTCAAAAAGGAAACAGATTTAAGGTCATTGGCAACAGTACCAGAGGGGAGATGAGTTTTTTTTATGCAGCAAATTATGATCTAGAATGGACTGCCTGGTGGAGATGTGGACCATATACAGCAGACACCTCAAAGCGCAGGAGAAGTACCATCAGCGTTGCCTCCGCAAGATCCTGCAAATCCACTGGTAGGATAGACGCACCAACGTCAGCATTCTCGCTCAGACCAGCATCGAAACACTGACCACACTCGACCAGCTCCGTTGGAGGGGCCACATCGTCCGCATGCCCGACACGAGACTCCCTAAGCAAGCGCTCTACTCGGAACTCCTACACGGCAAGCGAGCCCCAGGTGGGCAGATGGAACGTTTCAAGGACATCCTCAAAGCCTCCTTGATAAAGTGCAACATCCCCACCGACACCTGGGAATCCCTGGCTCAAGACCGGCCAAAGTTGAGGAAGAGCATCCGGGAGGGCGCTGAGCACCTTGAGTCTCGTCGCCGATAGCATGCAGAAACCAAGAGCAGACAGCGAAAGACTCTCCACCCACCTTTTCCTTCAACCACTGTCTGCCCCACCTGTGACAGAGACTAATTCCTGCATTGGACTGTACAACCACCTGAGAACTCACTTTTAGAGTGGAAGCAAGTCTTCCTCGATTTCGAGGGACTGCCTATGATGATGATGATGATGTTGATATAGATGCCCTGGAGAAGGTCCAGACGAGAGCAACCTACATGGTACCCAACCCTGGGGTTCTTAGTTATCAGGATAGGAAATCTGAGTACTTTTGTTACAGAAGCACAGCCTTTGAAGGGATATGATTGAGATGCTTAAAATGACAACGAGGTCAGAGACTGTCCAGTTAGATAGGTTATTTGAGATGGATAAGAATGGTTGGATTGGGGACTTTGTATCAAATCTTTGTATAAAGACTTTAATTGTTTTTTTTGGGAAATATTTCTTTTCATGGAGAATTGTCACCCTCTGGAACAGATTACCAAAGAATGCAGTGAGTATGGATTCACTGTAGCCCTTCAAAAGGGAGCTGCACATTTTCCTGAGGTAAGAGTACACTTTCAGTTATATTAGGTGAGATTCCGAGGGACTGCCTATGATGATGAGGTGGAATTAGAAGGATTTCATGGGTTATTGGTCGCCTAGAGGTTTGCATGATTGCCTTACGGAGTTGGAGAGGAATTTGTAAATTTTTCCAAAATCAACCTTGGGTTTTTCTGCTTTAAAAAAAATGTCCCTGTCCCAGGAGATTGTGTGACTCGAAGGTGGATCCATGGTGTATGTAGCTGCATCATGTCTGGTTGGGGTGTGGTTGATGTATCTGATCTTTGTCCTTTGTCCTTTGTCCTTTTTGTATATATATGCTTCTATAATTTTTATTCATGTTTTTATTTTCAGTATACAGAGATGATGGCTTTAGATGTTGGAGAGAGTGCACAAGTATATACTGCATTTCTGGTATTCCTTGACCTTCTGGAAGGTAAGATCATGAATCTAGAATATTCTTGTGACTTTTTCAAGGTAATTTGCTGTCACTGACTGGCTCTCCCAGACTCACTGAACATTGCTGACCTCTGGCAAGCCAATCTTTTACACGAGTATAGGTAGTGAGTATCGGAGGACCATTCGACAGTAAGGGGCATGAGAGGAAAGTTTAGAGCAGCACTGACCATAGGGGTAACGATAAAATAGAGGCGAGAAAGATTGCGATGGAAAGAAAGAAAGACTAGCATTTATATAGCGCCTTTCACGACCACTGGACATCTCAAAGAACTTTACAGCCAATGAAGTACTTTTGGAGCGTAGTCACTGTTGTAATGTAGGAAACGCAGCAGCCAATTTGCGCACAGCAAACTCCCAAAAACAGCAATGTGATAATGACCAGATAATCTGTTTTTGTTATGTTGATTGAAGGATAAATATTGGCCAGGACACCAAGGATAATTCCCCTGCCCTTCTTCGAAATAGTGTCATGGGATCTTTTACATCCACCTGAGAGGGTCGACGGGGCCTTGGTATAATGTCTCATCTGAAAGACGGCACCTCTGACAGTGCAGCACTCCCTCACTGGAGTGTCAGCGTAGATTTATGTGCTCCAGTCTCTGGAGCGGAACTTGAACCCACATCCTTCTGACTCAGAGACGAGTGTGCTACCCACTGAGCCACAGCTGACACTCAGGAAAGGAAGAGGTTGGAGGCTGGAGTTGAGGGACCAAGGTCTATTGGCCAACAAGCTTTTTATTGTATCCAGTCCAGGAATGTAAAAGTGGGGTTAATAAGAATTTCCCGGGTTTTCTAAAGTGCAGGGTGAAACCTCCTCTACTCTTGCTCGCAACAATGCATTGTATCCTTACCTTCAGAAGGCCATCCTCAACTGCACCTGTAATTTTTATTTCCCTTTCTCACACCAGCTGTTAGGCTTTTCTGAGTGAGGTTGTTAATTACTACCACATTATGCACAGTTCTGTGCTGTTGCCATGTTGGCATTGGAAACAGGATTGATACGGCCCACTCTCACTTCAGTGGGAGCCTTGCATCTGACCGACAGGAACCTATGCCTCATTGGTTTGTCCTGGATTTGAACTCCTGGTGATAAGACCTTATTCTGACCCATCGTGCCATCCAGTTATTTTTTGGCGAACGGCGCAGAAATTCAACAGATCAACAATAAAGCACATTCACATAGTGTCTTTAACGAAAAAAACCATCCCGACGTGCCTCACAGAAGCGTAATCAGACACAATGGATGCCGAGCCAACATCCTGGGGGTCACCAGTGACCAGAAACTTAACTGGACCAGCCACAAAAATACTGTGGCAACAAGAGCAGGTCAGAGGCTGGGTATTCTGCGGCGAATGTCTCAACTCCTGTCTCTCCATGCCTTTCCACCATCTACAAGGCCTTTCATGACCACAGGGTGTCTCAAAGCACTTCACGACCAATGAAGTACTTTTTGAAGAGTGTGATGGAGCACTCTCTATTTGCCTGAATGAGTGCAGCTCCAACAACACTCAAGAAGCTTGATACCATCCAGGACAAAGCAGCCTGCTTGATCTGCACCCCAAACACCACCTTAAATATTCACCCCCTCGACCACTGGCGCACCATGGCTGCAGTGTGTACCGTCTACAAGATGCACTGCAGCAACTCGCCAAGGCTTCTTCGGCAGCACCTCCCAAACCCATGACTTCTACCACCTAGAAGGACAAGGGCAGCAGATGCATGGGAACACCATCACCTCCAAGATCCCCTCCAAGTCACACACCACCCTTACTTGGAAAAATATTGCCGTTCCTTCACCATCACTGAGTTAAAATCCTGCAACTCCCTCCCTAACAGCTCTGGGAGTTCCTTCACCACAAGGACTGCAGCAGTTCAAGAAGGAGGCTTACCACCACCTTCTCAAGGGCAACTAGGGATGGGTAATTAATGCTGGCCTTGCCAGCGACGTTGACATCCCATGAGCTAATAACAAAAAGAGGGGTGACCAAAAGTTTGGTAAAAGAGGTGGATTTAAGAATGGTCTTGAAGGAAGAGCGTGAATGGAGATGCGGAGAGCTTTAGGGAGGGAATTCGAGTGTGAGGTCGAGATGGCTGAATGTGCAAGTGCCAACGGTGGGGAAAAGGGTGGTGGATCATATTTGAAAATCCATAATGTTTAGTGATTTTTGTGCTATGAGGCATGTAAAAAAAAAAATTCTGTAAATTTGTTCATAGTTAACAAACCAGATTTGGTTAGGGAACTGTAGACATGGGCTCCTGTGTGACTTTCTTCTCTCTTCTACAAATTCTAGCTAAGTCCCTGTGATTTAAAACAAGATAGTTTTTGTACTTCACAAGGTACTTTTTCCGGTAGCACTTTTTCAAACCCACAGATTTGACTATATGGCTGCTATCCATATGCTTTGCTTTACAATCTGGAGACAGACAAAAAGCAAAAGTACTGCAGATGCTGTAAACCTGAAACCCTTAATCAGAACTGGAAGATATTACTGATGATCAACATTTACAAAGAAGCAAAACAAAAGGAAGTGGGAGGGAACATAGATACATACACACAAAAGAAGAAATAGAATGACCTGTAAAGTGCATGACTGGAAAACAGGTAATGATTAAATGACAGACATGATATTGGCATGAAATACTAGGAGGCATAATGGGAGAAATTAAAGGCATTTAGGAGATGGAGGTGTGAATAACTCAGAACGTGGGGCTTCTGGTAATGGAAGAGTGAAAAACTGGCAAAGTGGAGAAAGCTTCAGCGGCCCATGATCTTGGGAGAAGGAAAAAAACAAGCAGGCCGACACCAAAGAAAGAAAGACTTGCATTTATATAGTGCCTTTCATGACCACAGGATGTCTCTAAGCACTTTACGACCAATGAAGTACATTTTGAAGTGTAGTCAATGTTGTTATAGAAACATGGCAACCCGTTTGCCTGCAACAAGGTCACACAAACAGCAATGTGATAATGACCAGACAATGTCATTATTGCAAAGGTGATGGAGTATAAAAGCAGCTATATAAGATATTGATGAGGCCACTCCTGGAATACTGCGTGTAGTTTTGGTTTCCATATGTAAGAAAGGATATACTTGCTTTGGAGGCAGTCAGAGAAGATTCACTAGGTTGATTCCGGGGATGAGGGGGTTGACTTATGAGGAAAGGTTGGGCCTCTACTCATTGGAGTTCAGAAGAATGAGAGATGATCTTATCGAAACTTATAAGGTTATGAGGGGGCTTGACAAGGTGGATGCAGAGAGGATGTTTCCACTGATCGGGGAGACTAGAACTAGAGGGCATGATCTTAGAATAAGGGGCCGCCCATTTAAAACAGAGATGAGGAGAAATTTCTTCTCTGAGGGTTGTAAATTTGTGGAATTCGCTGCCTCAGAGAGCTGTGGAAGCTGGGAAATTGAATACATTTAAGACAGAAATAGACAGTTTCTTAAACGATAAGAGAATAAGGAGTTATGGGGAGCGGGCGGAGATGGGAGCTGAGTCCACGATCAGATCAGCCATGATATTATTGAATGGTGGAGCAGGCGCGAGGGGCCGTATGGCCTACTCCTGCCCCTATTTCTTATGTTCTTATATAATCTGTTTTAGTGATGTTGATTTGAGAGATAAATATTGGCCAGGCCACTGGGGAGAACTCCCCTGCTTTTCTTTGAAATAGTGCCATGGGATCTTTTACCTCCACCTGAGAGGGCAGATAGGCCTCGTTTTAACATCTCGTCCAAAAGATGACACCTCCGACAGTGCAGCACTCCTTCAGTACCTAGATTTTTGTGCTCAAGTCTCTGGAGTGGGATTTTAACCCACAACCTTCTGATTCCGAGGCGAAAGTGATACCAACTGAGCCACGGCTGACACCAAGAGTGCAGATCAGCATTGTGTTCCAATGGAGGAAGGATCCTTACCCCAAACACCAGCCCGTCCTGCCATTTCCCCTTCCATTTTGGATACACTAACGCATCCAGCCTGCTGAAGAGAAAGTGGGAGCTATTGATAAGGCCTGAAGTTATTCGTCAATATTAAAATGGAAAGACAAGGCGCAGTTCCTTGAGCTTGCTTGACCTTCATTGGAATAGTGTAGAAAGCCAAATTCAGAGAGGTCATAGTGGGACTGAGACGGGGAATTGAAGTGGCTCAGTGTTATTCAGTTCAATGCATGGAAAATTGTGCATTCCTAATATATCATCTTGTTGCATGTCGCTATGCACCTGGAATGTTAAATTGTAACTATTGAGATTATTTCACACCTCGTCTACCAAAGGCGCTTTAAAGTAACAGTACCGTCAAGAGGTGCACACAGTAAAAGAGCTATGTAATGTTGTAACTTCAAATTAATGCACGTCTGTATTTTATAAAAATCAGCTCTTCGTGATAGTTTATACATTCTATGGGTGGAGTATTCATTGTTCTAGCTGTCACTGTATAAGAACATAAGAAATAGGAGCAGGAGTAGGCCACCTGGCCCCGCCATTCAATAAGATCATGGCTGATCTAATCTTGGCCTCAACTCCACTTCCCTACTCGCTCTCCATATCCCTTGACGCCCTTATCATTCAAAAATATATCTCTCTCCTCCTTAAATATATTCAATGACCCAGCCTGCACAGCTCTCTGGGGTAGAGAATTCCAAAGATTCACGACCCGCTGAGAGAAGAAATTCCTCCTCATTTCTGTTTTAAATGGGCGACCTCTTATTCTGAAACTATGCGCCCTAGTTCTAGATTCCCCCACGAGGGAAAATATCCTCTCTGCATCTACCCTGTCAAGCCCCCTCAGAATCTTATATGTTTCAATAAGATTCTTCTAAACTCCAATGATTATAGGCCCAAGTTGCTCAACCCTTCTTAATAAGACAACCCTTTCATCTCAGGAATCAACTCATGAACCTTCTCTGAACTGCCTCCAATACAACTATATCCCTCCTTAAATAAGGAGACCAAAACTGGACGCCGTACTCCAGGTGTGGTCTCACCAATGGCCTGTACAATTGAAGCAGGACTTCCCAACTTTGATACTCCATCCCCCTTGCAATAAAGGCTAACATTCCACTTGCTTGACGAATTACTTGCTGTATCTGTTATATATGTAAATCTGTATATACCTTGTGTTGCCACCAGAGGGCTCATCCCCTATAGTCCAAAGGGATCCCACAATCCCTGGGAAGCACCTGTACTTAAGGAGGCCTCACAGGCTGGAGAGGCACTCTGGAGACCTGCAATAAAAGACTAAGGTCACACTTTACTTTGAGCTCACAGTATCCAGTCAGACTCTTTATTCATACACAATAATTGGCGCCGAGATACAGATGACGAACCCAACGATGCAGAGAACAGTGGGCATCCTGGAGAAATTGTCGGAGGGAGGTGATTGGAAAACCTTCGTGGAGCGACTCGACCAATATTTCGTGGCCAACGAGCTGGAAGGAGAAGTGAAGACTGCCAAATGAAGGGTGATTCTCCTCACCGTCTGCGGGGCCTCATGAAAAGTCTGCTTGATCCAGCGAAACCCAAAGAGAAATCGTACGATGATTTGTGCACACTGGTCCAGGAGCATCTGAACCCGAAGGAAAGCGTTCTGATGACGAGGTACCGGTTCTACACCGACAAAAGGTCTGAAGGCAGGAAGTGGCGAGCTATGTCGCCGAGCTGAGACGCCTTGCAGGACATTGCAGATTTGGAGCACATGCTCAGAGACTTCTTCGTACTTGACATTGTCCATGAAGTGATACTTCGCAAACTTTTGATTGTAGAGACCCCAACTATGAGTAAAGCCATAGCGATAGCCCAGATGTTCATTGCCACCAGTGACAATACTAAGCAAATCTCTCAGCTCACAAGTGCTGCTACAAGTACTGTGAACAAAGTGATGCTGTTTTCAAATCGCAACGTACAAGGCAGGCCCCACGTGTCTGCAGCTGCACGTCCGCAGATGTCTCCGAGTCCACCATCAAGGGTGATGAATGCAAGACCATTAATACCTTGTCGGCGCTGCGGGGGTGATCATCGTTTCCATTCATTCCGCTTTAAAGGGTGCGTTTGCAAGGACTGTGGAACAATGGGACACCTCCAACGTATGTGCAGGTGAGCTGCAAACCCTGCTAATCCTGCAAACCACCATGTTGCAGAGGAGGACAGATCCACGGCGGATCACGACGAACCAGAGCCTCAGACTGAGGAGGCAGAGGTATATGGGGTGCATACATTTACCACAAAGTGTCCGCCGATTTTGCTGAAGGTTGAATTAAATGGACTCCCGGTGTCAATGGAGCTGGACACAGGCGCGAGCCAGTCCATTATGAGCAAAAAGACTTTCGATAAATTGTGGTGTAGCAAGGCCTCAAGGCCAATCCTGACTCTCATTCGCACAAAACTAAGCATTTACACAAAGGAACTGATTCCTGTAATCGGCAGTGCTACTGTAAAGGTCTCCTACGATGGAGCGGTGCACAAGCTGCCAGTCTGGGTGGTACCAGACGATGGTCCCACGCTGCTCGGCAGGAGATAGCTGGGAAAGATACGCTGGAACTGGGACGACGTCCGAGCGCTCTCTTACACTGAAGGCACTTCGTGTGCCCAGGTCTTAAACAAGTTTCCCTCGCTGTTCGAACCAGGCATCGGGAAGTTCCAAGGAGCAAAAGTGCAGATCCACCTAATTCCGGGGGCGCGACCCATCCATCACAAGGCGAGAGCAGTACCGTACATGATGAGAGAGAGGGTGGAGATCGAGCTGGACCGGCTGCAACGAGAGGGCATCATTTCTCGGATTGTATCCAACGAGTGGGCCAGTCTGATTGTTCCAGTCCTCAAGGG
The DNA here is from genome assembly GCF_044704955.1 of Pristiophorus japonicus. NCBI lineage: Eukaryota > Metazoa > Chordata > Chondrichthyes > Pristiophoridae > Pristiophorus > Pristiophorus japonicus. Next base: position 123,743,027 of record NC_091984.1, read on the forward strand.
AGTGATTACAAAGTGACTATCAATCGTTTCTCCCTGCAGGATCAATACCCACTACCAAAGGTTGACGACCTTTTTGCGACGCTGGCGGGAGGAAAGATGTTCACGAAGCTGGACTTGACCTCGGCCTACATGATGCAGGACCTGGAAGAATCATCGAAGGGCCTCACCTGCATCAGCACGCACAAAGGTCTCTTCATTTACAACAGATGCCCATTTGGGATTCGATCAGCCGCGGCGTTATTCCAGAAAAACAGGGAAAGCTTACTGAAGTCGGTCCCGTGCACGATGGTCTTCCAGGACGACATCTTGGTTACAGGTTGTGACACAGTCGAGCATCTGCAAAACCTGGAGGAGGTTCTTAGTCGACTCAACCGCGTGGGGCTCAGGTTAAAACGCTCGAAGTGCGCTTTCCTGGTGCCTGAAGTGGAGTTCCTGGGGAGAAGAATCGCGGCGGATGGCATCAGGCCTACTGATTCGAAGATGGAGGCAATCGAGAACGCACCAAGGCCACAGAACGTGACGGAGCTGCGGTCGTTTCTAGGACTCCTGAACTACTTTGGTAACTTTTTACCGGGTCTCAGCACACTGTTAGAACCACTGCACGCCTTACTGCGTAAAGGAGATGAATGGGTATGGGGCAAAAGCCAAGAAAATGCCTTTGTAAAAGCTAGAAAATTGTTCTGCTCAAACAAATTGCTTGTGTTGTATGATCCATGTAAGCGTTTGGTATTGGCATGTGATGCGTCGTCGTACGGGGTCGGGTGTGTATTGTAACAAGCTAATGAATCTGGGAAACTGCAACTGGTTGCTTATGCATCCAGAAGTCTGTCGAAGGCTGAGAGAGCCTACAGCATGATTGAAAAAGAAGCGTTAGCGTGTGTTGATGGGGTGAAGAAAATGCATCAATATCTGTTTGGGCTCAAATTTGAATTGGAAACTGACCATAAGCCACTGATATCCCTTTTTTCTGAAAGTAAGGGGATGAATACGAATGCATCGGCCTGCATCCAGAGATGGGTGTACACGTTGTCCGCATACAACTACGCCATCCGCTACAGGCCAGGCACAGAAAACTGTGCCGATGCTCTCAGTAGGCTGCCATTGCCCACCACGGGGGTGGAAATGGCACAGCCCGCAGATTTAGTCATGGTAATGGAAGTATTCGAGAGTGAGTGTTAGATCTCTTAATTTTCATGAAATGCGAACTCCGGTTGTAGTTTTAACATAACTTTTATTCTGGCAGCAGCAACAAGCTTCTGGCTGATTGCCAGTTCCTTTGTCTTTCTGAGAACACATGGCCAAAATGGCTGTTCTTATATCTGATCAATTTACAGAAAAGAACGTGCCTTCTTTGACCTTATTGACTCAATTGATATTCTGTTAACCTTTAATTGGCTCGGAGCCAAAGATCCTAAAATGTCAAGTTGATTGATGACTTAATGCAATGTGCTGAGTTGCACGTAGAAGCTCTAACTGGGGGGTCAGAGAATTCTCACAGCCTGTTTGAATTCTCCATCAATCCCCCTTTGATTCTTTCACAAACTGAATGGGTATCACTGGTTAAACATTCTACAAAATAATTTCATAGTTTCCTTCTCAAATTTGTTGATGTGTTTCGCCACATGTCCGGACTAGCAGCTTCCACACAAATTTACACCAACCCGAATTCCATCGTGGCCACAATGGAAATCTGGTTTTAGTAGGTTAATTAACCTTATTCCAATTTAATCCAAATCAGTATCTTAATTCAACCAGTAAACAACCTTCCCTTAAGCATAACATAACCCTGTGCCACGTACAGACGGTCTGCTGGGACCTGCAAGGTGTCTCACCTGGGGGACAGGAGCTGCAGCTGCCTGGTCGCAACAACATTTAATCAACATAAAAAAACAATATAAAAGTAAAATAATTATAACGAATAGAATTAAACCTTCCACCAATGAAGTTCCTATTGAACCTAGCCATTCAGTGGCTCCGCTCCACAAAGTGAATGATGGGGGTTGCTTAAGTTTTTCTACCTCCTTTTGGATATGCTCCGCTAAGTGGGTAATTTCTTCGGAGCTATCTGGGATATACGTGCGACACTCAGTTCCGAGTAGGGCGCAAGTACCTCCCTTTTCAGCCAGAATGTAGTCAAGGGCCAGTCTCTTCTGTCGGGCTACTGTGCGGATTGCTACCATTTCTGCATTGATTTTAACTAGGGCCTCTGAGGTATCATTGGCTACCTGTTCCACAACAGATGCCATGTTAATGGATTCCCTTGCCAGTCTGGCGGTCCCATACCTGGGGATCAGAATGGCAAAGAACCTCTCTGTTTCTGTGATAGCTCTCTTAGGACGGGTGTAGATGTTCCGACGGGGACTTTATATGATACATATATGGCACAATGTAGGCTAAATAGCAGGATCCCGTCCAATTCTGGGGCAACCAAGGGTAGGCCTTGTGGCCACACACCCAATAGGTGCCATTATAGGCAATGAATATTAGCTGTTTCTTTGTCAGCTACACTCTGGGGCCTGTCCAGGCTTTTCCATCTGTTTTATTCAGAATCCCCGTTACGTTAAGAATCCCACATCAGCCCAGTTTGGACGTTTCCGTGGCTTGATTATATTATAATTCCGGGAGCAGTTACTATACCTCATATTTTGGCATCCTTTGATGTTTCTAATCAGACAGACCGATTCTCCCGGTCTTCCTATTCCCGTTGTATTAGTGATAACAAAAAATGGGGGCCGTTTGGAATTATTGTGGCACGGTTGGTACCCTCCTTCAAAGGTAGTCAGATTATAATCTGCTGACTTCCATTTTCGTGCCCAGTTTTCCGTATCCTGAAACGCATTGCCTGTTTTGTTTTGATTAATTATCCACTCGGCCATTTCCGAGATATTCAAGGGAACTGGCCTCAAGGGAATCCCTCCCTTTGAGTGAACAGGAATATGTGCACATACCCAACAACTAGAAATGTTAACTTGTTTGGCATAAATGTATGACATATATAAAAAGGTATTTACATGTAATTCCCTTGGGACGCTACTATTTCCCTTTGGCGCAGAGGGTCGGCTAGTAAGAAGTAGGCATATGCCTAGAATACCTACAGTCAGTAATACAGTAAATTTATATATTTTGGCAAAAAGTAATTGTCCTTATTAGATTTCAGCTTCAGTTATGGGTGCTTGTTTAACGTGTGAGGTGTGGATCCAGGCTTTCTTTCCTTGGACTTTAACAGCTGCCTGGGTGGTCAATAACACTTGGTAAGGTCCCTCCCACTTGGCACCCAAAGGTTCTTTATGCAACTTTTTCACATACACCCAGACTCCCGGGGTTATGTCGTGTTCTCCTTCTGGTGGATTACCCCAAGCTGCCGATACCTGTCGGGAAACAGAACTAATAGCATTGGCTTGGTTCTGACAGCATGATAACAAAATGTCACTCATTAAGTGAACATCAGCTTTCCGTAAATCAATAGTTCCTGGCAGCGACATGGGTCTTCCTGTTATTTCAAATGGGTTTAGACCTGTAGTTCTGTTTGGGGTTGCCCTAATGCTACATAGCACTATTGGTGGTGCCTGGGGCCATGGTGTTCCTTCTTGATGATATTTGGCAAGCCGTTGTTTGAGTTCGATTCATTCGCTCTGCTTGTCCTGATGATTGTGGATGATAAGGACAGTGTAAATCCCATGTAATGTTCAGTAACCTACAGACTTCTTGGCAGACAGCACCTGTGAAATGTGTTCCCTGATCTGAGTCAATGCTACTCAGGAGTCCCCATCGGGGAATGTACTCCTTACACAAGACCTTTGCAGTGTGATTGGCTGTGGCTCTTTTAGTTGGGACAGCTTCTACCCATCTAGAGAATCTGTCGACCATGACAAGAATGTTAGTGTATCCTTGGCATGAAGGAAGAGATATATAATCAACCTGCAGATGCTGGTATGGTCCGACAGGGGCAGGGGGCCTCAGTTGGGGCATTACCGTGATGGGTCCAGAATTATTTTTCTGACAGACCACACAGCGGTCTGCTACCAGCTGGGCATGTTTTTTAAATCCCTGACCCCACCAGCTTTTCTGGAACCGTGCCGTCATCTGTTGTGAGGCCAAGTGTCCCCACGAGTGGATCTGTTGGGCTAAAAAAGGCATAAGTGCTTGTGGTGCGACTGGCTTGTCGGTAACTCTTTGTCTCCAGACACCATCTTCGCAAGGCTTAATTCCTGCCTCACTCCATGTCCATTTTTCCTCTCGGGAGCATTTGCCTTGCATTATTTGAAGGTCTTATGTCAGAGTCCTGAGTGCTTTCAATCTGCACATCTGTGTTGGTTCTTCTGGGGGAGTGACCTGTGAGGCGGCATCTTTAGCTGCCTGGTCGGCATTTCCCTGTGCTTCCGTTGTATTTTCCTTGGTATGGGCCTTACACTTCAGGATGGAACTTCCTGAGGTAATTATATGGCCTCTAATAAGTCTCGGACTTCTTTTCCATTTCGGTACCAGCAGCAGTGAGGAATCCTCTTTTCCGCCATAACAGACCAAAGTCGTGAGCGACTCCAAAAGCATAACGCGAATCTGTGCAGACATTAGCTGTCTGTCCTTCTGCTATTCGACATGCTTCTGACAGGGCCCGTAACTCAGCCTGTTGTGCTGACGTTCCTGAGGGTAAACATTCTTTTGCCACTACCTCACATAAGGTTGTAACTGCCCATCCTGCTTTTCTGGTACCATTGTCAACAAAGGAGGAACCACCTGTAAACAGGACGACGTCTGGGTTGTGTAGAGGCTCCTCTGCTGCTAAGACTGCTTCTTCTGTTTCTTTTAAAATCTCCACGCAATCATGCTCCTCACATTCTCCCCCCTCTTGCTCCCTCGATTCTGACATCGGGCGCATAGTTGCGGGATTAACCGGGCTGGCCCGGACGATATGGAGATTAGGAGCTTTCAAAACTGCTGTCTAGCGGATCCATCTAGCTGCCGTCACCTGAGACATTCTATTCATAGACAGCAAAGTGTGTACGGTGTGGGGACACTTGACAATCAGCTTTTGGTCGAGGACTAGACCCGCAGTGATCATTACCGCTCGACATGTAGCTTCCATGGCCCTTAGCGAACTTCCCCATCCGAGGGCTACCGCATCCAGTTTTGCCGAATAACAGCCAATAGGTCTTTGCCGATCCCCATGTTCTTGTGTCAGCAGAGCTGTTATGTATCCTTCTTTCTCATGGACAAACAGGGTAAATGGCTTACCACTGTCGGGGATTCCCAGAGCCGGTGCCGAACACAAAGCCTTTTTCAAACTCAGGAAGGCCTCTTGCTGTTCCTTAGTGAGGGTGATGGCTTCTTTAGAGGCACGTTTCCTCTTTAAAATATCATTCAATGGCTGAGCAAGCTGTGTGAAGGAGTCAATCCAATTTCTGTTAAAGTTACACAATCCCAAAAAAGACCTTAGTTCCTGAATAGTGGTAGGTTTTTTAGCAGCTCGAATGGCTGCAGTTCTATCCTGGGTAAGTTCTCTCTTTCCTTGTGAAATCTTTTGTTCCAGGTATTCAACCTCTTCTTGGGATATTTGTGTTTTGTCGATGCTGGCTTTATGTCCTTTCAGCCAAAGGTGGTCCAGCAAAGCTCGTAAATCTTGTTCATGCTGTTCTTCCGTGTTTGAAGCTAGCAGGATATCGTCTACATATTGGATGACTGTGGAGGTAATTCCCGCAAATGGCTTTGTAAAGCCATGTGGAATACCGTAGGGCTGTTGTGGAAACCCTGCGGTAACCGGGTCCAAGTATACTGTTGTCCTTGGACCGTGAAAGCAAACCACTGTCGAACCTCCGGTGCCAGAGGCACCGACCAAAATCCGTCGGCCATATCTATAACCGAGAAATATTTATGTTCCGGTTTGTGGGCATTAAAAATGGTGGAGGGATCTGCGACCAAAGGAGCTTTTTAATCAATACACTGGTTAGCTTTCCTATAATCGACAGTCAAACGCCAAGTCTCATTAGATTTCTGTACCGGCCACACGGGGCTATTGGAGGAGCTATGCGTTTTAATAAGCACCCCTTGTTTCTCCAATTGCTGAATAAACGGTAAGATTCCCGCGATGGCAGTTGGACTGATGGGATACTGTTTTGTGCATGGATCTTAGTCCTGATAAATGATGCAGGCTCCATCTGGAGTAGGCCACAATCATTCTTATCTTTAGCGCATATCGGGTGTTCCTTCAATTCTTCTTTCTTCAAAGTTCCAATTGACCATGTCACCCGACCATCCTCGAAATGCAACGATGAATCTACTTGGATTAGAATGTCCATTCCCAAAAGGGGTTGATCTACTGGGCCTATTCAGACTGGCGTGGTTAGTTCATGTGGACCCAGCCCTATAAGTACCAGTGTTGTCCTTTTAATTTCCATTTTATGGCCCCCAACTCCATAGGCTGTACGTGCCCTACCATCCAACGGCATAGAGTCTCCATATTGTAGGGGTAAGCATGTTAATTCCACCCCTGTGTCTAAAAGACAGTCTTACATCCTTATCGCCCACCCTCACAGTTATATATAGCCCTTCTCCCTTCTGTTGTATTAGTGCGAGGAGTGGGGCCAGGGCGGGCTCTAATCGTTTTTTGCTATCCCAAGTATCTCCTTCTGTTGTTGTATTATCAGTCGCTTAATTGTTTCTATGAGGTTATTATCTTGTGACAAACCTGGTTTGTTAGCTGAATTGTATCCCTGGCTGCGTCTTCTTCCCCGGCCGCGACCTTGCTGTTTTGCCCTGCACGTCTTGGCCCAGTGACTTTCTTTTCCACAATAATGACATTTTCCAGGTAATATTCCTAATAACTATTTATTGGAATCCTGGGATTTCCATTCCACAGCCTGCAGGTCTCGGACTTTAGCTCCCATATCCCGATCTAATTGGTTACATCGATCCACCAATGCTGCAAAGGTAGTTCCTCTACCTTCCCAGTCCGGTAACACTACCTTAAGCATTTTGGACGGTTCTGGCTTTAGACCTGCCACGAAAGCTGCTTTCAGGGGTCCAAACACTTATTCATCCATTTCCTCAACCGTATTATCCATACCCGAATGTTCTAGCCACGTGCATCTAAACCGCTCGTCATACTCCAGGATCTCCTCTGTTCCTTTCTGTTGGCAGGCTGCAATTTTTCCCCAGTCTGTTTTAGCTGGACTGAAGGCTTGCAGCCAGTGTTTAATCGCCTCCCATCCTGCGTCTAATTCTTGCTCATCCTGCCCCAAAGCTTCTTCTACCTTGTCGTGCAATTTTCTTCCCTGTGTTTTTGGCACCATTATGGTCAAAATTTGCACTCCGTCCCAGGGATGAAGTTGATATATATTTCTTAAGCGGTCCAATTGGTCCCATGTTTTCACTCCCCCTTTCTTTGGATTGGGCAACTCCTTGGACCATTTATCAATTTTCTCTGGGTCTGCCGGATCATGAACTAAATATTTTGCATCCACCCTTTTCTTCATTGTTTTGGTTCCGTCCTCATCCGCAGTCTCTTCTGATTTGACTAAAACTCGTCTTTTTTTAAAAAGGGGCAAAGCACACCCCCAATTCTTCATTCTCCAACCCTGTATCGTCGGAGGATTCAGAATCCATATCTATTCCTTGGTCGTGTCTTTGGGTTTGCGCTTTTAATTTATCCCAACATGGGTACCCTGGGAATCGACCGATACATTTTCCTTTTCTTATTACTGTCTCTTGACCTAATGATTTTTTTCATTCTTTAGTTTCACCTTTAAGATCTTTAACTTCCGCTTCCGTCTTTTCAAGTTCAAGTTTTTTCTGTCGCCGCTGTGCACAATCAGCTTGCAATTGGTCCTTTGTACTGGTCAGGTCCCTATCGTGTTGGGAACGCGTTAGAATTTCATTCTGCTGTCGGATCTGTCTCATAATGGCTAGGGACCTTTGGATTCGCTCTTTATTTTTCATATGGGTCGTTTTTCCCCAGACCCTTTTGATCTCGTCCAAGGACCATTGTCCTTTGGAGGTACCGTATTTTTGTTCGATTTTAATACAGGTTTTAGATAAGTTGAATTGTTGCTCTATGTATTCTTTCAACTGTTCGAGGATTTCATCTATCGAAACCTCAGGTGGTGCCTGCCCACCTTTAACAGTTGAAGGCAATTCTTTGCTCTTATCTCCTGCTGCCATAATACTGATTTCTTTACTGGGGTCTCGAGTCGTAGGCTTTCCAGCCGATCAGTTGGTCGGTGATTAATTAACTAACATTCCGCCGAAGTTAGACGTCTATGGGAGCTCGAGCCGACTACCAACTGGAGGGTTCGCAAACCGGAGGCTTTCGGAATCGCGTAGAAGGAGAGGCGAATTTAGACTTTTGACCGAGGACTTTTATAAAGAGGAGTCCTTACCTCAGTATGTAGGTCCGATGTCCAAAATTCAGTTTCTTCCCTCAGCGATTGTGTTCGTGACGCCAAAATTGTTAGATCTCTTAATTTTCAATGAAATGTGAACTCCGGTTGTAGTTTTAACATAACTTTTATTCTGGCAGCAGCAACAAGCTACTGGCTGATTGCCAGTTCCTTTTGTCTTTTTGAGAACACATGACCAAAATGGCTGTGCTTATACCTGATCAATTTACAGAAAAGAATGCACCTTCTTTGACATTGGCTCAATTGATATTCTGTTGACCTTTAATTGGCTCGCTGCCAAAGGTCCTAAAATGTTAAGTTGATTGATGACAATGCAATGTGCTGAGTTGCACGTAGAAGCTCTAACTGAGGGGGTCTGTGAATTCTCACAGACTGTATGCAGCCTGTTCGAATTCTCTATCAGTGAGCAATCACCCATCACAGTCCAACAGATTAGAACTTGGACGAGCCAGGACCCCTTACTGTCCCTAGTAAAAAATTGTGTGCTTCACGGGAGCTGGGCCAGTGTCAGTGAAATTGCAGGAAGAGATAAAGCCGTACCAGCGGCGCAAAGATGAAATGTCTATACAGGCAGATTGCCTCCTGTGGGGTAATCGGGTAGTGGTCCCCAAGAAGGTCAGGGACACTTTCATCAATGTTCTCCACAGTACTCACCCAGGCATTGTAATCATGAAAGCGATAGCCAGATCTCACGGGTGACCCGGTATCGATGCGGGCTCAGAGTCCTGCGTGCACAAATGTAACACATGCTCGCAGTTAAGCAATGCACCCAGGGAGGCGCCACTAAGTTTATGGTTTTGGCCTTCCAAACTGTGGTCCAGGGTCCATGTTGACTATGCAGGCCCATTTTTGGGTAAAATGTTTCTAGTGGTTGGGGATGCGTACTCCAAATGGATTGAATGTGAGATAATGTCGGCAAGTACGTCAGCTGCCACCACTGAAAGCCTGCAGGCCATGTTTGCCACGCACGGCCTGCCTGATGACCTTGTGAGCGACAATGGGCCATGTTTCACCAGTGCCGAGTTCAGAGAGTTCATGACCCGTAATGGGATCAAACATGTTAGATCTGCCCCATTCAAACCAGCATCCAATGGTCAGGCAGAGAGAGCAGTGCAAACCATCAGAGCTTGAAGAGGGTAACTGAAGGCTCACTGCAGACTCGCCTATCCTGAGTCCTGCTTAGCTGCCGCACGGGACCCCACTCGCTCACTGGGATTCCACCTGTTGAACTGCTCATGAAAAGGGCACTTAAGACAAGGCTCTCGTTAGTTCACCCTGATCTACATAAACAGGTAGAGAGCAGGCGGCTTCAATAAAGTCGTGATAGTGCAAATGTGTCACACGAAATTGAAATCAATGATCCTGTATTTGTGTTGAACTATGGACAAGATCCCAAGCGGCTTCCCGGCACTATTGTGGCCAAAGAGGGGAGCAGGGTGTTTCAGGTCAAACTTTCAAATAGACTCATTCACCGGAAACACTTGGACCAAATCAAACTCAGATTCATGGACTATCCTGAGCAACCCACATTGGATCCTACCTTCTTTGACCCCCCAACATACACACCAGTGGCAACCGACACCGTGGTTGGCCACGAAGCAGAACCCATCACCCGCAACAGCCCAGCAGAACTCACCACAGCAGGCAGCCCAGCAAGGCCAGCTGCACAGCAGCCCAGTGAGTGCCCAACAAACGATTCACCAAAACCAGCATTTGCACCGAGACGATCAACCAGGGAAAGAAAGGCTCCAAATCGACTCACCTTGTAAATAGTTACACTGTTGACTTTGGAGGGCGGGGGGGAGTGTTGTTATCTATGTAAAATGTATATACCTTGTGTAGCCACCAGAGGGCTCATCCCCTGGAGTCCCAAAGGATCCCACAATCCGTTGGGAGCACCTATACTTAAGGAGGCCTCACAGGCTGGAGAGGCACTCTGGAGATCTACAATAAAAGACTAAGGTCACACTTGACTTTGAGCTCACAGTATCCAGCCAGACTCTTTATTCATACATAACAGTATCTGCATGCTAACGTTTTGTGTTTCATGTGCAAGGACCCCCAGATCCCTCTGTACCGCAGCATTTTGTAATCTCTCTCCATTTAAATAATTTGCTTTTTTATTTTCCCTGCCAAAGTGGATAACCTCATATTTTCCCACATTATACTCCATCTACCAAATTTTTGCCCACATACTTAGCCTGTCTATATCCCTTTGCAGATTCGTTGCGTCCTGCTCACAATTTGCTTTCCCACCAATCGTAGGTAGGGCTAATTTTCCCCAAAGTTTTTTTTGGGCGTACTTGAAGAATTACACCAATTTTTCTGGGGCCCAAGTACGCCAAAAAAAAATGTTCTAAGTTTTCCCGTTGGATTTCTTCATTTTGGCGTGGCGTGGTGTAACCTGTCCTTTAGTTTTAGGGGTGGAGCCTTGATCTGCGCCAGAAAGATCAGGTTGCCATGGTAACTAGGGACACAATGCGAGGCTGAAACATGCAGCCAGCACCCAACACATTAAAACACATTGCATCAATTTAAAACACATTGCATAAACTTAAAAACACATTAAAATATAGTGCAGCAACTTACCTCCAATTATTAAAGCCGGTCCCGCCCCTAGTCCAGGCTGAAGGGCTTGCTGGTGTGCTCCCCCACCTCGAGCCCTGGCCGAGTGGTCTAACAGCCTGCTCTCCTGTCCCCTAGCCCAGGCCGAGTGGCTTCCCAGTCCGCTCTCCCGCCCCCTAGCCCAGGCCAAGTGGCCTCCCAGTCCGTTCCCCCTTTCCTAGCACAGGCCATGTGGTCTCCCGGTCAGCTCTCCTGCCGCTAGCCCAGGCTGAGTTCTCCTGCCCCATGCCCAGGCCGAATGGCCGCCTCCCTCCCGGTCCCTGCACCTAACTACACCCAAAAGACTTCCCCCCCCCCCCCACCTCTCTCTCTTTCCCCCCCACCTCTCCTTTCCCCCCCACCTCTCCTTTCCCCCCCACCTCTCCTTTCCCCCCCACCTCTCCTTTCCCCCCCACCTCTCCTTTCCCCCCCACCTCTCCTTTCCCCCCCACCTCTCCTTTCCCCCCCACCTCTCCTTTCCCCCCCACCTCTCCTTTCCCCCCCACCTCTCCTTTCCCCCCCACCTCTCCTTTCCCCCCCACCTCTCCTTTCCCCCCCACCTCTCCTTTCCCCCCCACCTCTCCTTTCCCCCCCACCTCTCCTTTCCCCCCCACCTCTCCTTTCCCCCCCACCTCTCCTTTCCCCCCCACCTCTCCTTTCCCCCCCACCTCTCCTTTCCCCCCCACCTCTCCTTTCCCCCCCACCTCTCCTTTCCCCCCCACCTCTCCTTTCCCCCCACCTCTCCTTTCCCCCCCACCTCTCCTTTCCCCCCCACCTCTCCTTTCCCCCCCACCTCTCCTTTCCCCCCCACCTCTGCTTTCCCCCCCACCTCTCCTTTCCCCCCCACCTCTCCTTTCCCCCCCACCTCTCTTTTCCCCCCACTTTTCCCCCACCTCTATTTTTCCCCCCACCTCTCTTTTCCCCCCACCTCTCTTTTCCCCCCCACCTCTATCTTCCCCCCCCACCTCTATCTCTCTTTCTCCCCCCCCCCCCCCAATCTCTCTCTCTCTCTTTCTCCCCCCCCCCCCAATCTCTCTCTCTCTTTTTCTCCCCCCCCCCCCCCCCCAATCTCTCTCTCTCTCTTTCCCCCCCCTTACCTCTCCTGCTGCTGTCCGGGCCTAAAAGAGCAGCCTGCTCCAAAAAAATGGCGCAAATCACTGGGGAAAATTGAGCCCTTTGTATCATCAGCAAACTTGGCTACATTACACTCGGTCCCTTCAGCCAAGTCATTAATATCGATTGTAAATAATTGAGGCCCCAGCACCCATCCCTGTGGCACCCCACTAGTTACAGTTTGCCAACCTGAAAATGACCCATTTATCTCGACTCTGTTTTCTATTAGTTCGTCAATCCTCTTTCCATACTACTATATTACCCCGAATGCCGTGAGCTCTTATCTTGTGCAGTAACCTTTTATGTGGCACCTTATCGAATGCCTTCTGGAAATCCAAATACCCGACAGCTGCTGGTTCCCCTTTATCCACCCTGCTCGTTACATCCTCAAAGAACTCCAGCAAATTTGTCAAACATGATTTCCCTTTCATAAAACCATGCTGACTCTAATTCTGCATTCTGATTTTCTAAATGTCCCACTACTACATCCTTAATAATGGACTCCAGCACTTTTCCAATGATGGATGTTAGGCTAACTGGTCTATAGTTTCCTGCTTTCTGGCTCCCTCCTTTCTTAAATAGGGGTGCTACATTTGCGGTTTTCCAATCCGCTGGGACCTCTCCCGAATGCAGAGAATTTTGGTAGATTAAAACCGAGGCATCCATTATCTCTGCTTTTAAGACCCTAGGGTGCAGGCCATCTGGTCCAGGGGACTTGTCTACCTTTTAGTCCCTCATACTTTTTCTCCAGTGATATTGATTGATTCAATTTTTGGGATGCTTTTAGTGTCTGACCTGTTGAGTGGCTGGTGGATGCATCGGCCTAACTGCAATTAATATCAAATGCTTTGAAAAGGGAAGCAAACTTTTATTTTATCCAAAGGAGAAGTAAGGATAATGAAAACAATTAAAGGGCAATGTTCATGTTGGCAATTACTTGTACCCTGTACTGTAAAATTTGTTTTATAATTCACACCATTTGCATCAACAACTTGCATTTTTGTAGCAGCTTTAAACGTAGAAAAGCAATCACAAAATGCTTCACTGAGGTGTAAAGTAATCAGAAATAAATGGACGCTGAACCAAAGGAAATATAAGGAGGGGTGAGCAAAACAGGTGGGTCTTAAGGAGAGTCCCTGAGGATAGGGACATAGAGAGACAAAGCGATTTCGCTGGAGTAACCCTGGCTGAATTTCCCCCCACTCCCACTAGTTTTAGTCTGAGGCCTATTGTAACACCCATAGGGAAATGTCCTGCTGAGATTCGGTTACTGATCATAGAACTAGGATGGAAACTGGGGTCCTGTTGGTCTGTTTGGTCCTGTTCCATCTAAGCCATACCGGTGGGAGGCAAACGGGGTTAAACAAAGAAGCAACATTTTTCACATCTAAGCTAACCATGTAGGGAATAACAGGTGTAAAAGTGTTCCCTAATTGCCGACATGTGTCGCGTATCGAATGTATTTTACACAGTGGCACATTTGAAAATGAAACACAATTTTTTAAAGTATCCCCTGTTGAAAGGTTACTCCATAGAGCTCAGAAATTGTCTTCCGATAACTCAGCATTTTCAGTGTGGATGGGATACAGTTACACAGGGCAGCAGCACTTTTGGAGTGCAGCAGGTCTCCGAACTGTAGCATTTCTGCGAAAGTCTGATATGATCTGTTTGCCTTTGAACCTTTCCCTGCTGAGTTTTGCATATTGCGACTGCTGGGTTTCAATGTGAATGCTGGTCTGTATGAAAGAGCCATTCAACAGGGATTGCCTTGTATGTCTAACTTGTGTTTTGAAGCCAGTTGCTCTGAACCACATCAGTCTACTTAACATGCAAGTACAAAATGTGTAACGTACTTCTTAAATTCCGTGCCGAGGAATCCTTGAAATAATCAGGTTGAAAGAGACCTAGGAGTCCTGGTAGATTCAAAGCTCAACCTATCCAAGCAGTGCAGATCAGCAGTCAACAAAGTCAGTAGAATGTTGAACTACTTAGTCTAAACAGTAGAGTACAAGTGAGTGGAAGTTGTGGTTAAACTGTACAGCACTTTTTTCACCAGATCTTGCCTTGAATACTGTTGCCCCATTCTGGGGGGTCATTCAAGCACTGGATTCAGTGCAGAGAACAGCCACAATGTTTTTCCTTGCTTTCCAGGATCTGAGTTGTGTGCAGCACTGTTGGAGCTGCTTTCTTTTGACCGTAATGTTAAACCGAGGCCCCGTCTTCCCCCTCAGGTGGACGTAAAAGATCCCACCGCAGTATTCGAAGAAAAGCAGGGGAGTTCACCAAGTGTCTTGCTCAAATTTTATCCCTCAACCAACATCACTAAAACAGATTATCTGGTCATTTATTTCAGCGTTGTGTTTGGGAGCATGCTGTGCACAAACTGGGTGCCAGGATTTCTACATTACAACAGTGACTACACTACATAAGTACTTTGTTGGCTTTGAAGCACTTTGGGACATCCTGAGGTTGTGACAGGCGTTGTGTAAATGCAAGTCTTTTTCTTGTGCGGGAAGACTGGATTTTTCAGCCTGCAAAGGAGGCAAGTGAGAGATGGTTTTATGGAGGTATAGAATACTGTTAGTCGAGAATACTATTTCAAAATAAGCAGTGGGAGTAGTAGGTCAAGGATTCAAACTTTAGGAACTGTTATCAGGAGGTTCTTCACACAGAGAGTTCTGGGCAGAGTGCTGAAGATGAAGGGGCCAAAATTCACTCCCGCCTGAAACGGGTCACGCCTTCCGCTTTTGAAGTGATTTCTCCACCACATCGGATGAGGTGGCCTCTTTCGCGAAATTCAGCTCTTTGTCGTTTTTTTTGAAGCGGACCGGAAGTCAGTCAGCAGCGGAGCGGCGATGATGTCATTACGCGTGTGCGTCACCACGTCTCTCGCCTTCACTGAAAGGGGAGAGAAGCAGCGATTCTTTAGGTTCGGTCCATTGGGCCACCAGGGAGGGTTTCGGTCGGGCCAGCGGTCTGGCACCCACGAGGGGGTGTGAGGCTGCCTGTTGGCGGTCCGGCCGATCTCGGGAGCACAATTGTCCGGCCGACCTGGAAGTCAGCCGTCAAATAAAATAAAATGGCCGTGGCAGTGGGCCCTCGCTTTTAATGGCAGCCATGCAGCCAAGTCCCACAAGACAAGGTGCACTGACAGAAAAGGCTGTTGGGGCCACTGCTTGGTGGATCGAGGATTTTTACAGTTGAATTTGGCTGGAGGTGCGGGAGATCGGCGGTGCGCACTTTGATCACGCACTTGGGACTGGTCGGCAGCGGCGGGGCGGAAGTGGGGTCCGCCAGAAAAATCCCCGAGCTGAATTTCACTGGCGGCTATTGGACGGGAAGTCGGCGGCCCCTCGACTCCGCCGCTTGGCCGCCACTTTCCGGCGGTAAGAGGCCTTTTTGGGGAGCTGAATTTCGGCCCCATGAACTCTAGAATAATTTTTAAAACACCTGGATGCAAAAATGGAAGAAGTGTAAGACTGTTCTGGAAGGAATGGATATAGATGGGCCGAATGGCCTCCTATAAATATGTTGTGATGATCTTTGTCAGGTATACAGCAAATAGCTGTTGTGCCATCCATCTCTGCTCCTTTGTTGGAAACATATGGCACAATTGTTTGCTTCCCCATTCAATCGAGGGAGAAATTGCATCCAAGGTCCCTTAAAGGTGTTTGGTTTAGAAAGGAAATGCAGCTTTATTCTTTCTAATTGAGTCCTGGTCATCCAACACAACGACACGTTGGCATTTTAGTGTTAACAATGTCCGTGACCTGCTGCACAGAACCACAGAATAGCTCAAGCAATGCAGGAAAAATGAGCAAGTAACCCTTTGGAAAGAACTGCTTTTAATGCGGAATTGTTTTAGAATCATTTGCAGCACTGTCTCCTCGGACTAAAAAAACAGGGCTTCAGAGATCACTGTTATGTGACATTCTTCTTCATTGTTAGAAGCAGAAAGCATTCAACGTTGCACATTCTGAATAACGAAAAAAGCCTTCTAACAGCCATGTTATTATCTTTTGTGTGTTGGATGTATTTGTTATGACACAACAATCTTTCTGTTCTTGCACGTTAGAATCTGCTTGATCTTGAACGCTCATTGCAGAGTGCTGAAGTTGTCCCTTTTCCTAACCCATGTAACCTTCATGAAAAATGTTTGAATGTTTGAGGGGTGAACTAAGAGAGGTCTTTAAAATTATGAAAGATTTTGACAGAGTGGATCCAGAGAGAGTGTTTCCACTTGTGGGGAACAGCATAACTAGAGGCCATCAATATAAGATAGTCACCAAGAAATCAAATAGGGAATTCAGAAGAAACTTCTTTACCCAAAGAATGGTGAGAATGTAGAACTCGCTACCACAGGGAGTGGTTGAGGCAAGTAGTATAGATACATTTAAGGGGAGGCTAAACAAGCCTATGAGGGAGAAGGGTTATGCTGATAGATTTAGATGAGGAAAGACGGGAGGAGGTTCGAGTGGGGCATAAACGCCAGCATGGTCTGGTTGGGCCAAATGGCCTGTTTCTGTGCTGTATATCCTATGTAATCCTATGTAACATTGAGGTCTAATGGGAATTGAAAAGATGTGTGTTTACCTTGGGTTTTAGCATAGCAAAGGTCAGGGTGAAGCAACGTGCTAGAATAGAAGGCCTTTGCACCACGTAGGTTTGCTCACAGCTGTAGGTTGATAATGGCTGTCATGGATTTGCTGTTTTTTACATTTTAGCACTGCTTGCTGTGTGTGAGCCTACTGACGTCACCAGAAGCTGTAAGCAGAAAAATTAGAAACTCCCGAGTGCAAATGATCCCATGCATTTGTTGCAGATTTTGTAATAGTGCAGCATCAAATTGCTCCCTTTTTAGCTCACGCAATAATCAAATTACTTAATAAATCCTTAACAAAGGAAATCCAAAGCGCCATTGTTAGTAGAACCAATTACAGAGGTGCATTTAAAAGTTATTTACAACATAACAGAAAATGAAGCACCAAACCTGGCTGCATGTATCGAGGCTTGGTCAGACCCAATCTTAAGTACTGCATTCAGGTTTGTGCACTGCACCTCAGGAAGGACATATTGAGCTTGGTGGGGTATAGTGCAGATTCACCAGAACGATAGAGTGATAAATTATGAGGACAGGCTTAAACTTGGCTTGTATTTCCTTGACTTTCGAAGGTTGAGGCTGATGAAGGTGTTTAAAATGTTAAAAGGATTCAATAGGGTAGATACAGAGAAACCATTTCCTCTGGTTGGCAGAGGGGTGGGTGGAGGGGAAATCAAGATTAAAGGGACATGACCTTAAAATTAGAGCCAGGCCATTTAGGAGGAAAATTGGGAAGCACTTTTTCCACACAAAAGGGTAGCGGGAATCTGGAATTTGCTCCCCAAAACGCTGCTGGTTCAATTGAAGCTTTCAATACTGAAATCAATCGATTTTTGTTGGGTAAGGGGTATCAAGGGATATGGAACTAAGAAATGTAAGTAAAATTGAGGTACTGATCAGCCCTGATCTAATTGAATGACGGAGCAGGCTCTCGGGGCTGAATGGCCAGCTCCTGTTCCTCGATGAATATCTTGATTTGGCAATGGGTGAACCCCATTGTTCTGAGCACCTGCATTAAACAATTAGTTGGGTTTTGAAATGAGCTTTGTTAAACATGTAACATTTTAATATTGCATTAAGTTGTTTATTGAATTTCCATTTTAAACCCTGAAATTTGTTGTCATCTACCTCTTAATGGTTGGGTTTTTGAATTCACCTCTAACCAATATTCTCTCCCTCTGATAATGCAATCTTTGGTGAGCACAAAACATAGAAACATAGAAACATAGAAAATAGGTGCAGGAGTAGGCCATTCGGCCCTTCGAGCCTGCACCACCATTCAATAAGATCATGGCTGATCATTCCCTCAGTACCCATTTCCTGCTTTCGCTCCATGGTCCTTGATCCCCTTAGCGGTAAGAACATAATAAGAACATAAGAATTAGGAACAGGAGTAGGCCATCCAGCCCCTCGAGCCTGCTCCATCATTCAACAAGATCATGGCTGATCTGGACTCAGCTCCACCTACCCGCCCGCTCCCTATAATCCTTAATTCCTTTCTTGGTTAAAAATCTATCCATCTGTGATTTGAATGCATTCAATGAGCTAGCCTCAACTGCTTCCTTGGGCAGAGAATTCCACAGATTCACAACCCTCTGGGAGAAGAAATTTCCTCTCAACTCGGTTTTAAATTGTCTCCCCCGTATTTTGAGGCTGTGTCCCCTAGTTCTCGTCTCCCTGACCAGTGGAAACAACCTCTCTGCCTCTATCTTGTCTATCCCTTTCATTATTTTAAATGTTTCTATAATGTCACCCCTCATCCTTCTGAACTCCAACAAGTAAAGACCCAGTCTACTCAATCTATCATCATAAGGTAACCCCCTCATCTCCGGAATCAGCCTAGTGAATCATCTCTGTACCCCCTCCAAAGCTAGTATATCCTTCCTTAAGTAAGGTGACCAAAACTGCACGCAGTACTCCAGGTGCAGCCTCACCAATACCCTGTACAGTTGCAGCAGGACCTCCCTGCTTTTGTACTCCATCCCTCTTGCAATGAAGGCCAACATTCCATTCGCCTTCCTGATTACCTGCTGCACCTGCAAACTAACTTTTTGGGATTCATGCACAAGGAGCTGTGTCACCCAGGCGGGTGGCACGGTTTAATGTTTATGTTTATTTTCAGGTAAACTCAAAAGAGTTTCATGCACAAGGACCCCCAGATCTCTGTGCACCGTAGCATGTTGTAATTTCTCCCCATTCAAATAATATTCCCTTTTAATGTTTTTTTTTCCAAGGTGGATGACCTCACATTTCCCGACATTGTATTCCATCTGCCAAACCTTAGCCCATTCGCTTAACCTATCTAAATCTCTTTGCAGCCTCTCCGTGTCCTCTACACAACCCGCTTTCCCACTACTCTTTGTGTCATCTGCAAATTTTGTTACACTACACTCTTTTCCCTCTTCCAGGTCATCTATGTATATTGTAAACAGATGTGGTCCCAGCACTGATCCCTGTGGCACACTACTGCCCACCGATTTCCAACCTGAAAAGGACCCATTTATTCCGACTCTCTGCTTTCTGTTAGCCAGCCAATTCTCGATCCATGCTAATACATTTCCTCTGACTCCGCGTACCTTTATCTTCTGCAGTAACCTTTTGTGTGGCACCTTATCGAATGTCTTTTGGAAATCTAAGTACACCACATCCATCGGTACACCTCTATCCACCATGCTCGTTATATCAAAGAATTCCAGTAAATTAGTTACACATGATTTCCCCTTAATGAATCCATGTTGCATCTGCTTGATTGCACTATTCCTATCTAGATGTCCCACTATTTCTTCCTTAATGAAAGCTTCAAGCATTTTCCCCACTACAGATGTTAAACTAACCGGCCTATAGTTACCTGCCTTTTGTCTGCTCCCTTTTTTAAATAGAGGCGTTACATTAGCTGCTTTCCAATCCGATGGTACCTCCCCAGAGTCCAGAGAATTTTGGTAGATTATAATGAATGCATCTGCTATAACTTCCGCCATCTCTTTTAATACCCTGAATGCATTTCATCAGGACATGGGGATTTGTCTACCTTGAGTCCCATTAGCCTGTCCAGCACTACCCCCCTAGCGATAGTGATTGTCTCAAGGTCCTCCCTTCCCACATTCCCGTGACCAGCAATTTTTGGCATGGTTTTTGTGTCTTCCACTGTGAAGACCGAAGCAAAATAATTGTTGAAGGTCTCAACCATTTCCACATTTCCCATGATTAAATCCCCCTTCTCATCTTCTAAGGGACCAACATTTACTTTCGTCACTCTTTTCCGTTTTATATATCGGTAAAAGCTTTTACTATCTGTTTTTATGTTTTGCGCAAGTTTACTTTCGTAATCTATCTTTCCTTTCTTTATTGCTTTCTTAGTCATTCTTTGCTGACGTTTAAAATTTTCCCAATCTTCTAGTTTCCCATTAACCTTGGCCACCTTATATGCATTGGTTTTTAATTTGATACTCTCCTTTATTTCCTTGGTTATCCACAGCTGGTTATCCCTTCTCTTACCACCCTTCTTTTTCACTGGAATATATTTTTGTTGAGCACTATGAAAGAGCTCCTTAAAAATCCTCCACTGTTCCTCAATTGTGCCACCGTTTAGTCTGTGTTTCCAGTCTACTTTAGCAAACTCTGCCCTCATCCCACTGTAGTCCCCTTTGTTTAAGCATAGTACGCTCGTTTGAGACACTACTTCCTCACCCTCAATCTGTATTACAAATTCAACCATACTGTGGTCACTCATTCGAGAGGATCTTTTACTAGGAGATCATTTATTATTCCTGTTTCATTACACAGGACCAGATCTAAGATAACTTGCTCCCTTGTAGGTTCTGTTACATACTGTTCTAAGAAACAATCCCATATGCATTCTATGAATTCCTCCTCAAGGCTACCCCGTGCGATTTGATTTGACCAATCGATATGAAGGTTAAAATCCCCCATGATTACTGCCATTCATTTTTCACATGCCTCCATTATTCCCCTGATTATTGTCCGCCCCACCATGAAGTTATTATTTGGGGGCCTATAAACTACGCCCACCAGTGACTTTTTCCCCTTACTATCTCTAATCTCCACCCACAATGATTCAACATTTTGTTCATTAGAACCAATATTATCTCTCACAACTGCCCTGATATCATCCTTTATTAAAAGAGCTACC